>NC_058083.1:30589889-30949889 GCF_014858855.1 Bufo gargarizans | reverse complement strand
GAAAGCCCCAGCAGTTGGCACCTGTGTTTCATCATCATCCGAGACGTGCTGCGATGGTCCTCCCATGTGCTCATCTTGAAACATAAGTGGTTGGGCATCGGTGCACTCAATCTATTCCACTTCTGAGGCAGGGCTAGGTGGATGGCCCTGGGAAACCCTGCTAACAGAGTCATCAAAAAGCAGAAGAGATTGCTGCATGACTTGGGGCTCAGAATGCTTGGCTGATTTGCAAGGGGGTGAGGTGAAAGACTGATGGACATTGGCTGCAGGTGCCAACTCTGATCTTTCAGCAGTAGACTGGGTGGGAGACAATGTGAAGGAACTGGAGGCACTGTCAGCAACCCAATCTACTATCGCCTATACTTGTTCAGGCCTCACTATTCGTAGAGCCGCATTAGGCCCGACCAAATACCGCTGCAGGTTCTGTCGCCTACTCGCACCTGAGGAAGGGGTTTCACTTGTGCGTGTAGCTGGCACAGATCGACCACGTCCTCTCCCTGCAACAGGAGCTCTACTAGCAGAACCACAACCTGGGCCACGTCCCTTATTTGACGCTCTCCTCATATTTTTCAAATTTAGGATCTTGCCCTAAATAGGTGTTTAATTAATAGTAGAATAGAACGACAGTATGTAAAGGGTGTATCTCACACGGCATGAACCAGACTAGGCCTCAATTAAATATTTCTTTGCCCAAAATGGCTGTATTTCAAATGCCTGATTCAAACCCCTGTATGTAGGGGTGTATCTCACAGGGCCTGAACCAGTGTAGGCCTGAATTAAATATTTATTTTCCCAAAATGGCTGTATTTCAAATGCCTGATTCAAACCCCTGTATGTAGAGGGTGTATCTCACATGGCCTGAACCAGTGTAGGCCTGAATTCAATATTGGTGCACCAAATGGCGGTTTTTCAAATCTCTGAATCTAACCCAAATGTATTAAGGGTGTATCTCACAATGACATCTGCATCAAAGGCTGCCAACAAAATTTTTTGTGCCCAAACGAGTGTTTATTTAACAACTGAATTTGACAGCAGTATATAAGCCTGTAATTTCACACGTGCTGATGCTGCAAGGCCTGAAAATAGTGTTTTTTGTCAAAAAAGTGTGTTTTTTAAACCCCAGAAAATGATGGGTGTATTTCTACCTTAAATTGCACTCTGACTAATCCAGATGTTGGATATTACCCAAAAAAGTGTGTTTAAAATAAAAATAAATGAAGGCTGTATATAACCCTTGAATTTCACACGTGCTGATGCTGCAAGGGCTGAAAAATTGTGTATTTTTGGCAAAAAAGTGTGTTTTTAAAAACTCTGAAAATGATGGCTGTACTTCTAGCTTAAATTGCACACTGACTAATCCTGCAAATGCACCAGATGTTGTATGTTGCCAAAAAAGGGTGTTTTTTTTTAAATCAACTTGGATTTGAATGTCACAAAAGCTCAGATGCAGTGCTGGTGCACTGAGCTTGCATAAAATGGCCGCCGCCGCCCACCTAACTAATAGACGGATAAAAGTTATTTTTCTCTGTCACTGGGCTCAGGGCAGGGTTAAAAGATTGTGCACTGAACCCACACAACTAAGTGAATGTCGATTGCGGCGTTAGATTCATGTTCTGATCACAGATTCTCTCCTATTCTCTCCCTGAGATCACCAGCAGCAACCTCTCCCTACACTAGTAACAGCAGAATGACGTGCAGCGCTACGTGACTGCAGCTTATATAGAGGCTGGGTCACATGCTGCACTGGCCAATCACAGCCATGCCATTAGTAGATGGCTTCTGAAGGCACAGAGTTAAACGCTTGTTGATTGGCTGCTGTGCAGCCTTTCAAAAAGCGCTAAGAAATTGCTGAACACCGAACCCAAACTTTTACTGAAATGTTCGGGTCCGGGGTCCAAAAATCCTAAAGTTCGGTACGAACCCAAACTTTACAGTTCGGGTTCACTCAACCCTAATAGGGAGGAATCATTCTACAGCATTTATGTAGAGCAGGGTTCAGTAGGGGAGATAACAGCCTGGGTAATAGGAACAATCCTGTTACCCCTTGCTGCACTGACTGGGGATCCAAATTGCCATTATACAGCTCTGTAATTCCAGCAAACCATTCTTGTTAGGGTGCAAGTGCTGTTTGATACAGCTATTAACAGTTGTTATTACAGGGAAATATTTCTACAGTCCGTCTTATTTGCCCTTGTGCGGTGCAGTTATATGTTCTAAAGCCCTTTTTGCTTATTAGCTGTTGTGTGGTGATGTGAGAAAATTACAGACTTTTCTGGGGGGGTTTTAATTCCCCATTTATTTATTTTATCTAACACTCTGTGGTCTCCTCATGCTACTTTCACCGCACAACTATGTCATAGGGCCACTAGTGGACTTCTCATGCTGTTCCCACCCTCCCCACTTCATGACTGGGACACTCTTTTGCCTTTCGGCCTGGCTGACATCATTTATTTGACCCTTCTTCTGATCTGCCAGAAGGAAGAAAATATGAGACTCACAACAGATCCTGTCTGTGTAGCAGCTGTAAGGCCTGTATGGTCCCATCAGAATTGGCTTTTGATTTGGTAGCCAAAAGCAGGAGTGGGTGCAAAACACAGAAGACATGCAAATATTCCATTCATTAAGCAAACACCTTCAATTGCTTTTCAATGGCTTTTATTGGGTTTCTACATTACAGTAAATTGGGGTTTCTACATGAGTTCTCCATAGTTTGGACACTCTGTGAAACCTTTCAAGGTCTCCTTCACACATCATTAGATTAAAAAAAAAAAAAAAAAAATCAGCGACTTTGGACTGCTATGTTCTCTTCCAGGTGAAAAATCTTTAAATCTGGCCTAAAAAAAAAAAAAGCCATGTGAACAAAGCTAACCCACAGTGGTTGTATTTGATTACCTTATGACATATATGTTTGCAGGTAAGTTTAGATGTTCTATTTTCATGCTTTATCATCTCTTTTATAAGGATTTTATCATTTGTTTTTAGATGTTTTTCAGCAGTATACTGTAACAATGTTACTGGGCAGCAAATCCAACCAGGGGCAACATCTGCATGGAGTTTGTATGTTCTCCCTGTGTATTGCCAGGGTGTGACTGACTCCCTTGTTTCACAACCTTCCCTGAACCTTCAGTCCACTGTATAAGAAAAGCATATTGCAAGTGTTTGTCCTTTTTTTTTTTACCTGAGGATAGCCATAGATCCCAGTTATCTCCGCTATGGACAGACTGGGGGCAGACATCAAGTGTCCGATAAAAGCCACCACGTTGTTCTTCTCATCACAGCTGTAGTTGGGGACGGCTTCTTCTCGTCCTGACAGTATACTCAGTGCACTCTGTACAGCTTTATGTTCTAACACACCGGAGTCATAGATCTTGTATCCCAGAGTGATATTAGGTAAGAGGTCAGATCTTCTGTTTATTTCTTCTATGGCGAACATGAAGACCAGGAGATGTCTCGCTAAATGAACAGATGGTCTACAAGATGTATAAACATGATTACAGTATATTGTACATGTGTCTGTATACCAAAGACATGGATAGTATTTTTTTTAATTTTCATGCTCCATATTTCCATGTACAATGTTGTAGACATAGATCTATGCAAACAGTGAGGATACATTTAGAAACATCTTTTTCAGGAGCAGATAGACATTATTAAATTTAGAGGTACCTTGTTGCAGTAGAAATGCAACTATTACATAATTACATACTTAACATGGTTGCAAAAAGACACAAGTCCATCAAGTTCAACCAAGGGATAAGTGGGGAAGCAAATTTTAGAAAAAGGCGAGTGAGACCCAGATTTCTGCATATTTTTATAAGAATTAATGTTATTTACTGTTAAGAATTTATCATAAAACTGCCCACTGTTACTATTGTGACCACGTCTTGATGTAGACTATTCCATAGAGTCACAGTTCTTACAGTAAAGAAGCCTTGGCCTCTCTGGAGACTGAACTTTTTCTTCTCCAGTCGCAGGCAGTGCCCCTTGTCTTTTTAGGGCATTTTCCATGGAACAGCTTTTCACCATATTTTTTGTATGGCCCATTTATATATTTGAATAGGTTAATAATGTTCCCCCTTTAGACGTCTCTTCTCAAGACTAAATACATTTAATTATTTTAATCTTTCCTAAGACCCTCCAGGCCCCTCAACAATTTAGTCGCTCTCCTCTGTACTTTTTGCAGCTCCAGGGCATCTTTTCTATGGACTGGTGCCCAGAACTGAACTGCATATTCCATGTGAGGCCGCACCAACGCTTTGTAAAGTGGTAAAAGTGGTAATATTACATCCCTGTCCCGCGAATCCATGCCTCACTTAACCACTTCAGCCCCGCTAGGTGAAACCCCCTTCATGACCAGAGCACTTTTTACACTTCGGCACTACACTACTTTCACCGTTTATCGCTCGGTCATGCAACTTACCATACAAATGAATTTTACCTCCTTTTCTTCTCACTAATAGAGCTTTCATTTGGTGGTATTTCATTGCTGCTGGCATTTTTACTTTTTTTGTTATTAATCAAAATGTAACGATTTTTTTGCAAAAAAATGGCATTTTTCAATTTTAGCTGTAAAATTTTGCAAAAAAAACGACATCCATATATAAATTTTTCGCCAAATTTATTGTTCTACATGTCTTTGATAAAAAAAAAATGTTTGGGCAAAAAAAAAATGGTTTGGGTAAAAGTTATAGCATTTACAAACTATGGTACAAAAATGTGAATTTCCGCTTTTTGAAACAGCTCTGACTTTCTGAGCACCTGTCATGATTCCTGAGGTTCTACAATGCCCAAACAGTAGAAAACCCCCACAAATGACCCCATTTCGGAAAGTAGACACCCTAAGGTATTCGCTGATGGGCATAGTGAGTTCATAGAACTTTTTATTTTTTGTCACAAGTTAGCGGAAAATGATGATGATTTTATTTTTTTTATTTTTTCTTACAAAGTCTCATATTCCACTAACTTGCGACAAAAAATAAAAAATTCTAGGAACTCGCCATGCCCCTCACGGAATACCTTGGGGTGTCTTCTTTCCAAAATGGGGTCACTTGTGGGGTAGTTATACTGCCCTGGCAATTTAGGGGCCCAAATGTGTGAGAAGAACTTTGCAATCAAAATGTGTAAAAAATGACCGGTGAAATCCAAAAGGTGCACTTTGGAATATGTGCCCCTTTGCCCACCTTGGCAGCAAAAAAGTGTGACACATCTGGTATCGCCGTACTCAGGAGAAGTTGGGGAATGTGTTTTGGGGTGTCATTTTACATATACACATGCTGGGTGAGAAAAATATCTTGGTCAAATGCCAACTTTGTATAAAAAAATGGGAAAAGTTGTCTTTTGCCAAGATATTTCTCTCATCCAGCATGGGTATATGTAAAATGACACCCCAAAACACATTCCCCAACTTCTCCTGAGTACGGCGATACCAGATGTGTCACACTTTTTTGCTGACAAGGTGGGCAAAGGGGCACATATTCCAAAGTGCACCTTTCAGATTTTGCAGGCCATTTTTTACACATTTTGATTGCAAGGTACTTCTCACACATTTGGGCCCCTAAATTGCCAGGGCAGTATAACTACGCCACAAGTGACCCCATTTTGGAAAGAAGACACCCCAAGGTATTCCGTGAGGGGCACTGCGAGTTCCTAGAATTTTTTATTTTTTGTCACAAGTTAGCGGAAAATGATGATTTTTTTTTTTTCTCTTTTTTCCTTACAAAGTCTCATATTCCACTAACTTGCGACAAAAAATAAAAAATTCTAGGAACTCGCCATGCCCCTCACGGAATACCTTGGGGTGTCTTCTTTCCAAAATGGGGTCACTTGTGGCGTAGTTATACTGCCCTGGCAATTTAGGGGCCCATATGTGTGAGAAGTACTTTGCAATCAAAATCTGTAAAAAATGACCGGTGAAATCCGAAAGGTGCACTTTGGAATATGTGCCCCTTTGCCCACCTTGGCATCAAAAAAGTGTCACACATCTGGTATCGCCGTACTCAGGAGAAGTTGGGGAATGTGTTTTGGGGTGTCATTTTACATATACCCATGCTGGGTGAGAGAAATATCTTGGCAAAAGACAACTTTTCCCATTTTTTTATACAAAGTTGGCATTTGACCAAGATATTTATCTCACCCAGCATGGGTATATGTAAAATGACACCCCAGAAACACATTCCCCAACTTCTCCTGAGTACGGCGATACCAGATGTGTGACACTTTTTTGCAGCCTAGATGCGCAAAGGGGCCCAAATTCCTTTTAGGAGGGCATTTTTAGACATTTGGATCCCAGACTTCTTCTCACGCTTTAGGGCCCCTAAAAAGCCAGGGCAGTATAAATACCCCACATGTGACCCCACTTTGGAAAGAAGACACCCCAAGGTATCCAATGAGGGGCCTGGCAAGTTCATAGAATTTTTTTTTTTTTTGCATAAGTTAGCGGAAATTGATTATTTATTTTTTTTTCTCACAAAGTCTCACTTTCCGCTAACTTAGGACAAAAATTTAAATCTTTCATGGACTCAATATGCCCCTCAGCGAATACCTTGGGGTGTCTTCTTTCCAAAATGGGGTCAGTTGTGGGGTGTTTGTACTGCCCTGGCATTTGAGGGTCTCCGCAATCATTACATGTATGGCCAGCATTAGGAGTTTCTGCTATTCTCCTTATATTGAGCATACAGGTAATGAGATTTTTTTTTCCGTTCAGCCTCTGGGCTGAAAGAAAAAAATGAACGGCACAGATTTCTTCATTCGCATCGATCAATGTGGATGAAAAAATCTCTGCCAAAAAAAAAAAATGGAGGGGAAAGGCGTCTGCCAGGACATAGGAGCTCCGCCCTACATCCATACCCACTTAGCTCGTATGCCCTGGCAAACCAGATTTCTCCATTCACATCAATCGATGTGGATGAATAAATCATTGCCGGGATTTTATTTTATTTTTTTATATATATATATATACAAAGTGTTTGCCAAAGCATAGGAACGCCGCCTCCTCCTCAGCTCGTATGCCTCGGCAAACGTATCTGTCACTGCAGAGGAGAAAATCCTGTCTTGCAGCGCCGCATACACCGACTTGCGTGTAATCTGACAGCAGCGCAATGCTTCTGTCAGAATGCACATCGGTGCTGCAGCTGGTCGATCGGTTGGTCCACCTGGAAGGTAAAAAAAGAAAAAAAAAAAAAAAAAGAAAAAACCAGGCCGCAACGCAATAATTTTATTAACTTTGCAACAGAACATATACACTTTAACTTTTTGAACTAAACATTAACGTGTTTGCTTACTGGTGTTTTTTTTTTTTTTTTTTTTTTTACCTTTATAGAACAAACCTCTCCTTCCCCATGGGTCAATGTGCAAAGCGCAAATCGCCCAAAGATGTGGCGAAGTGCGTTATGCACTTTGTCCCATGTGAAAGGAGACGTTTGCAGCAGCAGTGAGTGAATGGGCCCTAATAGCCCTGTGTGCCTGTCCTGGTGAGATGATCCCTATGCTAATAGTGTACCTGTGAGTGGTACTTCCGGAAACACTCTCCAAAGCATAGGGCAGGGTGGTCCGGACAGTCAGGACAGAAATAGCGGGTGTCACGCCTTATTCCACTCCTGCTACAGACACGACATCTTTTTCGGGGTGACTGTTGGGTTGAGGTACCAGGAACGACATTGGGGAAATGTCGCTCGTGTAGACGGCTAACTACACTGGTGGTTGGGGCCACGGAACCTCCTGGATACAGGAGGTTCTCGATGATCTCTTCCTGAAATTTGAGGAAGGATCCAGTTCTCCCAGCCTTACTGTAGAGAACAAAACTATTGTACAGAGCCAATTGAATTAAATATACAGACACCTTCTTATACCAGCGTCTGGTGCGTCGGGAAACTAAATACGGAGACAACATCTGGTCATTGAAGTCGACCCCTCCCATGTGGAGGTTATAGTCGTGGACTGAGAGGGGCTTTTCAATGACACGGGTTGCTCGCTCAATTTGTATTGTCGTGTCTGCAGTGAATGGAGGAGAGCATGTAAACGTCACGCTTGTCTCTCCATTTCACCGCGAGCAGTTCTTCGTTACACAGTGCGGCCCTCTGCCCCCTTGCAAGACGGGTGGTAACGAGCCGTTGGGGGAAGCCCGCGCGACTAGTTCGCGCGGTACCACAGGCGCCAATCCGTTCTAGAAACAAATGCCTAAAGAGGGCCACACTTGTGTAAAAATTGTCCACATAAAGATGGTACCCCTTGCCGAATAAGGGTGACACCAAGTCCCAAACTGTCTTCCCACTGCTCCCCAGGTAGTCAGGGCAACCGACCGGCTCCAGGGTCTGATCTTTTCCCTCATAGACCCGAAATTTGTGGGTATAGCCTGTGGCCCTTTCACAGAGCTTATACAATTTGACCCCATACCGGGCGCGCTTGCTTGGGATGTATTGTTTGAAGCCAAGGCGCCCGGTAAAATGTATCAGGGACTCGTCTATGCAGATGTTTTGCTCTGGGGTATAAATATCTGCAAATTTCTGGTTGAAATGGTCTATGAGGGGCCGAATTTTGTGGAGCCGGTCAAAAGCAGGGTGGCCCCTGGGACGGGAGGCGGTGTTGTCACTAAAGTGCAGGAACCGCAGGATGGCCTCAAAACGTGCCCTGGACATAGCAGCAGAGAACATGGGCATGTGATGAATCAGGTTCGTGGACCAATATGACCGCAATTCATGCTTTTTTGTCAGGCCCATGTTGAGGAGGAGGCCCAGAAAAGTTTTAAGTTTGGAAACTTGGACTGGTTTCCACCGGAAAGGCTGGGCATAAAAGCTTCCCGGGTTAGCGGTGATAAATTGTGTGGCATACCTGTTTGTTTCGGCCACAACTATGTCTAAAAGCTCCGCAGTCAAGAACAGCTCAAAAAATCCCAGGGCCGAACCGATCTGAGCTGTCTCAACCCGAACTCCAGACTGGGCAGTGAAAGGGAAAACTACAGGTGCGGCTGAAGTTGGGGACTGCCAATCAGGGTTTGCCAGCACCTCTGGGATTCTAGGGGCTCTACGGGCACGTCTTTGCGGTGGCTGCGACGGGGTCACTACTGCACGTGCCACCGTACCAGCTTCAACTGCCCTTCTGGTGCTCGCTACTTCACCATGTTGTACGGCAGTGCTGGTACTAGGTCCAGGGAGGGCTGGGCTGCTGGTGTATGCCTCACCACGTAATCCGACAGCACCAGCCCCACTCTGCTGCTCTTGAAGCGGATCCTGCGCAACCTGCGGTCTAGCGACACGGGGCCGGGTACGCCTGGTGGTATCAGGGACCTCAGCCTCCTCGTCCGAACTTTGGGTCAGAGAGCCACTGCTTTCTACAGGTTCGTATTCTGACCCGCTGGATTCATCAGATGAGGGTTCCCACTCCTCATCCGACTGGGTCAGAAGCCTGTAGGCCTCTTCAGAGGAATACCCCCTGTTAGACATGTGGGCAACTAAATTTAGGGGTATTCCCTGAGACTACCCAAGAAAAAAAAAGCAAGCCTGTCTTACAAAGGGGAGGCTAGCGAAGTACCGGAGGCCGCTGCGGTTGATAAAAAATATCAAAACTGATTTTTTTATCGCCGCAGTGCGTGTAAAGTGAATGTGCAGTGATCAAAAAAAAGTTTTTTTTTTGTCACTGCGGTGGGGCGGGTGTGGGCGAACGCACGTGTGGGCGACCGATCAGGCCTGATCGGGCAAACACTGCGTTTTGGGTGGAGGGCGAACTAAAGTGACACTAATACAATTATAGATCTGACCGTGATCAGTTTTGATACTATAAAAGTACAAATGCTGATTAGCGATACGCTAATTAGCGAATAACGGACTGCGGTGCGGTGGGCTGGGCGCTAACTGATCGCTAACTACCTAACCAAGGGACCTAAACTATACCTAAAACCTAACGGTCAATAACAGTGAAAAAAAAAAGGTGACAGTTTGCACTGATCACTTTTTTCTTTTCACTTGTGATTGACAGGGGTGATCAAAGGGTTAATTGGGGTTCAGGGGGGTGATCAGGGGCTATAGTGTAGTGTTTGGTGTACTCACTGTGAAGCCTGCTCCTCTGCTGGATCCAACCGACGAAAAGAACCAGCAGAGGAGCAGGCAGCCATATATCAGATCATATTTACTAATATGATCTGATATCTGGCACTTTGATTGGCTTTTTTAAAAATCAGCAACCTGCCAGCCACGATCATTGGCTGGCAGGTTGCTGACGAAATACTGCTGTGCGAAATGCCGGCGCGAACTGCGCATGCGCGCGCGCATATTCGCGTCATCTCGCGTCTCGCGAGATGACGCGTATATGCGTGACTGTGCGCAGCGCTGCCACCTCCGGAACGCACATGTGCGTTAGGCGGTCCGGAGGTGGTTAATACATGACAATATCCTGCTAGCCTTACAAGCAGCTGATTGACATTGTATGCTGTTAAGGGTTACCCTAACCCTTAATCTACGATCTACAAGTACACCCAAATCCTTTTCAAAAAGTGATTCTCCCGGTGTTACTTCCCCTAGGACATATGATGCACGTAGATTATTACTACCCAGATGCAGAACTTTACATTTATCCACATTGAACTTCATTTGCCAAGTTGATGTCAAAGTCAGCTTGTGGTTTTTGTACATCTTCCTTAGACTGCACAGTACTACATAGCTTGGTGTCATCTGCTAAAATAGAAATTGTGCTCATAATCCCATCCTTGATATCATTAATAAATAAATTAAATAATAGAGGACCCAGCACTGAACCTTGGGATACACCACTTATAACCCGGGACTTATAACTCTCTGGACACAAACTATACTTTCTAAGCTTATAGACCTTATTGTACCTATTAAACATCTACGAGGGACAGTATCAAATGTCTTTGCAAAATGCAGAAACACTACCTCCACAGCTGCCCTTCTGTCAAGGCTTCTGCTCACCTCCTCATAATCACAAATCAGGTTAGTGTGACAACTTCTGTCCTTTATAAACCCATGCTGGTTACCACTAACGATATTATTTACAGTCACATACTCCTGGATATAGTCCCTTAAGAATACCCACAATAGAAGTTTAACTGGTCTATAATCACCTGTGGAGGGCCTAGAGCCGTTTGGCAACACATTTGCCTTGTACCAGTCATATGGCACTATACCAGTCCCTAGAGAATTTCTAAAAATTATGACAGTGACACAGCAGTAACTGAACTGAGTTCTGTAAGAACTCTTGGGTGTAATCCATTTGGACCTGGAGCCGAGCTAATAGTAATGTTAGTTAACTTAGCTTAGAAACATAGAAACATAGAATGTGTCGGCAGATAAGAACCATTTGGCCCATCTAGTCTGCCCAATATACTGAATACTATGAATAGCCCCTGGCCCTATCTTATATGAAGGATGGCCTTATGCCTATCCCATGCATGCTTAAACTCCTCCACTGTATTTGCAGCTACCACTTCTGCAGGAAGGCTATTCCATGCATCCACTACTCTCTCAGTAAAGTAATACTTCCTTATATTACTTTTAAATAGGGTTGAGCGAACCCCAACTGTAAAGTTCGGGTTCGTACTGAACTTTAGGATTTTTGGACCCCGGACCCGAACACGAACATTTCAGTCAAAGTTCGGGTTCCGGTTCGGTGTTCGGCAATTTCTTGGCGCTTTTTGAAAGGCTGCAGAGCAACCAATCAACAAGCGTTTAACTGTGTGACCTTAGAAGCCATCACAGCCATGCCTACTAATGGCATGGCTGTGATTGGCCAGTGCAGCATGTGACCCAGCCTCTATATAAGCTGCAGTCACGTAGCGCTGTACGCCACTCTGCTGTGCTTAGTGTAGGGAGAGGATGCTGCTGCTGTGAGGGAGAGAATAGGACAGAATCTGTGATCAGAACTGCAATTGAACTCAGCGATCTACATAGAGTTAGTTGTGTGGGTGCAGGGCACAATCTTTTTACCCTGCCCTGAGCCCAGTGACAGAGAAAAATAACTTTTATCTGTCTGTTAGTTAGGTGGGCGGCAGCGGCCATTTTATGCAAGCTCAGTGCACCAGCACTGCATCTGAGCTTTTGTGACATTCAAATCCAAGCTTGAAATACTGCAATAATAATCTTGTTCTAAAAAAACTAATTTTTGGGAAATTTCCAACATCTGGTGCCTTTGCAGCATTAGTCAGTGTGCAATTTAAGCTAGCTATAGCTACAGCTATACTTTTCAGGGTTTTAAAAAACATGCATCTGCATGTGTGAAATTCAAGCGTTATATACTGCTGTCATATTCTGCTATTAAAAAAACACCCATTTTGGGCAAAAATCTTTAATTGCGGGATAGTCTGGATCTGTACGTGTGAGATACACCCTTTACATACTGTGGTTCTATTCTGCTATTAGAAAAACACCAATTTTAGGCAAAATACTTAATTTCATTGTCATTGTGAGATACACCCTTTAGATACTGTTGTTCTATTCTGCTATTAATAAAACACTTATTTAGGGTAAGATCCTAAATTTGAGAAATATGAGGAGAGCGTCAAATATGGGATGTGGCCCAGGTCGTGGTGCTGATGGTGGAGCTCCTGTTGCAGGGAGAGGACGTGGTCGATCTGTGCCAGCTACACGCACAAGTGAAACCCCTTCCTCAGGTGTGAGTAGGCGACAGAAGCTGCAGCGGTATTTGGTCGGGCCTAATGCGGCTCTACGAATGGTGAAGCCAGAACAAGTACAGGCGATAGTAGATTGGGTTGCTGACAGTGCCTCCAGTTCCGTCACATTGTCTCCCACCCAGTCTCCTGCTGAAAGATCAGAGTTGGCACCTGCAGCCAATGTCCATCAGTCTTTCACCTCACCCCCTTGCAAATCAGCCAAGCAGTCTGAGCCCCAATTCATGCAGCAGTCTCTTCTGCTTTTTGATGACTCTGTTAGCAGGGTGTCCCAGGGCCATGCACCTATCTCTGCCCCAGAAGTGAAAGAAATTAAGTGCACCGATGCCCAACAACTATGTTTCAAGATGAGTACATGGGAGGACCATGGCAGCACGTCTCGAATAATGACGAAACACGGGTGCCAACTGCTGGGGCTTTCGAAAGTGTGCAGATTGTCAAGGAGGGCAGGGGTAAAGACTGGGTGGAAGATGATCTGGAGGATGATGAGGTCCTCGACCCTACATGGAATCAAGGTCATGCCAGTGACCGGTGTAGTTCGGATGAAGAGGCGCTGGTCGCACAGAGCCACCAGCACAGCAGAAGAGGGAGCAGGGTGCAAAAGCGGAGCGGCTGTCCCCTAGACAGTAAGCCTGCTACTGCCCACTGCAGCAAGGGGCCGAGCACACCAAAGCCAGCTCCAAGGAGTTCCCTGGCGTGGCAGTTCTTAAGACAATGTGCTGACGACAAGACACACGCTGTGCAATCAGAGCCTGAAGCGAGGCATAAACGTTCTCAACCTGAGCACAACCTGCATGACCAGGCATCTAAGTGCAAAGCACGAGCTGCAATGGAGTAGACACCTCAAAAACCAAGAAAGGTCTCTAGCTCCTGCTTCCTCTTCTGCTGCAGTCTCGGCATTTTCATCCACCTCTGGAGTGACAGTGCCACCTGCCACACCGCAAACAGAGGATCTGCCAGCAACACCACCATCTGTGTCACCAAGCATCTCCACAATGTCCCATGGAAGCGTTCAGCTCTCCATCTCCCAAACACTGGATCGGAAGAGGAAGTACCCACCTACCTACCTGTGATCCCTGGCCCTGAATGCCAGCATTTCAAATTACCGGCCTTTGAAATGCTGTAATTCCGTCTGGTGGAGACGGAGAGATTTAATAGCCTTATGGCGGTTGCTGTCCCACATTACGTCGTGCCCAGCCGCCACTACTTTTCCAGGCATGCCCTCCCTTCCCTGCACAACCAAGTGGGGGACAAAATCAGGTGTGTACTGTGCAACCCCATCTGTGGCAAGGTGCACCTCACTACGGATACGTGGACCAGTAAGCATGGTGAGGGACTTTATATTTCCATAACAGCACACTGGGTAAATGCAGAGGCAGCTGAGCCTGAGGCGGATAGTAGTTTGCCGAAAGTCATTCCACCGCCAAGGATTGCAGGGCGCTTCAGTTTGCTTCCTCCTCCTACTCTGCTTCCTCATCCTCTACCGGCTCCTCATCCGGTCAGCGTAACACCTTCACCACCAACTTCAGCACAGCCAGGGGTAAACGACAGCAGGCAGTTTTAAAACTTATCTGTTTGGGGGACAAACACCACACGGCGCAGGAGCTGTGGACGGGCCTTGAACAACAGACCGATGAGTGGTTGGTGACGGTGAGCCTCAGGCCCGGCCTGGTGGTGTGTGATAATGGGCGAAATCTCGTAGCAGCTCTGGGACTAGCCGGTTTGACGCACATCCCTTGCCTGGCGCATGTGCTGAATTTGGCGGTGCAGAGGTTCCTTAAAAGTTACCCCGATATGTTAGAGCTGCTGCATAAAGTGCGGGCTTTCGACGTTCTAACCCTGCTGCTGCTCACCTGTCAGTGCTGCACCGTAACTTCGGCCTTCCCGCTCACCACCTCATTTGCGACGTGCCCACAAGGTGGAACTTCACCTTGCACATGCTGGCCAGACTGTGTGAGCAGCAGCAGGTGATAGTGGAGTTTCAGCTGCAGCACGCATGGGTGAGTTGCTCTGTGGAACAGCACCACTTCACCACCAATGACTGGGCCTCCATGCGAGACCTGTGTTCCTTGTTGCGCTGTTTCGAGTACTAAACAAACATGGTCAGTGCCAATAACGCCGTTCTCAGCGTTACTATTCCACGTCAATGCCTCCTTGAAAAAACGCTGCTGGCGATGATGGAAGAAGATGTGGCACAGGAGGAGGAAGAGGGATCATTTCGTATGGTTTCCGGCCAGTCATTCACAAGTGGCTCCGAGGGTGTGTTCCTGCACCCATAAATGCCAGGTACACAATTGTCCAGTCAGGGCACAGTTCTGGAAGATGACGAGGTCGAGTATGAGGATATGAATCAGGAGGAACCATGTTCACAGCAGAGTGGCAGCTAGACCAGCTCATGGCCATCACTTGTGCGTGGCTGGGGGGATACAGAGGACACAGATGATACACCTCCCACAGAGGACCGCTTTTCGTTGCCTCTGGGCAGCCTGGCACACTGGGCGATTAAATGTTGCAGTGTCTACGCAACGACCGCCGAGTTGCCCTCATTCTAACTTGTGCTGATTACTGGGTGGCCACGCTGCTGGATCCCCGTTTTCATGAACAACGTACCGTGCTTAATTCCCTCACTGGAGCATGATCGTAAGATGCGTTAGTACAAGCGTACGCTTGTAGATGCGCTGCTGGTGGCATTTCCACCTGACAGCTGGGGCACAGCGGAAGCACAAGGCGAAGGCAGAGGATGAGGAAGAGGTCACCAATGCAGCTGGGGCACCGCCAGCACCTCAGAAGGCACGGTTAGCATGGCCAAAATGTGGAAAAGCTTTGTCAGCACGCCACAACAACCAGCACCACCAGCTGATATGGAACGTCTCAGCAGGAGGCAGCATTTCACCAACATGGTGGAGCAGTATGTGTGCACACGCCTACACTTACTGAATGACGGATCTGCCCCCTTCAACTTCTGGGTCTCCAAATTGGGCACATGGCCTAAGCTTGCCCTTTACGCCTTGGAGTTGCTGGCCTGCCCTGCAGGCAGTGTATTGTCTGAACGTGTGATTAGCACGGCAGGGGGCGTTATCACAGACAAGCGCAGCCGCCTGTCCACAGCCAATGTGGACAAGCTCACGTTCATAAAAAAGAACCAGGCTTTGATCCCACAGGACTTGTCCATAGACATGTATACCGGCCTTACCCAGCCATTGTTATACTACAGCGCAATTGCTCATTCTTGTATTTTGAATATTTCACACTGTTTCGGGGTGTACCCTAATAAAATAATAAAAAAAAAAATTAAAACCAAAAACCAGTGTTGGCTACCTCGTCCTCCTCCACCGCCGCTTTCACCTACACTGCTAAGTCCACCGCCTCCTCAAAATCCTACTCCATATGGACCTCCACCTCACAAATCAAGTATTTTTTTTTTATTTGTACGTATTTTATTTTATTGTATGTCATTTCACTAATTTGTCTGTTACATTTTCGGGTGAAATTCACCAATTTTTGGGTGTGATATACCACTCCTATACCTAGTATTCAGGTAAAAAAACAAAACACTAATTTGTCTTACATTTTAGGGTGAAATTAACCAATTTTTGGCTGTGATATACCCCTGCTCTACCTAGTTGACAGGTTAATAAATTTCACAAATTTTTCTGTTACATTCTTGGGTTGACATTTTACAATTTATGACGTGAATAAAACCCTGCTCTGCATAGGTTACAGGGACCGAAATTTTAAAAAATAATCTGTTCCATTGGTGGGTGACATTAACCCATTTCTGGCGATGAAAACACCTACTCTGCATAGGTGACAGGGACCTAAATTTCTAAAATTCGTCTTTAATTGGCCCTTTCCTTCGATCCTTCTGCTTTAATAATTTCTCCCACATTTATGCTTCATTCCATTGCAGCCTTTGACCTCCCTTGGATGAGGTTTCTCATTCTCACGCTTCCTCTCTGGCGTGGAACCCTTATTCGCTGATAACCGTGATCAACATGGTAGGCTCATAAAAGAACATCGAAAGTTGATAGAGAAGATATCCAAATGAATGGTGGATGTCACAGGAACGTGCGATCAGGCAGAAGTTATCTAGAGTCAAGAAAGCGGCAGCAGGGCCTCTCCTGGCTAACGTTTCCAAATCCAAAATACCCCAGTGACATTCCCTATAATTTTTTATTAATCATTCCATCTTAAGAGTCCTGTATTGTTATTTATCGTCACTACCTCCCTAAGTCAGGAGTGGGTAATTGCTGCGTGCCCCCTCCTTTCCTTTGTTTCTTCTGCTTTAATAACTTTTCCCATATTTCCGCTCCATCAAAATTAAATTTCATCCATTGATCTCCCTTGGATGTGGTCTCTCTTTCTCATGCTCTCTCTCCGGCGTAGAACCCAGATTCGCCGATAACCGTGATCAACATGGTAGGCTCAGAAAAAAACATTGAAAGTTGAGCTGAGCTTGCCCTTTACGCCTTGGAGGTGGACTGGAGGAGGTTATCACAGGTTATATTTCCCAATTTTTTGGGGTGTACCCTAATTTAAAAAAATAAAAATAAATTTAAAACAAAAAAGCAGTGTAGGCTACCTCCTCCCCCTCCACCGCCGCATCCATCGCCTCCTCTACCTCCTACTCTATATGGACCTCGTCCTTCTAGATCAAGATTATTATTTTTAATTTTTTATGTATTTTAGGTTATTCAAAGTCATTTCCCTATCCACATTTGTTTGTAAATCACTTGCCATGCTCTTAACCACATTTTGATGCCATTTGCAGCCCTCTAGCCCTTTCCATTACATTTTTACAGCCATTTTAGTGCTCAAAAGTTTGGGTCCCCATTGACTGCAATGGGGTTCGGGTCAAGTTCGGGTCCTGAACTCGAACTTTTTTATGAAGTTCAGCCGAACCCGTCGAACCCGAACATCCAGGTGTCCGCTCAACTCTTTAAAACTATGTCCTATTGTAGCAGATTTCTTCTTTTAAATATTCTCTCCTCTTTTACCTTGTTGATTCCCTTTATGTATTTAAAAGTTTCTATCATATTCACTCTGTCTCGTCTTTCTTCCAAGCTATACATGTTAAGGTCATTTAATCTTTCCTGGTAAGTTTTATCCTGCAATCCATGTACTAGTTTAGTAGCTCTTCTCTGAACTCTCTCCAAAGTATCAATATCCTTCTGGAGATATGATCTCCAGTACTGCGCACAATACTCCAAATGAGGTCTCACTAGTGCTCTACTGGTAATGCCTCTCCCTATACACCCAAGCATTCTGCTCGCATTTCCTGCTGCTCTATGACATTGTCTGCCTACCTTTAAGTCTTCTGAAATATTGACCCCTAAATCCCTTTCCTCAGATACTGAGGTTAGGACTGTATCACTGATTCTATATTCTGCTCTTGGGTTTTTACGCCCCAGGTACATTATCTTGCACTTATCAACATTACAATTTAGTTGTCAGATTTTTTACCATTCCTCTAGTTTTCCTAAGTCCTTTTCCATTTTGTGTATCCCTCCAGGAACATCAACCCTGTTACAAATCTTTGTGTCATCAGCAAAAAGACACACTTTACCATCGAGGCCTTCTGCAATTTCGCTGATAAAGATATTAAACAATATGGGTCCCAGAGCAGATCCCTGAGGTACCCCAATGGTAACAAGACCATGGTCTGAATATACTCCATTGACTACAACCCTTTGTTGTCTTTCCCTCAGCCACTGCCTAATCTATTCAACAATATGAGAGTCCAAGCACAAAGACTACAATTTATTGATAAGCCTTATATGTGGGACAGTATCAAAAGCCTTACTAAAGTCTAGATAAGCAATGTCTACTGCACCTCCGCCATCAATTATTTTAGTCACCCAATCAAAAAAATCAATAAGATTAATTTGACATGATCTCCCTGAAGAAAACCCATGCTGTTTTTCATCTTTCAATTTATGGGATTTTAGATGTTCCACAATCCTCTCCTTAAGTATGGTTTCCATTAATTTCCCCACTATTGATGTCAGGCTTACTGGCCTATAGTTGCCCGATTCCTCCCTACTACCTTTCTTGTGAATGGGCACAACATTTGCTAATTTCCAATCTTTTGGGATGACTCCAGTTACCAGTGATTGGTTAAATAAATCTGTTAATGGTTTTGCTAGTTCACCGCTAAGCTCTTTTAATAGTTTTGGGTGTATCCCATCAGGCCCCTGTGACTTATTTATATTAATTTTAGACAGCTGACTTAGAACCTCTTCCTCTGTAAAGACAAATGCATCAAAAGAGTCATTAGTCTTCCTTCCTAACTGAGGTCCTTTTCCTTCATTTTTCTTTGTAAAAACTGAACAGAAGTATTCATTGAGGCAGTCAGCTAGTTCTTTATCTTCTTCCATATACCTTACTTCTTTTGTTTTTAATTTGGTAATTCCTTGTTTTAGTTTCCTTTTTTTCATTTATGTATCTGAAGATTGTCTTATCGCCTTTTTTCACTGACTGAGCTAATTTCTCTTCTGCCTGTGCTTTAGAAGCTCCTATAACTTGCTTGGCCTCTCTCTGCCTAATCTTATAAATTTCCCTGTCATCCTCCTTTTTTTTTTTTTATCATTACTAAATGCTATCTTTTTGTTTTTAATGATTTTGGCAACTTTTTCTGAGTACCACAGTGGTCTCTTCCTTTTTTTGCTTTTACTGACAAGCCTAATGCAATTATCTGTTGCCTTCAATAGTGCCACTTTTAAGTAGTCCCATTTCTCCTGGACTCCAATGAAACTGTTCCAGTCTGATAGGGACTCGTATACCACTAATCTATTTTTAGAAAAGTCCGTTTTTCTAAAATCTAAAACTTTTGTTTTTGTGTGGTGTGACTTAGTCACTGTACTTATAGTAAACCACACTGACTGGTAATCACTAGATCCCAAATTCCCATTTGTAAATACTAAATCTAAAATGGCCTCCTTCCGGGTTGACTCCTCAACTACTTGCTGTAGAGATTGGACCATATATCCAGTTAGCCAGCTGAGTATATTACTGGATGTACTAACAGCCCTGGCACCACCGATATCAGCTCCCTATTATTTTGTATATACAGAGCTAAAGAACCCATTTAGGAATTCTGTATTTTCCTTATCTTCAGTGACCACCCCCCCTTTACCATTATTTAGGGGCCTACCTGCTCTGACCTTTTTTTTTTTAGGAACTCTGTATTTTCCTTATCTTCAGTGACCATCCCCCCTTTACCATTATTTAGGGGCCTACCTGCTCTGACCTTGTTTTTTTTTAGCATTTATATAGTTAAAGAATTTTCTGGGATTTGTTTTGCTCTCTTTTGCCACCTGCGTTTTGCCTGTTGTCCATTTCAAATTTTTTCATATTTTACAGATTTTATTAAGCACTTTGTTATTTTCAAAGACAACAGCTGACCCCCAGATGTGTATTATTTAAATGCTAAAATAATTATATTGTGGTCACTATTACCCAGTAGAGTTGATCGAGCACCAAAGTGCTTGTGTGCTTGGGCCGAACACATCGGTATGCTTGTGTGCTCTACCGAGCACAATGGAAGACAATGGGAGAACCCACAGGCACCCCCTGCTCAGAAGAGGGTGTCTGGTTCACAAAAAAAGGTTAGAAATTGATGGAAACCCCATCAAAATGGTTTAGAAAAAGCATTACGAGGATAGCTGGATGAGTCTTGGACTCCTATGATCTACAACATACAGTAGACAACCACACAATGGCTATATGCCTAAAGCCCCGTATGTGCAAGCCATCAATCTATCCATGAGACAGATAACAGGCTTAGTCAGCATACCTTACAATGGCAGCCTTGTGCACTTTGACACATTCCAAACCAGCTCTCATCTGACTGAGAGCCAATAAGCCTCAAAGTTACTTCAGATCTGTTGGATGGCTTGGGTGGACCTGCGCACCTAGATCAATATCATTAGGGAGACGGTGTGTGAACTCTGTTGAGCAGTGTGCCCCACTTACTAGCGCTCCAACAAGACAAACAGCGCCATCTATTGGTTTCATAGTGTTATGACAAGAGTAATAGTATTGTCATAAGACTATGAAACCAATAAATGGCGCTGTTCATGACTCATGAATATAAAGGTTATTGAATATTATGTTAGGACAATCAGAAAACTTTTTGTCTCCCTAATGATATTGATCTAGGTGCGCAGGTCCACTTAAGCCATCCAACAGATCTTAAGTAACTTTGAGGCGTACTGGCTCCCAGTCAGATGAGAGCTGGTTTGGAATGTCTCATAGTGCACAAGGCTGCCATTGTAAGGTATGCTGACTAAGCCTGTCATCTGTCTCATGGATAGATTGATGACTTGCATATACCTGGCTTTTGGTATGTAGCCTTTGTGTGGCTGTATGTTGTAGATAATAGGAGTCCAAGACGCATCCAGCCATTCTCTTAATGCGGTTTCTAAACCATTTTGATGGGGTTTCCATCAATTTCTAACCTTTTTTTGTGAACCAGACACCCTCTCTTCTTCAGAGCAAGGGGGTGCCTGGTTTGATGCTCGGGTCTCCCATTGACTTTCATTGTATTAAATTGTACTTGAGCACCCGCAGTATTCGGCCGAGCACTCAGATGTGCCTAGCATAGCAAAGCTCGAGCTGAACAGCAGTTCGCTCAACACGATTACCCAGTGTTTCACAAACAGTAGCGTTTCCAACAAGCTCTGTATCATTAGAAATTACCAGATCCAACAGAGCATTGCCCCTAGTGGGAGCTTCAACAAACTGGCCCATAAAGTGGTCCTGCAGCAAGTTGAGGAATCTTCTCCCCTTTGCTGTTGAGCAGAATCATGACCCCAGTCACTATCTGGGAAGTTAAAATCTCCCATTATGACCACTGTACCAGCCTGGGTAGCCAGCTCTATTTGGTTATACAGCTGAACTACTATCTACTCTGTGATGTTAGGGGGTCTATAGATTACACCAAGTAATATTTTTTTCAAAGTTTATTCCCCTTTCTAATTCCACCCATAAGGTTTCAACATCCCCGCTAGTGATGGATGAACATCTTATTTGCGATCAAATGTTCACGAACCGCGCGTTCGCGGCAGGCCCCATTGACTTTAATGGCAGGCGAACCTTAAAAACCTTCAGGCCATATGTGCAGCCCCCAAATACTTACTAGAAGTGCAAAAATAGTCCCACAACATGGACAGTGGTATACCAGAGGGGGATCATTGGCAAAAATTCCCACAAAAAATATGTATTTTAATCAGGGGCCATCAGTCTAAAAGGGAAACTCTCAAAAATGTGCCCTGCTGAAGCCTAGACAATTTTTATTTTAGGCCACGGGAGTACAGGCCCCAAAAATTTGTCATACGCCTTACAGTAAAGAACTTGTGATTATGTGGCTGGAGGTACATTAGGCGATCACTGGCTAAAAATTTGACTGTAGGCCAGTAGAAGCCCCAAAAATTAGGCTTTAACCTGACAGAAAATAACTTGTGTCTCACAATGTGGTTCACCGTGACGTGGTTTGTGCCCCCTCTCAGGCGGTATTGTCTCCCTGTGGGTATTCAGGTCTGTTGTGCCCTTGCGTTCTGGCTGCGGTGTTCTGTGGTTGCTTGGGGCAATGTCCTGTATTGCAGCTTCTTTGCTGCGGTTTATTGTTTACCCCTGACCTGATTAGGTACCTACCTGCTTGGCTCTGATGGGGTTAATCTCCCTCTTCGGTTCCTAGGTGTGTCCTTTTAGGTGCACTCGTTATTCTGCAACTTCTGTCTTTGGGCGTGGAGGTTCAGGGCTCAGTCTGCATAGCTATGTTTCTGCTCTTCCTGTTCATGCCAGTCCATGCCATTCCTTGAGGGTGTCTGTACACTGTTATGTCTTTGCTTATACCTGTCCTTGTCCATGCCCGGTGGGTGTCATGCCCTTTTGTCCCTGTCATGTCTGTCTATGTTTTGCTTTGCCAGGTTTTGCTTTTGCCTTTGTCCTGCCATCTACGTCTCAGTATGTCCCGCTTGGTTCTGCATTGTTATCTTCTGTTCAATTCCATGTCTTGTACCTCACTTTGCCTGTTTATGTTTCTATGCTATGTTCATGTCATGATGGCTGCGCTCCTAGTCGGTTTCTGTTGTCTCCAGGTTCACCTTCGACAGAGGGTTCCATGTCTTTCCTGGAGGGGGAATGCCCTTTCTTTGTGATGTCTTGTCCACACTTTGCTCGCAGTGCTCCCTGGAGGTAACCCTGGGACCTCCGGAACGTGACATTGTGATTATTTGCCTGGGTGTACATTAGGCGGTCATTGGATAAAAATTTAACTGTAGGCCACTGGAGTACAGCCCCAAAAAATTTGTCATTTACTGGACAGAAGAGAACTTGTGAATATGTGGCTGCAGGTACTGGATAAAAAATGTACTGTAAGCCAGTACAAATACATGTCAAATACATATATTTAAATAAACTAAAAATATTAAATTGGATTAAAAACATGGCTAAGGAAATCCCTCCTCTTAAATAAACCTGTAGGGGGAAGTCAGGTGGGCGTATGTATATGGAGTTATATATGTATCTGCCCCTTCATTGATATGTGTAGGTATGTATGTATATGGGCCCCCTTATATGGCCATTAGGGATATATATTCCCTGTATGGCCGTGTATATATTCCCTCTTATGTAGATATATATATATATATGAGGATGTGTGTATGCAGTGCGTACATCTGTATATGTGTATCTGCCATGGCTCTCCATCAGGTATATATATATATATATATATATATATATATATATTATATATATATATAAATTGCAAAAAAAGGGCAGAACTCCAGAAAGTAAAAATGCAAAAAATGCTTTATTTACCCATATGGGACATGCGACGTTTCGGCTCTATGCAGGAGCCTTTCTCAAGCCTTGCAATTTTTATCTATTTGGATTGGCTTATATCCATATTGGGCCAGCTGCACCCGTTTTTATACTATTGACGGTGCTGCCACTTTGTTTTGTTTATATATATATATATAGCAGAGAAAAAAAGGCAGCACTCCAATTTTGTGATGAAAAAAGTGGACGGTTTATTCACCCATCAAACAGCAACGTTTCAGCTCCCTCATTGGAACCTTTGTCCAGCTGAATAACATGTGCAAAATGGCATACATATATAGTGCAAACAATGTAATTAATTACAAATTGATATTTAAACATTAAAGTGCCAGTGCATCGAGAGTACAACAATGCTAAAAATTGCAATTCATCTATCGCCGTGGTTGAATCTCATATGATTGTAGACATGATCATGCGAAGTACATATCAATATCCGTACAGTGCAAAATCCATAAATAGACATGATTGATGTGCCCCTGCCACCTTTTATACATAGGTGAGACCACCTGGGATGTCAAAACCAGACTCAATCAACATCGATATTCTATCAGAAAACAAAAAATGGATCTTCCCGTATCAAAACATTTTGCTGAGGCAAAACATTCAGAAAGGGATTTACGGTTTAGAATTCTAGAGCAAATACCCCTGTTGAGACGGGGGGGTGACAGAACAAAATTTATTGAAAAGAAGAGAGCTCTATTGGATATACACACTGGGTACTTTGAAGCCACAGGGTTTAAATGTAGAGTTCAGGGTCGTCTAGTCACCTGATGTGTATGTGCCCTCTCCCTTCTTTCTTTGTATGGAAAACAACATGTGCTATACGCTAAATTGTGTTCTCCTTATTTTGTAGGAGAATTCTCCTGACTGTATGTCATGAATGGTCACGTTCTGTGAAGACTGGAGGAACAATGCAGGCGATCCACCTAATTATCATTAAATAGTTTATTATATTGGGATACCACTTTAACTTCTCAGCGACAGTCTTCGTCCGTGCTTGGTGCCACTCCAGCCCCCCTGGGACTCGAGTGACACTGATCTCAGACGGGCTGCCGTGTGTTTTTTACAACATTTAATTATATTATATACTCTATAATTCCCCAATGCAGTCCAGCCGTGACTTCCCCTGCTGTTTGGGGGCAGGAGGTTCATCATCCGTGGACCCCTAATCCCAATTGGGGTTTTGTCGCAGCGCGGATGTGCTGGCATTTCTGGACAGAGGGGTGTATGCGGTTTGATTGGCCGTGCCGCCCTCCAGACATCACATTTGGAGACCGGCGTTCACCCGCTGGTTCCCCACTTGTGGACCAGCCTCATCTGCTCTATACTGCGGGGTTTTGGACACTGTATGGTGTCTGTGATAATTGTACTAGGCATTTGCCGGCCTATACGGGCATGAGCATGCGCTGTGGCACGGTGTGCGACAGCGGCCATCTTTGAAGTGGTTTCCCTATTCTTGGTTATCATTACGTGTCTCGCGAGGGCACATAGGAGCGGCGCATGCGCCGACTGTTCTTTCGGACGCCAGCAGACTCCACCAGGTCTCTATGGTTCACCACGATCCATTCAAAGGTTTTTAATGTTTGTATTGATTCTTGATTGTGATACACTGTGCACACTTCACTACATTTGATTGCCAATCATGTCTATTTATGGATTTTGCACTGTACGGATATTGATATGTACTTCGCATGATCATGTCTACAATCATATGAGATTCAACCACGGCGATAGATGAATTGCAATTTTTAGCATTGTTGTACTCTCGATGCACTGGCACTTTGTAATCATGACATTGTTTGCACTATATATGTATGCCATTTTGCACATGTTATTCAGCTGGACAAAGGTTCCAATGAGGGAGCTGAAACGTTGCTGTTTGATGGGTGAATAAACCGTCCACTTTTTTCATCACAAAATTGGAGTGCTGCCCTTTTTTCTCTGCTCTATACACTTGGGACCTTGGTCTCAGGCCACCAAGAGGACTTTGCACCCGCGTTTAATGTGTGCTGCTTTTTTCCTTTCTTTTATATATATATATATATATATATATATGGGCCTATAACTGCCCATTTATGCCCCAGGTTTATAATGAGAATATATGTGTATATAGATGCGCCCCAAGTATCTATATACATATATATACTTAAATGCGGCCAATTTTATGCCTCCAGGTGGCTGGTGACTTCAAAGGCTAAGGGATCAATAGATCTGAGGCCTTTTGTTGAGTTTCCCCAGCTCATCAGCCTAGTTACTATGCTCTCCCCCACCTTGTGGTTGTGACATGGCTGGGCGTGTGGTGCTGCTAGCCTCAGGGGGGCCAACTGGCTGTCCTGAGTGCAGGCATACGTCACAGTCACACTATGATGTCACATCTCTGAGGAGGGGGGAGGTGAGCTGTTTCTGAGGCTGATATATGAGCCCCAAGCCAGGAACACGAGGGCTGTTGGAACTGGACTACAGACACATGGGAGAGAGCAGCTCCATGATGTGCCCCTGGAGAAGGCCTAGTAACCCTGGAAGGGCTAACTATACCCCTGCTGCACAACCCCTGCATTAACCCCTGCTGCACAACCCCTGCATTAACCCCTGCTCCACCAACCATCCCCTAACCCCTGCTGCTGACCTCCTGCAGCATTAACCTCAGCCCTGTCTGCCTCTGCCCATATCCTTAACTCCTGCATTCCCTGTGTGCAGCCCCAGCATACCTTTACTGGGATGTATTAACCCGTGATATCCTCGTCCCCTGCAATAGCCCCAATACCCGTGACCCAGGTAACCCTGGGTTTACCCCTTTATGTCCTTCATCCCCTGCACTGTGATTATCCCTACATTGCAGTGATTGTGTGGTTTACAGCCCCGCTTTAACCCTTGCATTGCTGGGTTGTATTGACCCTGTATTCCCTGAACCTGTACTCATGGCTACATACCCTTTCTACCACATGGGGATAGTTTAGAGCCAGGTTGGGTGGGCTGCTAATGAATGTATGTAAGTGTATTGTATAGTTAGTTTGTGGGTGGAACTTGGGATTGATTAGTGTATTTAGTGCTGTATTTATGATACTGTATTGTGCGTATTGTGTGTATTGTGTACTGTAGGTTGATAATAAATATCTTGTATTATTTGTATTATACCTACTGTGTAACGTGTTGTTGTTAGCGGTAGCTAGCTCAGTTAGGCGCTTGCAGCTAGTTTAGCGGGTCGTGTGAAGCAAAGGAATAGTGTGTTTTATTATAAAGGTATAAATAGGCGGAGTCATCGGTAGACGGCTCCTCCTATTTATGAATATTAATTATTGATATTTGCATAAATATTGGTAATTAATACTCCCCCTTTACAAAACCCCAAATGATAATAGGTGAAATTTGAGGCACAAGGTCGTCACAGGTGTTGAATTCCTCTGAGGCCCCAAAAATTAGCCATTCACCTGACAGAAAAGAACTTGTGGTTATGTGGCTGGAGGTACATTAGGCGGTCACTGGATAAAAAATGTACTGTAGGCCAATACAAATACATGTCAAATTCATATGTTTAAAAAAACTAAAAATATTAAATTGGATAAAAAACATGGCTAACAAAATCCCCCCCCCCCCCCCCCCCCCCGTTGAATAAACCACAAATGAAAATAGGTGAAATTCGATTACACGTGGTCGTTACAGGTGTTGAATTCCTCCGAGATCCATGCCTCATTCATTTTTAGAAATGTGAGCTAGGCGAGTGCGCTTATTGGTCACAATCCCTCTTGCTGCGCTGAATGTCCTTTTGGACAGGACACTTAACGAGGGGCAAGCCAAGAGTACCATGGCAAATTGTGCCAGCTCTGGCCACAGGTCAAGCCTGCATGCATACCCAGTAGTCCAGGGGTTCCTCGCTTGTCAGAGCGTCCACATCGGCCATTAACCCGATGTAGTCGGACATCTGTCGGTCTAGGCGTTCCCTGAGGCTGGATCCGGAAGGCGGCTGATGTGTTGGCTGCAAGAATGATCTCATATCCGAAGTGACCAACACATCTTTAAACTGCCCTCTTCTTGCAGGCGCTGTAGGATTGGTACCCGCACCTGTTTCGCTGTGGGAGGAAATTCTTCTGCCAGCGTCTGCAACAGCAGAATGCAGCATCTCTCGCAGCAAGGCCTGGAAATGCTGCATTCTGACAGCTTTCTGTGATGCTGGTAAAATGTCTGCTATTTTGTGTTTGTACCGGGGGTCTAAGTACGTTGCCACCCAGTACTGGTCCTTGACCTTTATGCTTTTAATACGAGGGTCCCTCTTCAAACACTGGGGCATAAAGGCCCCTATTTGCACTAGATAGAAAGCGGTGGAGCGTCCTGGTTCCTGCTCATTGCCCAGGAGAATGTCGTCCTCGGTCTCCTCCCCCAACCACGGACAACACCAGGGATCCCCGGAAATGTTAAATCCTGCTCTTCTTGCTCCTCCTCCTCCTCCTCCTCCTCACCCCAGCCACCATCCTCATCTGACTCCTCTTCAGACTCCTGATGACTTGTCTCATATGGATTAGCCCCCACTGGGAATTAATTCAGCATTGCGACTTCCTCATCTTCCAGCTCCTGCTCCTCGACGGCTTGATCAATGACAATGCAATGCACGCTACAGAAAAAAGGCGTAAGGTACGATTTTACTGATGGGGCCCTGGCTGCTACTGACCAGTTTGGTGATCTCATCAAATGGCCGCAGAAGTCTGCATGCGTCGCGCATGAGCAGCCACTGCCGTGGCGAAAAGAAACCAAGCTCCCCAGAACCTGTCCTGCTGCAGAGTTCATACAGGTAGTCGTTAACGGCACGTTTCTGCTGTAGCAGCCTATCAAGCATATACTGAAGTTCCAGCACATCAGGCAGTCACAAATCAGACGTCTGACGGCCAAGTGGTGTCACCGCTGAACGTCAGCAAGGCGAGCTATAGCCGTGTAAGAGCTTCTAAAATGGCAAAAGATTTTCCTGGCCTGCCACAAGACGAATCACTGCACGACTAAGTTCAGGATGTGTGCCATGCACGGCACGTGTGTCATTTTGCCCTGTTTCAGCGCGCTCAGCAGATTGGCACCGTTGTCGCACACCACTTTACCAACTGTCAAATTGAGCGCTGTTAGCCACTGATCGGTCTGTGACCGCAGAGCTGAAAGCAGTGCAGGAATGGTGTGGCTCTTGGCTTCCAGGCACAACAGCCGCAGCACAGCATGGCAACATCTCACCTGGAACTTCGAATAGGTTCTGGGGAGCTTGGGGGGTGCAGCGGAACAGGCGGTAGTGGTGGGAAAGGAGGAGTCAGCCAAGGAGGACACAGAGGATGGAGTAGGAGGAGGAGAAGAAGAGGCAGGCCTGCATGCAATCCGTGGCAGTAACACCAAATCCACACGGATGCCACGGGTTACATGCTTGACAGCCATCAGAAGGTTCACCCAGTGGGCAGTAAAAATTATGTACCTCCCCTGCCAGTGTTTGCCAGACCACATGTCTGTGTCAAATGTACAGTGGATATAAAAAGTCTACACACCCCTGTTAAAATGTCAGGTTTCTGTGCTGTAAAAAATTACAAAGATAAATCATTTCAGAACTTTTTCCACTTTTAATGTGAAACAATTGAGGTAATGAGGGAACTTAAAAATATAACTTTTACTGATAAATTATTTAAAAGAAAAAGCGCCATGTACAGATAAATGGTTAGATATGGCTTAAAAAGTATGGAACAGTCTTACCATTCTGACGCAACCCTGATAGGGACCAACCGAGCGCAGTAAAGGAAATGCACCACGTCTGGGCTGGTTATTAGGTGTGGTCGTTGGTTGTTTTAAGATGTAGACAGTGCAGGGAACCAATATCCCTAATGATCCCTGATTGGGGATAGGGTCATTGCTATTGTTACCCTGCCTGTCTATACAGAGTTCCTACCCCACAAGGGGTGGCCCTGTCCGGATACCTTACCCTAGAATAGAGAGGTGTCCCTATTGTGCCCTATAGGATAGTTCCCGACATGTCACGTTTCAAGTGGTCTATCATCAGGGGAAATAATCCAAGGTAGGATTAAAAGGCAGTCCTTAGATCAGTGGATCTTTAGGGTATAAAGGAGCGGGACGACAGTGGTCCCTTGTAAGTCGAAGACCCCCACAAGTTGCTGGGGGGAACCACTGGCGCAGCTGAAACAATGCATTGGATTATTTCCCCTGATGATAGACCACTTGAAACGTGACACGTCGGGAATAGGGTTGAGCGAACCCGAACTGTAAAGTTCGGGTTCGTACCGAACTTTAGGATTTTTGAAACCCGGACCCGAACATTTCAGTAAAAGTTCAGGTTCGGGTTCGGTGTTCGGCGCTTTTTGAAAGGCTGCGGAGCAGCCAATCAACAAGCGTTTAACTGTCTGACCTTAGAAGCCATCACAGCCATGCCTACAAATGGCATGGCTGTGATTGGCCAGAGCAGCATGTGACCCAGCCTCTATATAAACTTGAGTCACATAGCGCTGCACGTCACTCTGCTGTTACAAGTGTAGGGAGAGGATGCTGCTGGACTTGTGATTTCAGGGAGAGAATAGGAGAGAATCTAACTCCGCGATATACAGACAAATAGTTGTGTGGGTGCAGGGCACAATCTTTTTACCCTTCCCTAAACCCATTGACCAAAAAAAAACTAAAACTTTTATCCGTCTGTTAGTTAGGTGGGCGCCAGCGGTGGCGGGCATTTTATGCAAGCTCAGTGCACCACCACATTGAAAATCACAACTTTTTTGGCAATCTACATCTGGATTAGTCAGTGTGCAATTTAAGCTAGAAATACACCCATCATTTTCTGGGGTTTTAAAAACACACTTTTTTGCCAAAAAACTGTATTTTCCAGATCTGCAAGTGTAAAATTCAAGTTTAATATATACAGCTTTCATATTCTGTTACCCCAAAAAAACACTTTTTTGGCAATATACAACATCTGGATTAGTCAGTGTGCCATTTAAGCTAAAAATACACCCATTATTTTCTGCGGTTTTAAAAACACACTTTTTTGCCAAAAACTACTGTTTTCAGGCCTTGCAGTATCAGCACGTGTGAAAATACAGGCTTATATACTGCTGTCAAATTCAGTTGTTAAACACTCGTTTGGGCAAAAAATAAAAATAAAGTAAATAAATCTATAATTCCGGCCTACACTGGTTCAGGCCATGTGAGATACACCCTTTACATACAGGGGTTTGATTCAGGTATTTGAAATACAGCCATTTTGGGCAAACAAATCTTTAATTGAGGCCTAGTCTGGTTCAGGCCGTGTGAGATACACCATTTAAATACAGGGGTTTCATTCAGGTATTTGAAATACAGCCATTTTGGGCAAACAAATCTTTAATTGAGGCCTAGTCTGGTTTAGGCCGTGTGAGATACACCCTTTACATAGTGTCGTTCTATTCTACTATTAATTAAACACCCATTTAGGGCAAGATCCTAAATTCGAGAAATATGAGGAGAGCGTCAAATAAGGGACGTGGCCCAGGTCGTGGTGCTGCTGGTGGAGCTCCTGTTGCAGAGAGAGGACGTGGTCGATCTGTGCCAGCTACACGTACAAGTGAAACCCCTTCCTCAGTTGCGAGTAGGCGACAGAACCTGCAGCGGTATTTGGTCGGGGTCAATGCGGCTCTACGAATGGTGGGGCCTGAGCAAGTACAGGTGATAGTAAATTGGGTTGCTGACGGTGGATCCAGTTTCTTCACATTGTCTTCCACCCAGTCTCCAGCTGAAAGACCACAGTTGGCACCTGCAGCCGATGTCTATCAGTCTTTCACCTCACCGCCTTGCAAATCAGCCAAGCAGTCTGAGCCCCAAGTCATGCAGCAGTCTCTTCTGCTTTTTGATGACTCTGTTAGCAGGGCTTCCCAGGGCCATTTACCTAGCCCTGCCCCAGAAGTGGAAGAGATTGAGTGCACTGATGCCCAACCACTTATGTTTCAAGATTAGTACATGGGAGGACCATCGCAGCACGTCTCGGATGATGACGAAACACAGGTGCCAACTGTTGGGGCTTTTGAAAGTGTGCAGACCGACAATGAGGGCAGGGGTGAATACTGGGTGGAAGATGATGTGGAGGACGATGAGGTCCTCAACCCTACATGGAATCAAGGTCATGCGAGTGACCTATGTAGTTTGGAGGAAGAGGCGGTGGTTGCACAGAGCCACCAGCACAGCAGAAGAGGGAGCAGGGTGCAAAAGCGGAGCAGCCGTCCTCTAGACTGTATGCCTGCTACTGCCCACCGCAGCTAGGGACGGAGCACACCAAAGCCAGCTCCAAGGAGTTCCCTGGCGTGGCAGTTCTTCAGACAATGTGCTGACGACAAGACACGAGTGGTTTGCACGCTGTGCAATCAGAGCCTGAAGCGAGGCATAAACGTTCTCAACCTGAGCACAACCTGCATGACCAGGCATTTAAGTGCAAAGCACGAGCTGCAGTGGAGTAGACGCCTCAAAAACCAAGTAAGGTCTCTGGCTCCTCCTGCTTCCTCTTCTGCTGCAGTCTTGGCCTCTTCATCCACCTCTGGAGTGACAGTGCCACCTGCCACCCTGCAAACATAGGATCTGCCAGCAACACCAACACTTGGGTCACCAAGCATCTCCACAATGTCCCACGGAAGCGTTCAGCTCTCCATCTCCCAAACGCTGGAGAGGAGGAGGAAGTACCCCCCTACCCACTCGCGATCCCTAGCCCTGAATGCCAGCATTTCTAAATTTACTGGCTTTTTAAATGCTGTCATTCCGTCTGGTGGAGACAGATAGTTTTAAAGGCCTTATGGCGGTGGCTGTCCCACAGTACGTTGTGCCCAGCCGCCACTACTTTTCAAGGCGAGCCTTCCCTTCCCAACCAAGTAGGGGACAAAAACCGGAATTAGACTTACCGGTAATTCAGTTTCCATGAAATTACCATGACGGCCACACAGGAGATTGACCCATGACCTCTGTGGGGGCAGGAAACAGAGAAGAGGTTAAATTGCCCCCTCCCACCACCACACCTCAGTGTTTCAAAGATATCAAGTGCCAGATCAAAATTATTAGTATTTCCCAGTATTACTTCATACCAGGAGAAATAAAGGTGACACTTCATAAAAAGGGGAGGGAATATACGGGCCGTCATGGTGATTTCATGGAAACTGAATTACTGGTAAGTCTAATTCTGGTTTTCCCATATCATCACCATGATGGCCACACGGGAGAGTTATAAAATTACTTCTTATGGGGGGGGGGGGGGACCGCCTGAAGAACCTTCCGACCAAAAGAGAGGCCAGAAGTTCCAGATAAATCCAAGCGGCAATGTCTCACAAATGTGTGAATGCTAGACCAGGAGGCAACCCTGCTCTTTCAGCAAAAGTAGTGGAGACAGCTCTGGTAGAATGTGCCCGAATATTGGATGGAGGATCCAGATTTTGATTCCTATAGCATAGAGTAATGGTGTATTTTATCCATCTTGCAATGGAGGATTTTGAGACCTTGGATCCCTTATTTTTCCCAGCAAACTGGAAAAGCAGGCTGTTGGACTTCCTGAAATCTTTAGTGGCATCTAAATATTTAAGGACTGTACTTCTAACATCAAGGGAATGAAATTTATTTTCCTCCTGATCCTTAGGATTGTTGAAGAAAGATGGAAGAAAGATCTCTTGGCCTCTGTTGCGGTCTGAGGCTACCTTTGGCAGGAACCCTGGGTCTAATTTTAGCACAATTTTATCCTCAGTAATGGAAAGGTATGGTTCATGAATAGAGAGAGCTTGAATCTCTCCCAGTCTTTTAGCGGAGGTAATTGCTATAAGGAAGGCGGTCTTAAATGAAAGTAACTTAATTGAACAGTTCTCCAACGGCTCAAACGGGGAACGCATAAGGTTATTGAGTACCAGATTCAAGTCCCAGGTCGGGGTGCGAGATATTAAGGTGGGTCTAAGTCTACGGGCAGCTCTTATAAACCGCTTAATCCATCTATGGTCTGCCAGGTTGGTATCAAAGAGGGCGCTTAATGTGGAAATCTTAACTTTTAAAGGTAGATGGAGAGAGACCTAGTTCAAGCCCATTTTGTAGAAACTCCAGAATCTTTTGAATGTTAGGCCCTTCAAGGTTTGGATTATTTTCACCTGACCATGAGCAGAACCTTTTCCAGATTTTCTAATATATCGCAGATGTCACCTTTTTCCTGGAGCATCTCAAGGTGGCTATGACTTTGTCCGACAGGCCCTGAGACTTTAAGATGGAGACCTCAGGATCCAGGCTGTGAGTTTCAGGAATTCCAGATGAGGATGTAGTAAAGGACCCTGGTATAGGATGTCCCCTCTGAGTGGGAGTCTCACCGGGTCATCTATTGCCAGTCTCAGGAGCGGAGCAAACCAACGCCTCTTGGGCCAGAACGGGGTGATCAATATCACTGTGGTTCTCCCTTCCAGTATCTTCTGAATGACCCTCGGGATGAAAGGCTTTGGAGGGAATGCGTATGCTAGATCCCAACACCATTTCAGAGAGAAGGCATCTATTCTCCAAGGATGGTCTCCCGCATACAGGGAGCAGAATGTTTGTAATTTTGTATTCTTTTTTGTTGCCAAAAGGTCTATTGTAGGAAGTCCCCATCTCTGGGTTAGCATGTGGTCTATCTTTTGCCTGCTTAAAAAGTCCGCTTCTAGATTTTGGGACCCCTTCAGGTGCATTGCTGAGATGGATCTTAGCTCTTTTTCTGCAAAGGAGAAAATTTCCTCTGTGATATTCTGGAGTCTCCTTGATCGAGTACCTCCCTGGTGTTTCAGGTAGGAGACCACGGTTGTGTTGTCCGATAGGACCTTCACATGCTGCCTTCTTATAAGCTGCCTGGCTGAAAGTAGAGCCTCCCTTACCGCATACAGTTCCCTGAAATTTGAGGATTGGATAGATATGTGATGCTTCCAAGTTCCCTGGAAGTAAGCTTTGTCGACTTTCGCTCCCCATCCAGATTTGCTGGCATCCGTAAAGATTGTTATTGATGGCGATTTGATCCATGGAACCCCCTGGGAAAGATTCTTCTCCTTTGTCCACCATGAGAGAGAAACCTTTACTGACCCTGGAATCCAAAGCTTGAAATCTAGAGAGCCCTTCTTCTTGTTCCATTGGGACAATAGCCAATTCTGTATTACACGACAGTGAGCCGGCACCCACTCCACTGAAGGCATACAGGAGGTTAGAAGGTCGAGAAGGCTCATCGCTTCTCTCACTGAGCATTTTTTCCGGTGTTGAAAGTGCCTCACCTTGCTTACCAGAGACTGGATCTTGATCTGTGGCAGGAAAGTTGACTGTGTTAGGGAGTCGAGTATAACACCTAGGAATTTCACCCTCGTGGATGATACTAATATCAACTTGGATTTGTTCACAATCCTTCCTAGCTCTGACAGACGGGATAAAAATATTTCTAAGTCTGACAGCAGGAGCTCCCTTGAGTCTGCTACAATTAAGAAATCGTCCAGGTACAGCACTATATTTAACCCTTCTTGTTTGAGCGGAGCTATCATTTCTATCACCAGTTTGGTGAATAGCCTTGGTGCAGCTGAAATCCTGAAGGGTAGCGCTATGAACTGAAAATGGAGAATCTGATTGAAAGGGTCTGAAATCGCAAACCTTAGGTATCTCTGGTGATCTGGGTGAATGGGAACGTGCAAGTAAGCGTCTTTCAGGTCGACCGAGCACATAAATGCTCCTAGCTTTATCAGAGGTACAATTGATTTCAGAGACTCCATTTTGAATTTTCTGTAAATTATAAATTTGTTCAGTTGTTTCAGGTTTATAATAGTTCGAAAGACTCCTTTCTTTTTTTACTAAAAATAGAGTTGAATAGTACCCCCGACCTCTTTGAGACGTGGGAACTGGGATTACTGCTCCCTTTTTCACCAGGTCCTGGACTCCCTGGAAAACATTCAGGTTGGAGGATCTGGAAGGCATCCTTGTTACGACAAATCTTGGAGGGGGAAGGGAGGTGAACTCGATCTTGTATCCTGACCGAATGATATCCAAGGCCCAAGGATTTTTTGATGTAAGTGCCCATGGACCTAGGAAATCCTTCAGTCTCCCCCCTACAATGGCGTCATTGTTTGTCTTCAGATTTAGATTGGGGCTTAAGAAGGAAGCCTCTTCCTTTACCCCCCTTGGGATAAGCCCAACGGCCTGACTTGCCTTTCCCTCTACCAGCCTTATTTTGTCCACCATATGACTGAAAGGACTGGTTCCTTCTATAAGATCTTTCTTCGGGGAATCCTTTTTTCATCCATAAAGCCCGGCGAGCCGCATTGGAAAGTCCAGCCTCTTTAGCACCGAATCTAATAGATTCAGCTGAGGCGTCCGCAAGGAATCCTGTAGCTGACTTACGTAGAGGGATAGACTGTAGGATTTCTTCCCTAGAAGTCTTGTTTCTCAGGTGATTTTCTAGCTCTCCTAGCCATAAATACATAGACCTAGCTACCGATGTGGCTGCAATGTTGGTCTTAACATTATACATCGAGGCCTCCCAAGACTTTCTCAGAAGGGCATCTGCTTTACGTTCCATAGCATCCCTTAATTGAGCGGCATCCTCAAACAGCAGGGCAGTCTTTTTATTTACTTTCGCCACCTGCACGTCGATCTTAGGGGTCTAATCAGAGGCGTACATAGGAATCACTGGGCCCCATAGCAAAAATCTGAATTGGGCCCCTTAACCCCGCCCACTACCCACCATGGCCCCTCCCACTTCCTGACTTTGCTCCTCCCATGCCACACCCCCATTAAATAAATTTATACATGACCTACAGAAACTGTTAGGGGTTTCCTGGGGGTGACCTGTCACATGGGATATCTGCTGCAGCCTGCAGGTCTCCTTATTTGGGGTGCCATGTTAGGCTACTTTCACACTTGCGTTCGGGTCTCCGCTTGTGAGTTCCGTTTGAAGGCTCTCACAAGCGGCACCGAACGGATCCGTCCAGCCCTAATGCATTCTGAGTGGATGCGGATCCGCTCAGAATGCATCAGTATGGCTCCGTCTGTCCTCCGCTCCACTCAGCAGGCGGACACCTGAACGCTGCTTGCAGCGTTCGGGTGTCCGCCTGGCCGTGCGGAGGCAAACGGATCCGTCCAGACTTACAATGTAAGTCAATTGGGACGGATCCGTTTGAAGTTGACACAATATGGCTCAATTTTCAAACGGATCCGTCCCCCATTGACTTTCAATGTAAAGTCAAAACGGATCCGTTTGCACTATCATGAACAAAACAAAAAAAATGTTGTTTTTTTTGTTCATGTTAATGCAAACGGATCCGTTCTGAACGGATCTAAGCGTTTGCATTATAGGTGCGGATCCGTCTGTGCAGACACCAGACGGATCCGCTCTGAACGCAAGTGTGAAAGTAGCCTTAAAGGGAATCTGTCACTAGCAATTTACCCCCAATTTTTTTTTCATGAATCCATGTTTAACAGAGTACCTTTTTTCCATCTGTCTTGTTCTTTTGATTGTGAGTCTTGTCATGTCTTCAAAAAATCGATTCTTATGATATGTAAATGAAGCTGTAAGGAGCCCAGAGGGGCGTTATTCTTTCTCCACTGTGCCCAGGAACGCCCCTCTGAAGTGCCGTGCCCGCCTAAGTTTGAAAACTAATAACGCCTCCAAGTTCATCTAAATCGCCTCCCAGAGGCGCGGCTAAGTGCTCAACACCCGCCCCCCTCCTCAGCGCCGCGCTCTGCAAACACCCGATCCTCCTCTCGTCGGCGTCCCAAATCCCGCGCAGGCGCAGTGCCGGCGATTGCCTGCGCCTGCGCTCTGATAATACGGCTGAGGGCAACAGCTTCAACATCGTCACTGGGCTCGGCGCATGCCCAGTGACGATGTTGAAGCTGTTGCCCTCAGCCGTATTATCAGAGCGCAGGCGCAGGCAATTGCCGGCACTGCGCCTGCGCGGGATTTGGGACGCCGACGAGAGGAGGATCGGGTGTTTCAGAGCGCAGCGCTGAGGAGGGGGGCGGGTGTTGAGGACTTAGCCGCGCCTCTGGGAGGCGATTCAGCTAAACATGGGGGGGGTGGCCCTGGGGAGAAAAGCAGCCGCATAGCCGGCTGCAGGTCATCAGTGGGCGGGGCCTTATCTGCGCTACGGGCTCCCCAGTGCCGCGGGCCCCATAGCAGTGGCGTGGTCTGCCTCTATGGGCGGTACGCCACTGGGTCTAATCGAATAGTTTGGACTGAGAAGAGTCAAACAATAAACGATTTTTGAATTCCTTGGATATTCCAAGTCTTTTCTCTGGTCCTGACCACTCTTCCAGAATCATCTCTTTTATATTTTCGTTTATGGGGAAGACCCTGGATTTCTTCACTCTAAGGCCCCCAAACATTTCATCCTGAATAGATAGAGACTTAGGGGCTTCTTCAATCCCCATTGTCGCTCTGACCGCTTTTAATAAGTTACCCATTTCCTCCGAGGAAAAATAGAATTTTTTGTTGCTTTCATAGATCTCTCCCTCAGAGAGAGAGAAATCATCTTCCCATTGCATGGAAGTAGAAGCCTTATCATCAGCGTCATCAGATTCCGAGGAGGAAATTATCTTAGAACGTGGACGTTTGTGAGAGGGCTGGCCTTGGGAATCAGATGGAGCGGCTCTAGAGGCCCTAAGTTCCTCCTGAACCACGGATCTAATACCATTGATAAGGGAGGGGTGCTCCTGCCGGATTACATCAGAAATTCACTCTTTACATAGCTTCTTTCCATATCCATCAGGCAGTCTTTTAGCGCAAGAAATGCAGCTAGGAGGTTTTTTAACCTTTTTTTGAGCCTCTTTAGCCTGAAATTAAATAGATATGGAAAAGAGGCATCAGTAAACATACCAGGCAGAAAACTTCGATTGAAATGACAAGCGGACCCCCAGAGGGATACTTACAGGAGGCAGAGAGGGAGCATCAAGCTCCATGGAAGTTTGTAGATCGGGACCTGACATGCTCTGGCAGTAGGGGACAGTATACACAGTACCGGTACTTACAGACCTCAGATCAGAGTTCCGTGGCCGTCCCGCCTTTTATTCAAACACCTCTGCCTTCTGCGCTTGTGCTTCCAGGTTGCGTCACATGACCGGACCCGGAAGTGACCCGGGGAGGAGGAGGAGGAAGTTGCGGCCCGGGAGCAGGCTCCAGACCAGTCAGAGCGAGCCCTCCCGATACCCCTCAGTCCAGCATAAGCACGCGGCTGCCGGCAGACTGGAGGAGCTCCGACTTGAACTTCAGGTAAACCAGGAGTCCGTCCTCGGACCCTCCTGGAGAAGCACAAAATAAAAAAGGGTGTAGGAAGAAGTTCAATTTCCCATCTTCATCTCCCTGCCAGCCCGCAGGGAGACTCTTCTCTGACCCTGGCCACAGTGGGGACAGGAACACTGAGGTGTGGTGGTGGGAGGGGGCAATTTAACCTCTTCTCTGTTTCCTCCCCCCCACAGAGGTCATGGGTCAATCTCCTGTGTGGCCGTCATGGTGATGATATGGGAAATCAGGTGTGCACTACGCAACGTTCAAGTGGCTCCGAGGGTGGGTTCCTGCACCCACAAACACAAGGTACACAATTGTCCAGCCAGGGCACAGTTCTGGAGGATGACGAGGTGGAGGATGAGGAGGAGGAGATGGAGAAGGAAGAACCATGTTCACAGCAGGGTGGCACCCAGACCAGCTCATGGCCATCACTGGTGCATGGCTGGGGGGATACAGAGGACACAGACGATACACCTCCCACAGAGGACAGCTTTTCGTTGCTTCTGGGCAGCCTGGCACACATGAGCGATTACATGCTGCAGTGTCTCCGCAACGACCGCCGAGTTGCCCACATTCTAACTTGTGCTGATTACTGGGTGGCCACGCTGCAGGATAATCGTTACAAGGACAATGTACCGTCTTTATTTCCCTCACTGGAGTGTGATCGTAAGATGCGCGAGTACAAGCGCACGCTAGTAGATGCGCTGTTGGTGGCATTCCTACCTGACAGCGGGGGCACATTGGAAGCACAAGGCGAAGGCAGATGAAGAGAAAGAGGTCGCCAATGCAGCTGGGGCACCGTCAGCACCTCAGAAGGCAGGGTTAGCATGGCCGAAATGTGGAAAAGCTTTGTCAGCACGCCACAACAACCAGCACCACCAGCTGATATGGAACGTCTTAGCAGGAGGCAGCATTTCAACCAACATGGTGGAGCAGTACGTGTGCACACGCCTGCATGTACTGAATGACGGGTCTGCCCCCTTCAACTTCTGGGTCTCCAAATTGAGCACATGGCCTGAGCTTGCCCTTTACGCCTTTAAGGTGCTGGCCTGCCCTGCAGCCAGTGTATTATCTGAACGTGTGTTTAGCACGGCAGGGGGCGTCATCACAGACAAGCGCAGCCGCCTGTCCACAGCCAATGTGGACAAGCTTACGTTCATTAAAATGAACCAGGAATGGATCCCTCAGGACTTGTCCTTACCTTGTGCAGAATAGACATGTACACCGGCACTAACCAGCCATTTTTATACTGCAGCGCAATTGCTCATTCTTGTATTTTGGATATTTCACACTCTTGTAGAGTGTACCCTAATTAAAAAATAAATAAAAATTATAACTAGGGATGAGCGAACTCGAACTGTATAGTTCGGGTTCGTACCGAATTTTGGGGTGTCCGTGACACGGACCCGAACCCGGACATTTTCGTAAAAGTCCGGGTTCGGGTTCGGTGTTCGTCGCTTTCTTGGCGCTTTTGTGACGCTTTCTTGGCGCTTTTTGAAAGGCTGCAAAGCAGCCAATCAACAAGCGTCATACTACTTGCCCCAAGAGGCCGTCACAGCCATGCCTACTATTGGCATGGCTGTGATTGGCCAGAGCACCATGTGACCCAGCCTCTATTTAAGCTGGAGTCACATAGCGCCGCCCGTCACTCTGCTCTGATTAGCGTAGGGAGAGGTTGCGGATGCGACAGTAGGGCGAGATTAGGCAGATTAACTCCTCCAAAGGACTTCACTTGATTAATCGATCGATCTGCAGCTGTGCATCATTGAGCTGCTGAAATTCAAATGCTCACTCACTGTTTTTAGGCTGCCCAGACCGTTTGTCAGTCACTTTTTTCTGGGGTGATCGGCGGCCATTTTGTGTCTTGTGCGGTGCTGCGACCAAGTGCATCCAAGCTGCGACCAAGTGCATTTAACCCTCAATGGTGTGGTTGTTTTTTGGCTAAAGCCTACATCAGGGTGAAGCTGTCACACCAAGTGCATTTAACCAGCAATAGTCTGTTCATTTTTTTGGCCATATACTAAATCAGGGGCAAGCTGCGCCTGTCACCAAGTGCATTTAACCCTCAATGGTGTGGTTGTTTTTTGGCTAAAGCCTACATCAGGGTGAAGCTGTCACACCAAGTGCATTTAACCAGCAATAGTCTGTTCATTTTTTGGCCATATACTAAATCAGGGGCAAGCTGCGCCCGTCACCAAGTGCATTTAACCCTCAGTAGTGTGGTGCGTCAAGCTGTGACACCAAGTGCATTTAACCAGCAATAGTCTGTTCATTTTTTGGCCATATACTAAATCAGGGGCAAGCTGCGCCCGTCACCAAGTGCATTTAACCAGCAATAGTGTGGTTATTTTTTGGCCATATCCCAGTCTAATTCTGTCACTAAATCCATACCGGTCACCCAGCGCCTAAATACTAGGCCTCAAATTTATATCCCGCTAAATCTCTCGTTACCGCTGTCCTGTTGTGGCTGGGAAAGTTATTTAGTGTCCGTCAAAGCACATTTTTTGTTCTGGGTTGAAGTACAATTCCCAATTTAGCAATTTCATAATTTAGTGGTTTCTGCTATATCAGAGCTATTTGAAATCTATCCCTAAAAGGGTATATAATATTCAAGGTGCACATTGGGTCATTCAGAATAACTTCACACACACCCGCTACTGTGTATTTCCAAGTCTAATTCTGTCACTAAACCCATACCTGTCACCCAGCGCCTAAATACTAGGCCTCAAATTTATATCCTGCTAAATCTCTCGTTAACGCTGTCCTGTTGTGGCTGGGAAAGTTATTTAGTGTCCGTCAAAGCACATTTTTTGTTCTGGGTTTAAATACAATTCCCAATTTAACAATTTCATAATTTAGTGGTTTCTGCTATATCAGAGCTATTTGAAATCTATCCCTAAAAGGGTATATAATATTCAAGGTGCACATTGGGTCATTCAGAATAACTTCACACACACCGCTACTGTGTATTTCCAAGTCTAATTCTGTCACTAAACCCATACCGGTCACCCAGCGCCTAAATACTAGGCCTCAAATTTATATCCCGCTGAATTTGAATACAATACATTGGGCCAAATAATATATTTGTTGTTGTGGTGAACCATAACAATGAGAAAAACATCTAGTAAGGGACGCGGACGTGGACATGGTCGTGGTGGTGTTAGTGGACCCTCTGGTGCTGGGAGAGGACGTGGCCGTTCTGCCACATCCACACGTCCTAGTGTACCAACTACCTCAGGTCCCAGTAGCCGCCAGAATTTACAGCGATATATGGTGGGGCCCAATGCCGTTCTAAGGATGGTAAGGCCTGAGCAGGTACAGGCATTAGTCAATTGGGTGGCCGACAGTGGATCCAGCACGTTCACATTATCTCCCACCCAGTCTTCTGCAGAAAGCGCACAGATGGCGCCTGAAAACCAACCCCATCAGTCTGTCACATCACCCCCATGCATACCAGGGAAACTGTCTCAGCCTCAAGTTATGCAGCAGTCTCTTATGCTGTTTGAAGACTCCGCTGGCAGGGTTTCCCAAGGGCATCCACCTAGCCCTTCCCCAGCGGTGAAAGACATAGAATGCACTGACGCACAACCACTTATGTTTCCTGATGATGAGGACATGGGAATACCACCTCAGCATGTCTCTGATGATGACGAAACACAGGTGCCAACTGCTGCGTCTTTCTGCAGTGTGCAGACTGAACAGGAGGTCAGGGATCAAGACTGGGTGGAAGACGATGCAGGGGACGATGAGGTCCTAGACCCCACATGGAATGAAGGTCGTGCCACTGACTTTCACAGTTCGGAGGAAGAGGCAGTGGTGAGACCGAGCCAACAGCGTAGCAAAAGAGGGAGCAGTGGGCAAAAGCAGAACACCCGCCGCCAAGAGACTCCGCCTGCTACTGACCGCCGCCATCTGGGACCGAGCACCCCAAAGGCAGCTTCAAGGAGTTCCCTGGCATGGCACTTCTTCAAACAATGTGCTGACGACAAGACCCGAGTGGTTTGCACGCTGTGCCATCAGAGCCTGAAGCGAGGCATTAACGTTCTGAACCTGAGCACAACCTGCATGACCAGGCACCTGCATGCAAAGCATGAACTGCAGTGGAGTAAACACCTTAAAACCAAGGAAGTCACTCAGGCCCCCCCTGCTACCTCTTCTGCTGCTGCCGCCTCGGCCTATTCTGCTGCTGCCGCCTCGGCCTCTTCCTCCGCCCAGCAAACAGGGGATGTACCACCAACACCACCACCACCACCTCCGTCACCAAGCGTCTCAACCATGTCACACGCCAGCGTTCAGCTCTCCATCTCACAAACATTTGATAGAAAGCGTAAATTCCCACCTAGCCACCCTCGATCCCTGGCCCTGAATGCCAGCATTTCTAAACTACTGGCCTATGAAATGCTGTCATTTAGGCTGGTGGACACAGACAGCTTCAAACAGCTCATGTCGCTTGCTGTCCCACAGTATGTTGTTCCCAGCCGGCACTACTTCTCCAAGAGAGCCGTGCCTTCCCTGCACAACCAAGTATCCGATAAAATCAAGTGTGCACTGCGCAACGCCATCTGTAGCAAGGTCCACCTAACCACAGATACGTGGACCAGTAAGCACGGCCAGGGACGCTATATCTCCCTAACTGCACACTGGGTAAATGTAGTGGCAGCTGGGCCCCAGGCGGAGAGCTGTTTGGCGCACGTCCTTCCGCCGCCAAGGATCGCAGGGCAACATTCTTTGCCTCCTGTTGCCACCTCCTCCTTCTCGGCTTCCTCCTCCTCTTCTTCCACCTGCTCATCCAGTCAGCCACACACCTTCACCACCAACTTCAGCACAGCCCGGGGTAAACGTCAGCAGGCCATTCTGAAACTCATATGTTTGGGGGACAGGCCCCACACCGCACAGGAGTTGTGGCGGGGTATTGAACAACAGACCGACGAGTGGTTGCTGCCGGTGAGCCTCAAGCCCGGCCTGGTGGTGTGTGATAATGGGCGAAATCTCGTTGCAGCTCTGGGACTAGCCAATTTGACGCACATCCCTTGCTTGGCGCATGTGCTGAATTTGGTGGTGCAGAAGTTCATTCACAACTACCCCGACATGTCAGAGCTGCTGCATAAAGTGCGGGCCGTCTGTTCGCGCTTCCGGCGTTCACATCCTGCTGCTGCTCGCCTGTCTGCGCTACAGCGTAACTTCGGCCTTCCCGCTCACCGCCTCATATGCGACGTGCCCACCAGGTGGAACTCCACCTTGCACATGCTGGACAGACTGTGCGAGCAGCAGCAGGCCATAGTGGAGTTTCAGTTGCAGCACGCACGGGTCAGTCGCACTACAGAACAGCACCACTTCACCACCAATGACTGGGCCTCCATGCGAGACCTGTGTGCCCTGTTGCGCTGTTTCGAGTACTCCACCAACATGGCCAGTGGCGATGACACCGTTATCAGCGTTACAATACCACTTCTATGTCTCCTTGAGAAAACACTTAGGGCGATGATGGAAGAGGAGGTGGCCCAGGAGGAGGAGGAGGAGGAGGAAGAGGGGTCATTTTTAGCACTTTCAGGCCAGTCTCTTCGAAGTGACTCAGAGGGAGGTTTTTGGCAACAGCAGAGGCCAGGTACAAATGTGGCCAGCCAGGGCCCACTACTGGAGGACGAGGAGGACGAGGATGAGGAGGAGGTGGAGGAGGATGAGGATGAAGCATGGTCACAGCGGGGTGGCACCCAACGCAGCTCGGGTCCATCACTGGTGCGTGGCTGGGGGGAAAGGCAGGACGATGACGATACGCCTCCCACAGAGGACAGCTTGTCCTTACCCCTGGGCAGCCTGGCACACATGAGCGACTACATGCTGCAGTGCCTGCGCAACGACAGCAGAGTTGCCCACATTTTAACCTGTGCGGACTACTGGGTTGCCACCCTGCTGGATCCACGCTACAAAGACAATGTGCCCACCTTACTTCCTGCACTGGAGCGTGATAGGAAGATGCGCGAGTACAAGCGCACGTTGGTAGACGCGCTACTGAGAGCATTCCCAAATGTCACAGGGGAACAAGTGGAAGCCCAAGGCCAAGGCAGAGGAGGAGCAAGAGGTCGCCAAGGCAGCTGTGTCACGGCCAGCTCCTCTGAGGGCAGGGTTAGCATGGCAGAGATGTGGAAAACTTTTGTCAACACGCCACAGCTAACTGCACCACCACCTGATACGCAACGTGTTAGCAGGAGGCAACATTTCACTAACATGGTGGAACAGTACGTGTGCACACCCCTCCACGTACTGACTGATGGTTCGGCCCCATTCAACTTCTGGGTCTCTAAATTGTCCACGTGGCCAGAGCTAGCCTTTTATGCCTTGGAGGTGCTGGCCTGCCCGGCAGCCAGCGTTTTGTCTGAACGTGTATTCAGCACGGCAGGGGGCGTCATTACAGACAAACGCAGCCGCCTGTCTACAGCCAATGTGGACAAGCTGACGTTCATAAAAATGAACCAGGCATGGATCCCACAGGACCTGTCCGTCCCTTGTCCAGATTAGACATTAACTACCTCCCCATAACCATATATTATTGGACTCCAGGGCACTTCCTCATTCAATCCTATTTTTATTTTCATTTTACCATTATATTGCGAGGCTACCCAAAGTTGAATGAACCTCTCCTCTGCCTGTGTGCTAGGCCTAAATATATGCCAATGGACTGTTGCAGTGGTGGCTGACATGAAGCCTGATTCTCTGCTATGACATGCAGACTAATTCTCTGCTGACATGAAGCCAGATTGTCTGTTACGGGACCTCTCTGCTCTGCCTGTGTGCTAGGCCTAAATATATGCCAATGGACTGTTGCAGTGGTGGGTGACGTGAAGCCTGATTCTCTGCTATGACATGCAGACTGATTCTCTGCTGACATGAAGCCAGATTGTCTGTTACGGGACCTCTCTGCTCTGCCTGTGTGCTAGGCCTAAATATATGCCAATGGACTGTTGCAGTGGTGGCTGACGTGAAGCCTGATTCTCTGCTATGACATGCAGACTGATTCTCTGCTGACATGAAGCCAGATTCTCTGTTACGGGACCTCTCTCCTCTGCCTGGGTGCTGGGCCTAAATATATGCCAATGGACTGTTGCAGTGGTGGGTGACGTGAAGCCTCATTCTCTGCTATGACATGCAGACTGATTCTCTGCTGACATGAAGCCAGATTCTCTGTTACGGGACCTCTCTGCTCTGCCTGTGTGCTAGGCCTAAATATATGCCAATGGACTGTTGCAGTGGTGGGCTGACGTGAAGCCTGATTCTCTGCTATGACATGCAGACTGATTCTCTGCTGACATGAAGCCAGATTGTCTGTTACGGGACCTCTCTGCCTCTGCCTGTGTGCTAGGCCTAAATATATGCCAATGGACTGTTGCAGTGGTGGCTGACGTGAAGCCTCATTCTCTGCTATGACATGCAGACTAATTCTCTGCTGACATGAAGCCAGATTGTCTGTTACGGGACCTCTCTCCTCTGCCTGGGTGCTGGGCCTAAATTTATGACAATGGACTGTTGCAGTGGTGGCTGACGTGAAGCCTGATTCTCTGCTATGACATGCAGACTGATTCTCTGCTGACATGAAGCCAGATCCTCTGTTACAGGACCTCTCTCCTCTGCCTGGGTGCTGGGCCTAAATTTATGACAATGGACTGTTGCAGTGGTGGGTGACGTGAAGCCTCATTCTCTGCTATGACATGCAGACTGATTCTCTGCTGACATGAAGACAGATTCTCTGTTACGGGACCTCTCTGCTCTGCCTGTGTGCTAGGCCTAAATATATGCCAATGGACTGTTGCAGTGGTGGGTGACGTGAAGCCTCATTCTCTGCTATGACATGCAGACTGATTCTCTGCTGACATGAAGCCAGATTGTCTGTTACGGGACCTCTCTGCTCTGCCTGTGTGCTAGGCCTAAATATATGCCAATGGACTGTTGCAGTGGTGGGTGACGTGAAGCCTCATTCTCTGCTATGACATGCAGACTGATTCTCTGCTGACATGAAGCCAGATCGTCTGTTACGGGACCTCTCTGCTCTGCCTGTGTGCTAGGCCTAAATATATGCCAATGGACTGTTGCAGTGGTGGGTGACGTGAAGCCTCATTCTCTGCTATGACATGCAGACTGATTCTCTGCTGACATGAAGCCAGATTGTCTGTTACGGGACCTCTCTGCTCTGCCTGTGTGCTAGGCCTAAATATATGCCAATGGACTGTTGCAGTGGTGGGTGACGTGAAGCCTCATTCTCTGCTATGACATGCAGACTGATTCTCTGCTGTCATGAAGCCAGATTGTCTGTTACGGGACCTCTCTGCTCTGCCTGTGTGCTAGGCCTAAATATATGCCAATGGACTGTTGCAGTGGTGGGTGACGTGAAGCCTGATTCTCTGCTATGACATGCAGACTGATTCTCTGCTGACATGAAGCCAGATTGTCTGTTACGGGACCTCTCTGCTCTGCCTGTGTGCTAGGCCTAAATATATGCCAATGGACTGTTGCAGTGGTGGCTGACGTGAAGCCTCATTCTCTGCTATGACATGCAGACTAATTCTCTGCTGACATGAAGCCAGATTGTCTGTTACGGGACCTCTCTCCTCTGCCTGGGTGCTGGGCCTAAATTTATGACAATGGACTGTTGCAGTGGTGGCTGACGTGAAGCCTGATTCTCTGCTATGACATGCAGACTGATTCTCTGCTGACATGAAGCCAGATCCTCTGTTACGGGACCTCTCTCCTCTGCCTGGGTGCTGGGCCTAAATTTATGACAATGGACTGTTGCAGTGGTGGCTGACGTGAAGCCTGATTCTCTGCTATGACATGCAGACTGATTCTCTGCTGACATGAAGCCAGATCCTCTGTTACGGGACCTCTCTCCTCTGCCTGGGTGCTGGGCCTAAATTTATGAAAATGGACTCTTACAGTGGTGGGTGACGTGAAGCCTGATTCTCTGCTATGACATGAAGACTGATTCTCTGCTGACATGAAGCCAGATTGTCTGTTACGGGACCTCTCTCCTCTGCCTGGGTGCCGGGGCCTAAATATCTGAGAATGGACTGTTCCAGTGGTGGGTGACGGGAAGCCAGATTCTCTGCTATGGAACCTCTCTCCAATTGATTTTGGTTAATTTTTATTTATTTAATTTTTATTTTAATTAATTTCCCTATCCACATTTGTTTGCAGGGGATTTACCTACATGTTGCTGCCTTTTGCAGCCCTCTAGCCCTTTCCTGGGCTGTTTTACAGCCGTTTTAGTGCCGAAAAGTTCGGGTCCCCATTGACTTCAATGGGGTTCGGGTTCGGGACGAAGTTCGGATCGGGTTCGGATCCCGAACCCGAACATTTCCGGGATGTTCGGCCGAACTTCTCGAACCCGAACATCCAGGTGTTCGCTCAACTCTAATTATAACCAAAAACCTGTGTTGGCTACCTCGTCCTCCTCCACCGCCGATTTCACCTACACTGCCTCCTCAAACTCCTACTCCATATGGAACTCCACCTCATAAATCAAATATTTTTTTATTATTTGTACGTATTTTATATCATTTCACTACTTTGTCAGTTACATTTTCTGTTGAAATTCACCAATTTTTGGGTGTAATATACCCCTCCTCTACCTAGTTGACAGCTTAATAAATTTCAATAATTTTTCTGTTACATTCTTGGGTTGACATTATACAATTTTAGACGTGAATAAACACCTGCTCTGCATAGGTGACAGGGAATAAAATTTAATAAATTATTCTGTAATTATTGTGCGCCACATCCTTTCATTCAATGCTTAAACTTTGAAAAGTTGTCACACTTTTATGCTTTAATAATTTCTCCCATATTTCAACTCTATAATAATCCTCCCTTGGATATGGTCTCTCTTTCTCACGCTCCCTCTCCGGCCTGGAACCCTGATTCCCCGCCACCCCGTGATCACCATGGTAGGCGCATAAAAGAACATCGAAAGTTGATATGGCAGATATCAAATTGGATCGTGAACATCACATGGACGTGCGACATGGTGGTGCATTAAGTGTGCACACGCCTACACAAACTGACTGACAGGGGTCATCCCCTGCAACTTCTGGGTCTCCAAATTGGGCTCATGGCCTGAGCTTGCCCTTGACCCCTTGGAGGTGCTGGCCTGCCCTGCAGCCAGTGTATTGTCTGAACGTGTGTTTAGCACGACTGGAGGGGGTTATCACAGGTTATATTTCCCAATGATTTGGGGTGTGCCCTAATTTTAGAAATAAAATTTTAAACCAAAAAGCAGTGTAGGCTACCTCCTCCTCCTCCACCACCACCGCTTCCACCTACACCGCCACATCCATTGCCTCCTCAACCTCCTACTCCATATGGACCTGGTCCTCCTAGATCAAGATTATTATTTCTTATTTTTACCTACTTTATGTTATTTAAAGTCATTTTTTTATCCGCATTTGTTTGCAGAGCACTTGCCATGCTCTTAACCACATTTTGATGCAACCACACCTAATAACCAGCCCAGACGTGGTGCATTTCCTTTACCGCGTTCGGTTGGTCCCTATCAGGGTTGCGTCAGAATGGTAAGACTGTTCCATACTTTTTAAGCCATATCTAACCATTTATCTGTACGTGGCGCGTTTTCATTTAAATGATTTATCAGTAAAAGTTATATTTTAAGCTCCCTCATTACCTCTATTGTTTTCCAAAAGGCTAGTGGGAGCGCCCTTATCTATTACTCATTGTCATACATATGGTTTTCTCCACTTTTGATGTGGCCTATAAACTGCACCACTCAATTGAAAAACAAATTGAAATCTTTTTAGGTGGAGGGAAGAAAACAAAAAAAAAACTAAAATAATGTGGTTGCAAAAGTGTGCACACCCTCTTATAACTGTATAACTGAGGATGTAGCTGTGTTCAGAATTAACCAATCACATTCAAAATCATGTTAAATAGGAGTCATCATTAGAGATGCCCCGAACTATTCGCCGGCGAACAGTTCCCGGGGAACATAGCTTGTTCGCGTTCCGCCCCCTATACATCATTATTGAATAAACTTTGACCCTGTACCTCACAGTCAGCAGACACATTCCAGCCAATCAGCAGCAGACCCTCCCAGACCCTCCCACCTCCTGGACAGCATCCATTTTAGATTCATTCAGAAGCTGCATTCTTAGTGAGAGGAGGGACAGTACTGCTGCTGCTGATTTAATAGGGAAATCGATAGCTAGGCCAGTGTATTCAGTGTCCACTACAGTCCTGAAGGACTCATCTGATCTCTGCTGTAAGGACAGCGTCCTGACAGCACCCCAAAAAGCCCTTTTTAGGGTTAGAACATCAGTCTGCTTTTTTTTTTTTTTTTCCTGTGTAATCAAATTGCAGTTGCCTGCCAGCGTGTGTCAGGCTCACAGCCCTGCAAGTGCATAGTGTCACCAGCGCCACTCATATCTGGTGTCACAGTACCTTGCACGCATAGTACAACTTAACTAATCTAAAAAAAATGACAGGCAGAGGCAGGCCATCCTGCAGGGGTCGTCGTGGTCGTGGTGCTGTGATTCCCTTTGGCCCTAGACTAATGCCCAGTGTTCAGAGGCCACATACCCTGAACTCGAAAGGTTCTGAGGACATAGTTGACTGGCTAACTCAGGACACCCAATCTTCTACAGCTTCCGCTCGGAACCTTGATGCACCATCCTCCTCCAGCTCAGCTTCGGGCACTTCTCAAGTTACCACTCGCCCGCCTGCCGCCACCACCAACACTAGCACCACAGCCGCTTCACTTGATCTGTCAGATGAGTTATTTACACATCAGTTGGAAGAAATGAGTGATGCGCAACCATTATTGCCAGAAGATGTAGATAACAGGGATATGTCTCAGTCAGGCAGCATTACACACATGGACGTACTGTGTGATGATGATGATGTTGTACACGCTGCTGCTTCCTTTGCTGAGTTGTCAGATACAAGTGAAGCGGTTGATGATGACGATGTGTCCGTGGATGTCACGTGGGTGCCTGCTCGAAGAGAAGAAGAACAGGGGGAAAGTTCAGATGGGGCGACAGAGAGGAGGAGGAGACGAGTTGGAAGCAGGGGGAGGTTGTCGCAAGGAGCTAGTGGCACAGTCAGACAGCATGTATCGGCACCCGGGGTCAGCCAGACAGCACGCCAATCAACGCATGCTGTTGCCACCACCAGAATGCAAAGCTCAGCAGTGTGGCATTTTTTTTGTGTGTCTGCCTCTGATAACAGCGATGCCATTTGCAACCTGTGCCAAAAGAAACGGAGTCGTGGGAAGTCCAACACCCACCTAGGTACAACTGCTTTGCGAAGGCACATGATCTCACATCACAAACGCCTATGGGATCAACACATGAGTAAAAGCAGCACACAAACTCAAAGCCACCATCCTAGTGCTGGTCCAGCATCTTCAGCCACGTCAACCACTGCTGTCCTCCTTGCCCCCTCTCAACCACCCGCCACTCCACCTCTCGCCTTGAGCAGTTCCTGCTCATCTGCCCACAGTCAGGTGTCTGTCAAGGACATGTTTGAGCGCAAGAAGCCAATGTTACGAAGTCACCCCCTTGCCCAGCGTCTGACAGCTGGCTTGTCTGAACTCTTAGCCCGCCAGATTTTACCATACAAGCTGGTGGAGTCTGAGGCCTTCAAAAAATTTGTAGCTGGGGGCGGAGCTTGGCAGCAGAGCGAGACACACATGCCGCTGTGAGCTCTGCTCTGGGTCCTGTGTAAACGAGTTTCTGGAGAGCATATACAAGCCAGAAAATGGGCAAGACTTTGAGAGACAGGTCCAGGGACACCCCTAGACCGAACAAACTGAGTGCTAGCCAGGGGGACATGGACAAATTTGTCCGCAAGCAAAGCGCGGCGGGAAGCAAGCAGGCCTCCAAGATGGCGCCGAGAGCAGAGACCCCAGCAGCGTCGGAAGTCTCAGCGGACTCCGAAAGAGACAGTGACCATGAGCCGGAGATGGAAGGAGAAAACCTGCCCATATCAAGGAGATTTATGAAAGAACTACTGGCGGACGCGATCTCCCCCCTCCGTAAAGACCTGCAGGAGTTCAAACGGGACCTCAGGCAAGTGAAGGAGAGAGTGGAGGAGGTGGAGAGCCAGCAAGAGGCAGTTATATTGCACAGCACAGCGGTAGCCGGCAGCCTAGATAGAGCACAGGCGCACATTAACCGTTTATATGAAATGGTGGAAGACCAAGACAACCGCGGGCGACGCAATAATTTACGGCTGAAGGGTCTGCCAGAAGACATTGGGCCTGAGGCCTTGAGAGGTGCGGTGACTGAAATGTTCGCAGCGCTAGTAGGCCCGGACTATGTGGGAGACCTCACTATGGACAGAGTCCATAGGGCTCTGCGCCCTCCTCCAAAGCACGGAGAACCTCCGAGAGATGTGATCTGTCGGCTGGCCAGCTTCATGGCTAAAGATCAGATAATGAAGGCAGCCAGATCCAAGAAAAGTGTCCCCTTTGGAGACGCAGAGGTGCAGATCTTTCAAGATTTATCCCCAATTACCCTTCAGAAACGAAGGTTGTTGAAACCGCTCCTGGATGTTCTCAGAGGCAAGAGTATCACTTACCGCTGGCTTCATCCCTTTGGCCTCCTGATTAATGCGCCAGGCCGAAAATTGACAGTGCGCTCTCCAGCTGACATTCCGTTAGTATGTGACGTACTGGAAATAACCTCTCTGGACATCCCTGTTTGGCATTCGGCGAAAGACCTGACAGAACTGCCGGTCTTACCAGGAGTGGATCCATGGACTCCAGTGAGGCGTCCGAAGAATCGTACCGGGGGCAGGAGACCGGGAGACCCCATGATGACTGCGCCAGAAATGGATGTAGATTGACAGGTCTCACGATATTGTTTGCCAAGGAGTGTCTTTCTCAGGGACGTGAACAGTTCTACACCAGTACCTGAATTTGCGTGAGTTACCGTCATTAGGGACAGTTGATAGTATTTGTTCCTCATGCTCAACCTCTTTTGACTGGACGTATTCTTGTTTACCGCGTCAGGATGGTGAAAGCATTACCCCTCAGGGGTTTCTGCCAGTGTTTAGGCTGGTAGCTGAATCTCTTCACAAAAGATTCATTTGTTCGGTTATATTATAGCTATGTCTAGCCATTTGATATTTACATACTCGTTTTGCACATATAGGGCCCTTTCATTGGTCCTCTCTACCCCCCCTCTTGATGGCCGCGGCAGTAGGGCAGGTGCTTAATAGCGCTGTTGAAATTAGGCAGCGGATCATCAAAGCCTTATCCCTGTTAATCTTAATGAGATTTAACCGTTTTGTTTGTTTTTTCCTTATTTTCTTCCCTCTGCTCTCCCTCCTTTTCCTCCTTCCTACTTCTGAAACAATGTCCGATATTTATAGTGGTAGAAGATATTATGAGCTCATAATGTTCATTGTAAAATCAGTATGGCGGAGCTAAAATTGTGTACTTATAACGTGAGAGGTTTGAATGCACCACCCAAACGTACTCAGATTTGCCATTTCCTTAATAGGCAAAAAGTGAGTATCGCTCTCTTACAAGAGACTCATTTCAAGAGAAACCACGTGCCGCGTCTCTCACACATGGTGTATAACCAGTGGTTCCATAGCACCTCTTCCTCGGGGGCCTCAAAAGGGGTTTCAATAGCGATTCACAAAAATGTCCCGCTGGTGGTGCATTCAACCCTCCATGATGATGAAGGCCGCTATCTGTTTTTAAAGGGGACTTTGGGTAACCAGAAAATCACTATAGGAAACATGTATACTCCAAATGTGGCTCAAGCAGTGTGGATTGAAAGCACTTTATCAAAATTGCAGGACTTTGCTGAGGGTTCCTTGATAGTAGGAGGAGACATAAATACAGCCTTGAACCCGTATCTAGATACATCTAAAAGCTTCTCGTCCCTTTCCCAGGTCACTATTCGGCGAATTAAGAAAAAACTGGCTGAATTGGGATTAGTGGATGCCTGGAGGGCAATGAACCCAACCGCGAGAGATTATACATATTATTCAGTAGCACATGTTTCCTATCAGAGATTAGACTACTTGTTTGTTCCCCTACGGTCTCTAAATGATTGCGCTCAAGCTTCAATAGGCAATATATTATTGTCAGATCACGCCCCGGTGTACCTATCTATTAGGGTTAAGTCTATACCTAGAGCACAGTTTACTTGGAGACTTGATGAGACTCTATTGAGCAAACCAGAGAATGTTCAAGATATACGTAAGCATATTGAGGAATATTTTAGTTTCAACGAGTCAGAGGATATGTCGCCGGGTCTGGTCTGGGAAGCTCACAAGGCGGTCGTGAGAGGGCATTTCATTGCATTAAATTCACATATCAAAAAGAAAAGAGAAGCAGCTATTATGACATTGCAGGATCAGATTCAAAAGTTGGAGTTACTTCACAAAAAACAAATATCACCAGAAGTGTTGGAAAGGTTGAATAGATTAAGGGCGGAGCTTAAGAACATATTGAATAACCGGGTGGCCAAACTATACTTGTCTGCACAGTTTAAATACTACGCACACGGGGACAAAGCGTCAAAGTTCATGATGTCTAGTCTGAAAAAGCGGAGACTTAAATCTTACATACATTCTGTTAAAGATGCATCCGCCAGATCTCTTATGTCCACTGACCTCATTGCTAAGCAATTTTGTGCTTACTATAGCTCGCTTTATAATCTGAGAGAGAAAGATAGTGAGGTGGAAGGTGAGGTACGGTCAGGGGACATTAAGAGGTGGTTAGCAGGTTTACGCCTCCCGGTTCTTACTCAGGATCAAGCACACTCCCTTGCTAAACCCTTTTCGTTACAGGAACTGAACAAAGCTCTAAGCACAGTTCCCAAGCACAAGTGCCCTGGACCCGACGGACTAACGGCAGGATATTATGCTACCTTTTCCTCAGTTTTGTTACCCAGAATGCTCAAAGTATACAACGAGGTGTTTAAAGGTAACCCGCTCCCGACACAAATGCTGTCTGCTCTAATTACTATCTTACCGAAAGAGGGTAAGGATCCTTCATCCTGTGCCAGCTACAGACCCATCTCACTTTTAAACGCTGATCTGAAACTTTATGCAAAAATGCTTGCGTTAAGGTTACAACCCTTTTTGCCTAAACTGATCAATGCGGAACAGGTGGGATTTGTGGCTGGCAGAGAGGGAAGCATGAATACCACTAGGATAGTCAATATAATACACCACGCCAGGGAGAAATCTATTCCTTTGGTCCTCCTAGGGACAGACGCAGAAAAGGCATTCGATCGAATTGATTGGCTTTTTATGCGTCTGGCCCTGGCTAAATTTGGGATACCATCCCAATTCATTGATGCCACGATGGCTATGTATGCTGCCCCCACAGCCAGAGTAATGGTAAACGGCATTCTATCTCCCAGCTTTACTATAGGTAATGGTACAAGACAGGGGTGCCCTTTGTCACCCCTGCTCTTTATCATTGTAGTAGAATGCTTGTTTCAAGCAATAAGACAGGATGATGGAATCCAGGGTATGAAGATGGGAAACACTAGTCACCAGTTAGCGGCTTTTGCCGATAACCTTTTGGTCATTATAACTAACCCATCGGAAGCTTTCCCGGCCATACAGAACTTGTTCCTGAGATTTGGAAACATGTCCAACTTCCTGATAAATCCCACGAAATCCCAAGCTCTGAATGTAACGATTAGTAGGGACATACAGTCGTCCTTAGAGACACAATTTGAATATGTCTGGACAACTAGTTCAATCAAATTTTTAGGAGTAAATATAACCTCAGTACCAAGGGACTTATTTGAAACCAATTTCCGAAATTTACCTAAATCCATAACAGCCATTATTGACTCATGGAGCATCCCCTTCACTTCGTGGTTTGGGAGACGAACGCTGATTAAATCAGTGTTAGTTCCTAAAATACTGTATTATATGTCGGTATTGCCTGTGCACCTGCCAAAAGTCTTTTTTGCACAACTAAGACAATGTTTTTCTAGATTCCTCTGGAAAAAAGCTAGGCCCCGTATCCCGCATTCAACAATGATACAGCCTAACAGGCTAGGGGGAATGGGTCTTCCGGACATGGCGGAATATTACAGGGCTATCCAGGGAGTGAGGTGTTTGGAATGGATTAGGAACTCAGAGAACAGACTGGATACCTTAGCAGAGGCAGGAGACTCGAGAATTCCTTTGAGGTCCTTTCTTCTCTCGCCCCCTAAAGATATGCCTCAACAGATCAGGTCACTTAGCGACATGACAAAAAATACATTGAAATTATGGCATTCTGAGCTTTCTAAAAGGCTGTTGTCAGACCACGAGGTGTCGCCTGTGATTCAGGTGAGGGATGTTCTGTGGAGTTCTGGGGGAATCTTCGGATCTACCTTGCCCGTAGGAATTAGAGATCTGTCCCTTCCGTTAGTAGACTTAATGGACCCCTCGGGGATTCTAAAAGAAGGGTGGGATAATCACCCTAAATTGCTAACTTTGTCTTTTATTCACAAACTATTCATTAAGCAATATTTGGGGAAAAAGACAGTCTCTCCAATAGCTTCTACGACGCAATTTGAAAAGATGACACTTTCCAAGGTGCCACCTAGGAAAAAAGTGGCACAACTATACTCTGTGCTTGTTTCCCAGACCAGACCTGACTCATATAGCGTCGTCCGTAAGTGGGAAAAGGAACTGGGAGTTCAGTTCTCAGGTAGGGAAGTGGCGCGCATATGCTCTAACGCTCCCAGGGTTTCTAGATGTGTGAAGTTGCAAGAAAACCTATACAAAGTCATCACTAGGTGGTACTACACGCCCCAGAAACTGCATCTTATTTACCCAAATAGTGACTCTTCATGCTGGAGGTGTCTTAAGGCTGAAGGATCCATGTTACATATATGGTGGACTTGCCCTACTATAGTTGAGTATTGGACACGGGTCTGTTTAATTTGCTCACAAGTCAGTGGGGTACACTTTACGCCCTCAGCTAAAAGTTGTCTATTAGGTTTATTGGAAAAGGATAACGGAAACAGATATATTATCTCCTTATTGAGTCAGCTACTCGCGGCTGCGAGAGTTCTGATAGCATTCTTGTGGAAAAGTCGTAGGGCCCCGACCGTCTCTCGGTGGATTACAAAGTGTGATGCACTTTATAGGTTGGAACAGATAGCAGGGTGGGAGTCCAAAAGAACACAGGTGTTTGAAGCCACATGGTCCCCATGGAAACAATATAGGAATTTCTCCTCATAATGGTGGATAGAACTTAGTAACTTAGTGTTTGGTAATAAAGGAGAAAAAAAATTTGTAGCTATTGGGACACCGCAGTGGAAGGTACCCGGCCGAAATTTCTTTGCACAAAAGGCAATCCCCAACCTGTACTCGATTGTGCAAAAGGAAGTCATGGCATGTCTGGCACACAGTGTTGGGCAAGGGTCCATCTGACCACTGATACCTGGTCTGCAAAGCACGTTCAGGGCAGGTATATCACCTACACTGCACATTGGGTAAACCTGCTCACGGCTGCCAAGCATGGAATGCGTGGCTCTGCAGAGGAGTTGGTGACACCGCCACGACTTGCAGGCAGGCCTGCTGCCACCTCCTCTACTCCTCCTACTCCATCCTCTTCCATAACCTCCTCGGCTGAGTCCTCTTCTGCTGCTGCGTCTTGCTCCACATCAACAGCACCCCCCCAGCTCCCCAGGGACTATTCCACATCCCGGATACGACAGTGTCATGCCGTCTTGGCGTTTACTTGCCTGAAAGCAGAGAGTCACACCGGACCAGCACTCCTGTCCGCCTTGAACGCACGGGTGGATCAGTGGCTGACCCCGCACCAACTGGAGATCGGCAAAGTGGTGTGTGACAACGGAAGCAATTTGTTGGCAGCATTGAATTTGGGCAAGTTAACACATGTGCCGTGCATGGCACATGTGTGTAATCTGATCGTACAACGCTTTGTGCATAAGTACCCAGGCTTACAGGACGTCCTCAAGCAGGCCAGGAAGGTGTGTGGCCATTTCAGGCGTTCCTACACGGCCATGGCGCACTTTGCAGACATTCAGCGCCAAAACAACATGCCAGTGAGGCGCTTGATTTGCGACAGCCTGACACGTTGGAATTCAACACTCCTAATGTTCGACCGCCTGCTCCAACAAGAAAAAGCCGTCAACGAGTATTTGTATGACCGGGGGTGCTAGGACAGCCTCTGCGGAGCTGGGAATTTTTTTGCCACGTTACTGGACGCTCATGCACAATGCCTGTAGGCTCATGCGTCCTTCTGAGGAGGTGACAAACCAAGTCAGTCGCACCGAAGGCACATCAGCGACATCATCCCATTTGTTTTCTTCCTGGAGCGTGCCCTGCGAAGAGTGCTGGATCAGGCCGTAGATGAGCGTGAAGAGGAAGAGTTGTGGTCACCATCATCACCACCAGAAACAGCCTTATTAGCATCGCTTGCTGGACCTGCGGCAACGCTGGAAGAGGAGTCTGAGGAAGAGGAGTCAGAGGAGGAATGTGGCTTTGAGGAAGAGGAAGACCAACCACAGCAGGCATCCCAGGGTGCTCGTTGTCACCTATCTGGTACCCATGGTGTTGTACGTGGCTGGGGGGAAGAACAGACCTTCAGTGAGATCAGTGAGGACGAGGAACGGGACATGAGTAGCTCGGCATCCAACCTTGTGCAAATGGGGTCTTTCATGCTGTCGTGCCTGTTGAGGGACCCTCGTATAAAAAGGCTTAAGGAGAACAACCTGTACTGGGTGTCCACGCTACTAGACCCCCGGTATAAGCAGAAAGTGGCTGGAATGTTACCGAATTACCGGAAGTCGGAAAGGATACAGCAGTTCCAAAATAAATTAAAAAGTATGCTTTACACAGCGTATAAGGGTGATGTCACAGCACAATGGGAATCTAACAGGGGAAGAGGTGAAAGTAATCCTCCTCCTACCACGACCACGCCGGCAAGGACAGGACGTTTTACAGACGTGTTGTTGATGGAGGACATGCAGAGCTTTTTAAGTCCTACGCATCGCCACAGCCCTTCGGGGTCCACCCTCAGAGAACGACTTGACCGACAGGTAGCAGACTACCTCGCCTTAACTGCAGATATCGACACTCTGAGGAGCGATGAACCCCTTGACTACTGGATGTGCAGGCTTGACCTGTGCCCTGAGCTATCCCAATTTGCGATAGAACTTCTGGCCTGCCGCGCTTCAAGTGTCCTGTCAGAAAGGACCTTCAGTGCAGCAGGAGGTATTGTCACTGAGAAGTGAAGTCGCCTAGGTCAAAAAAGTCTAGATTACCTCACCTTTATTAAGATGAATGAGGGATGGATCCCGAAGGGACTGACAGTGGGCGATACATTCGACTAAAAAAGGCCTGATGACTGAGATGAGCTGCCTTGGGCTAAAAATGGTCCACACGCTGCTGTATTTTATCTCTGAATGCCGGATGACTTGCGTGACTTATCCGCCACCAACTAGGGTTCAAGCCGCAATGTTTTAGGGCACTTTCTGCCTGGGAAACATCAATTTTTCTGACCTCTGGTGCTGCAAAAACCCCAAAAAAAAAAAACCCCCAAAAAAAGCCACATACATGTGTCAATTCCCCTTCATGATCGTTACCTTGTTGTGGTGAAGGGGCTTGCGTATCACAATGAAGCAACCATCTCTATGAGTGTGTTGGCAATGGCAATGTTGGCACACCCCAGATAAGGTCATTGCTTCATTGTGAACAGACCAAAAGCGATCGGCTGGATAATTTTGCATAGAAAAAACATTAATTTTCTTTGTGATCATCTAAGGTGATCATTAAAGCCTACTAGGCCAACAATGGGCCCACACTGCAGAATCATTGTTTTCTGGGTCACTTAACTGTGTCACTGAACTACCTCAGCACGACCATAGGCTTTGAAAACCCCCATAGCCTGCAATCTCCCAAACATGCGCATGAGCACAGTCATCACTACACCAAGATTGACGCATAGAGGAATACAATTTATGTCATGAGTGTGTCAACTATTGACAACTCTTTGTGGTTGTCTAAAATCTATTCCATACACGTCCCCTGATAGGAATAGTACTACTTAACACACCACACATATTTGGATTGCACAGTACATTACACAGCGCACGCGCAGTGCCCCAAATTGGAATTAAGAGGACTGACCCAGCATCTTTTTTCATCTCCCGGTTCCTAAAATCGATGCCATATACACATCCCCTGATAGGGGACGTAACAGGGATTAAACTGATAAGAATAGTACTACTTAACATGCCGCTCATATCTGGTGGCACATTCGATTGCACGCACAGTGCCCCAAATTTGAAGTACAAGGACCGACCAAGCGTCTGTTTCCATCTCCCGGTTCCTAAAATCGATGCCATATACACGTCCCCTGATAGGGGACGTAAAAAAGGGATTAAACTGATAGGAATAGTACTACTTAACACACCTTATAATAACGCAGAGAGAGGAGTCTGAAGAAGAGGAGTCAGAGGAGGAAGGTGGCTTTGAGGAGGTGGAAGACCAAACACAGCAGGCGTCCCGGGGGGCTTGTTGTCACCTTTCGGGGACCCTTGGTGTTGTACGTGGCTGGGTGGAGGAAGAGACCTTCAATGACATCAATGAGGACAAGGAACGGGACATGGCTAGCTTGGTATCCAACCTGCAAATGGGGAGTTTGCGGTTGTGCAAATGGATGTTTGCGGTGCGTTAAACAGGGAGTTTGGTCTGTCACTGTGAAGCGGGCGTAACCGTTACACTACCTGATCGATACAACATCATACCTGATCGTATACACACACTGGATGTTTTAAAGCACGTTATTCCAAACAATTTAGGAATGTTAGGTGATTTATGCCCTTTATGGATTAAAACCAGACTCTGCTTTAACTACGTAATTTTCCATGGGAGTTTTGCCATGGATCCCCCTCCGGCATGCCACAGTCCAGGTGTTAGTCCCCTTGAAACAATTTTTCCATCACTATTGTGGCCAGAAAGAGTCCCTGTGGGTTTTAAAATTCACCTGCCTATTGAAGTCAATGGCGGTTTGCCCGGTTCGCTTGTTCGCGAACATTTGCGAAAATTCGCGTTCGCCATTCGCGAACGGAAAGTTTTATGTTTGCGACATCTCTAGTCAGCATACACCTGCCATCATTTAAAGTGCCTCTGATTAACCCCAAATAAAATTCAGCTGCTCTAGTTGGTCTTTCCTGAAATTTTCTTAGTCGCATCCCATGGCAAAAGCCATGGTCCACAGAGAGCTTCCAAATCATCAGAGGGATCTCATTGTTAAAAGGTATCAGTCAGGAGAAGGGGACAAACGAATTCCCAAGGCATTAGATATACCATGGAACACAGTGAAGACAGTCATCATCAAGTGGAGAAAATATGGAACAACTGAGACATTACCAAGAACTGGACGTCCCTCCAAAATTGATGAAAAGATGAGAGGAAAACTGGTCTGGGAGGCTACCAAGAGGCCTACAGCAACATTAAAGGAGCTGCAGGAATATCTGGCAAGTACTGGATGTGTGATACATGTTACAACAATCTCCCGTATTTTTCATATGTCTGGGCTATGGGGTAGAGTGGCAAGATGAAAGCCTTTTCTTACGAAGAAAAACATCCAAGCCAGGCTACATTTTGCAAAAACACATCTGAAGTCTCCCAAAAGCATGTGGGAAAAGGTGTTAGGGTCTGATGAAACCAAGGTTGAACTTTTTGCCCATAATTCCAAAAGATATGTTTGGCCCAAAAACAACACTGCACATCACCAAAAGAACACCATACCCACAGTGAAGCATGGTGGTGGCAGCATCATGCCAAGGGGCTGTTCTTCTTCAGCTGGAACTGGGGCCTTAGTTAAGCTAGAGGGAATTATGAACAGTTCCAAATACCAGTCAATGTTGGCAAAAAAACCTTCAGGCTTCTGCTAGAAAGCTGAACATGAAGAGGAACATGAATCCGATTGAAAATCTGTGGGGTGATCTGAAGAGGGCCGTGCACAGGAGATGCCCTTGCAATCTGACAGATTTGGAGTGTTTTTGCAAAGAGTGGGAAAATCTTGCCAAGTCACAATGTGCCATGCTGATAGACTCATACCCCAAAAATACTGAGTGCTGTAGTAAAATCAAAAGGTGCTTCAACAAAGTATTAGTTTAAGGGTGTGCACACTTATGCAACCATATTATTTTATTTATATATTTTTTCTTCCCTCTACCTAAAGATTTCAGTTTGTTTTTCAATTGAGTTGTACAGTTTATAGGGCACATTAAAGGCAGAAAAAATTCTGATATGATTTATCTTTGTCTCATTTTTTTACATCACAGAAACCTGACATTTTAACAGGGGTGTGTAGACTTTTTATATCCACTGTATCTTGGCACCGACACTGTGTGCCAGAGATATATTAACTTGATGCTGAACGTGGCCATATAGCTCAGGGATGCCCCTCTGGGAGAAATATTTCCTTCCGGGGACATTCCATTGCAGTGTGCCAATGGCAACAAATTTTCTAAAGGCCTCTGAGTCCACCAATTTATATGGCAGTAGTTGGCGGACTAGCAGTCCCAACAAGCCAGCGGTCAGACATTGGGCAAGAGGATTATCCGGCATCATAATTTTTTTTACGCTCGAACATTTGGGACACGGAAGCCTGCCTTGTGCCAGATGAACACGACTATGGCAGGACAAATGGGAGGAGAAGGAGAAGAGGCAGGACGTTTTGCGCCGGGAATGTGGTTTTGTGGGTTCTGACTTCGTTGCTTCCACTGGGCTCGGTGTCTTCTTAAGGCTGTCGTCCCTAGGTGAGTGTTGGGCTTACCGCGACTTATGCGTTGACAACACAGGCTGCAGATGCCAACACTATTGTCAGCAGCTGACACGTTAAAAAATACCCACACTGTGGAGCCATGTGCTGGCGTCCTGGGAGCACCAGATGTGACCGTTCATGTTGGATGGCTAGCGCTAAATACATTTGCCGTCTGCTTTTTGCCTCCTGTGCACTGCGAGTTCTGCCTGCTTCTCCTCCTTTTCCTCCCTATCTGCTGCTCCGTCTCTCCCTCTGAACTCCCCTCCATTTCCTCTCTTTTGGGCACCCACGTGACGTCCATTGACACATCATCCTCGTCACCTTTACCACCACTGACATTAGAGGTCAGTTAACTATATGATCTTGGTCATCAGTTCATAGATGACCGGTCAGGTAGTCAGCGCCCACACCTTGTTACAGTGGCTCAGCAAATGAACATTGAAATGCCGGTCAAGCAGTCATTGACCAGCAAGGTTGCTACATTATTGGGGTGATAAGTGCGCTGTCTGCCACAGTAACCTCACTTAAGTGGGCAATGACTATACTTAAGTCTGGCACTCTACTGGTCATTAATATTGTATTGTGGGGGAGAGAGTGCACATCTCCCCCACTGGTTCAGCAGTCAAACGTATTCAGCCGATGCAGCAAACAGTTGCTTTTAAAACGTTTTCTGAGGCTCACAGCCCGTTTTACAGTGTGGAATAAAAGTTATAGTTTAACAAGCATAGTAAATCTGGGTCAAGATTGATTTAGAGCCAAGTTTGGCTTTTCTGAATTTTGTAGTTAAAACACCTACACCCAGATTGGGTCTTTGTGGTTTCAAACTTTAAGTATATCAAAACCCAGTATTTTGTGGAAGCTGATATATGGCAGGTCTCAATCAGTTGTTAGTTGAAGCAGGTATATCACCCTCAAACAGTACCCGTAGTTTTCGCTCTATAAGGCTTCTTTCACACTAGGGTTCGGGACTCCGCTTGTGAGTTCCGTTTGAAGGCTCTCACAAGCGGCCCCGAACGCATCCGTATTGCCCTAATGCATTCTGAGTGGACGCGGATCCGCTCAGAATGCATCAGTCTGGCACCGTCTGTCCTCCGCTCAGCAGGCGGACACCTGAATGCTGCTTGCAGCGTTCGGATGTCCGCCTGGCCGTGCGGAACAAACGGATCCGTCCAGACTTACAATGTAAGTCAATGGGGACGGATCCATTTGAAGTTGACACAATATGGCTCAATTTTCAAACGGATCCGTCCCCCACTGACTTTCAATGTAAAGTCTGGACGGATCCGTCTGAGCAACTTTTCACACTTAGAATTTTTTCTAAACTATAATGCAGACGGATCCGTTCTGAACGGATCCCATCGTCTGCATTATAGGAGTGGATCCGTCTGTGCAGACACCAGACGGATCCGCTCTGAACGCAAGTGTGAAAGTAGCCTAAGACGCACCTGCCCATAAGACGCACCTAGGTTTTTGAGGAGGAAAATAAGAAAAAAATATTTTGAACCAAAAGGTGTGCTTTTGGTGGGTTTTGAACTAATGGTGGTGTGTGGATGACACTATTATGGGGGATCTGTGGATGATGCACTGTTATGGATCTGGGGAGGACACACTGTTATGGGGAGATCTGTGGATGGCACTGTTATGGGGGCATCTGTGGATGACACTGTTACAGGTGATCTGTGGATGACACTGTTATGAGGGGAATCTGTGGATGACACTTAGTACTTAGTACTCACTATTGAACGCCCGTACTTGCAGGCAGGCTGACCGGTCACACACTTCCTCGCGGCGCACGCTCCGCCTGCTTCATTAATAAAGTGGGCGGAGAATGCGCCATGAGGAACTGTGTGACCGGTCAGCCTGCCTGCAAGTACTGGCGTTCAATAGTGAGTACTGAGGTATGCGGATTGCGCTACCTTGTAGTTTAAATATGGATTGCCTGCAGTTTACATACCAATTGCCTACAGTTTACATCTGAATACTTGTGTGTGCGGGGCCCGGTGTAAGAGTACAGTGACTACACCGGGCCCCACCGTGAGTTTCCGCCAGCCCTTCCTCTCTCCCCTCTGATACAATGCAGACTGCGCTGTGCAGCATCACAGCATGAGATGTAAAAATGGCAGCATTCGCCCCATAAGATGCCACTTTTGGGGGGGAAGTGCATCTAAGGGGGAAAAAATACGGTAATTTTGTGGTCGCAGCCGGTATATGAAAAACCTCAATCACTATTTTGTGGAAGCTGATAGATCTCACCCCTCAATCAGTATTTTCTGGAAGCAATCAAATGCACTATAATTTACTTTCTATGTTAGAAAGTATATTGTAAGTATATCACAGCCATCTGTGTATCACACCTATCGATAGCACAACGTTACCAGTCCTTATAAGGACATTTGTGGCCCTATTAGCTAGCGTCTAATGTCCCTAAGTTCCTAACAGCCTGTCCCTGCTCCAAAATGCAACTTCTCCGTACACTGGCAAAAGATAGAATGTAAAATGGCTGCCAGATAGGGTTCTTTGTATTAGGTAGGGGGTATGTCCATGTGCTGAAACATCTCAATTGGCTGTCCTGTCCCACCTGATGGATGTGTCATGGGTCAAAGTTCGGCGCAATGCAAAAGAATATGGCGCATGTGAACATCACCATATGTTTTCATGTTCTATGAATTGCGAACGCACAAAGTTAACCACAAGGCCATCTCTAATCCTCACCATCCGCACTCACAATTACCTACAGCCAGGTCCATAAATATTGGGATATCGACACAATTCTAACATTTTTGGCTCTATACACCACCACAATGGATTTGAAATGAAACAAACTAGATGTGCTATAACTGCAGACTGTCAGCTTTAATTTGAGGGCATTTACATCCAAATCAGGTGAACGGTGCAGGAATTACAACAGTTTGCATATGTGCCTCCCACTTGTTAAGGGACCAAAAGTAATGGGACAATTTGCTTCTCAGTTGTTCCATTGCCAGATGTGTGTTATTCCCTCATTATCAGAAATACAATGAGCAGATAAAAGGTCCAGAGGTCATTTCAAGTGTGCTATTTGCATTTGGAATCTGTTGCTGTCAACTCTCAAGATGAGATCCAAAGAGCTGTCACTATCAGTGAAGCAAGCCATCATTGGGCTGAAAAAACAAACAAAACAAAAACATCAGAGAGATAGCAAAAAAATTTGGCGTGGCCAAAACAACTGTTTATAACATTCTTTAAAAAAAGGTACGCAACGGTGAGCTCAGCAACACCAAAAGACCCGGAAGACCACAGAAAACAACTGTGGTGGATGACCGAAGAAATTTTTCCCTGGTGAAGAAAACACCCTTCACAACAGTTGTCCAGATCAAGAACACTCTCCAGGAGGTAGGTGTATGTGTGTCAAAGTCAACAATCAAGAGAAGACTTCACCAGAGTGAATACAGAGGGTTCACCACAAGATGTAAACCATTGGTGAGCCTCAAAAACAGGAAGGCCAGATTAGAGTTTGCCAAACGACATCTAAAAAAGCCTTCACAGTTCTGGAACAACATCCTATGGACAGATGAGACCAAGATCAACTTGTACCAGAGTTATGGGAAGAGAAGAGTATGGATAAGGAAAGGAACTGCTCATGATCCTAAGCATACCACCTCATCAGTGAAGCATGGTGGTGGAATTGTCATGGCGTGGGCATGTATGGCTGCCAATGGAACTGGTTCAGTTGAACTTGACCCAAACTTGACCCCGAACCCAAACTCCATTGAAGTCAATGGGGACCCGAACTTTTGAGCACTCAAATGGCCTTAAAAGGGAGTCTGTCAGCACATTTACCCCTTTTTAACAGTTTCCATACCGCTGTAGCCGCAACACAGATGATTAAAACGGTACCTTTATATGCTTTTGTGGACTTTTAAAACTGCCAAAAACGAACTTTGATGCGTATGTAAATGAGGGCTCGCAAGTGCCCAGGGCGGCGTCCACCGCGTTGGAGCCCAGGCAGCTCTGCCTCTTCGGCTCTTATCCCCGCCCAGCCTCTTCCTCTGTCCGCCCATCTGTTTTCTCTCCCCCTCAGCGAGATCCCGCGCCGACGCGATGACTTCCTTGGTCGGGGCATGCGCATAAGCTAATGCAATGCAGTGCCAGCAATGGGCATCGCAGTGCGCATGCCCCGGCCAAGGAAGTTATCGCGTCGGCGCAGGATCTCGCTGAGGGGGAGAGAAAACAGATGGGCGGACAGAGGAAGAGGCTGGGCGGGGATAAGAGCCGAAGAGGCAGAGCTGTCTGGGCTCCAACGCGGTGGACGCCGCCCTGGGCACTTGCGAGCCCTCATTTACATACGCATCAAAGTTCGTTTTTGGCAGTTTTAAAAGTCCACAAAAGCATATAAAGGTACCGTTTTAATCATCTGTGTTGCGGCTACAGCGGTATGGGAACTGTTAAAAAGGGGTAAATGTGCTGACAGACTCCCTTTAAAAAGTCATGGAAAGGACCAGAGGGTTGCAAATGGCATTGCAATGTGGTTAAGAGCATGGCAAGTGCTCTGCAAACAAACGTGGATAGGGAAATGACTTAAAATAACATAAAAGTCGTAAAAAATAAAAAATAATAATCTTGATCTAGGAGGAAGAGGTCCATATGGAGTAGGAGGTTGAGAAGGCGGTGGATGTGGCAGTGTAGGTGGAAGCGGCGGTGGAGGAGGTAGCCAACACTGGTTTTTGGTTTACATTTTTTCTTTTTTAAATTAGGGTACACCCCAAAACATTGGGAAATATAACCTGTGATAACCCCCCCCTGCCGTGCTAAACACACGTTCAGACAATACACTGGCTGCAGGGCAGGCCAGCACCTCCCAGGGGTAAAGGGCAAGCTCAGGCCATGTGCCCAATTTAGAGACCCAGAAGTTGAAGGGGGCAGACCCATCAGTCAGTACGTGTAGGTGTGTGCACACATACTGCACCACCATGTCGCACGTCCCCGTGACGTCCACGATCCAATTGTATATCTTCTCTATAAACTTTCGATGTTCTCTTCTGCGCCTACCATGGTGATCACGGGTAGCGGGGAATCAGAATTACAAGCCGGAGAGGTAGCGTGAGAAAGGGATACCACATCCAGGTCAGTGGCTGAAATGTGATTGAGCGGAAATGTGGGACAAGTTATTAAAGCGGAAGGATCGAATGAAAGGAAAGGGCGCGCGGCAATTAAAGACGAATTTTAGAAATTTACATCCCTGTCACCTATGCAGAGCAGGGGTTTATTCACGGCAAAACTGGGTTCATGTCACCCACCAATTAAACAGACGATTTTACAAAAATTAGGTCCCTTTCACCTATGCAGAGCAGGGGTTTGTATAAGGCAAAATTGGTAAAATGTCACCTGACAATGTAACAGCCGATTTTTTGAAATTTAGGTCCCTGTCACCTATGCAGAGCAGGGGTTTATTCACGGCAAAAATGGTAAAATGTCACCCAAGAATGTAACAGATGCTTTTGCACCCTGCTCCCTCTTTTTTGTGCTGGTGCCTCTGTGCTACCACCGCCTCTTCCTCCGAACTAGACAGGTCACTCGCATGACCTTTATTATATGTGGAGTCTAGTACCTCATCATCCTCCACATTATCTTCTACCCACTCTTTTCGGTCTGCAGAAAAGCCGCAACAGTTGGCACCTGTGTTTTGTCATCATCAGAGACGTGCTGCGGTGGTCTTCCCATGTCCTCATCCTTAAACATAAGTGGTTGGGCATCAGTGCACTCAATCTCTTCCACTTCTGGTGCAGGGCTATGTGGATGGTCCACAGAAACCCTGCCAGCAGAGTCATCAAATAGCATAACAGACCGCTGCATGACTTGGGGCTCAGACTGCTTGCCTGATTTGCAAGGGGGTGAGTTGAAACACAGATGGCCATGGGCTGTAGTTGCCAACTCTGATCTTTCAGCAGGGGACTGGGTGGGAGACAATGCAAAGGAACTGTAGGCACCGTCAGCCCCCCAATCTACTATAGTTTGTACTTGTTCTGGTCTCACCATTCGTACTGTCCAAAATGCAGTGTAGGCCATAAATGTACTTTCTAGCACAAAAGATGAGCATTTGTCACCCAACAATGGTTGAGTGCTCTCATTAAGAGAAACAAAATAAGAGTATTGCAGGTTTGATATCTTTTAATCGCTAACAAAAAATAGAAGTAATGATGTTACATAGCGAGCTTTCGAGACATCACCAGTCCCTTCATAAGGCGTACTGCAAGAATATTTGAAGAAACAGCAATATATATACACAATAAGAACAGAGACATGGGGGAATGAATGGACATTTGAAAAATAACAGAACATATCAAAGATCTTCAGAATAAGTCCTTAATTATCTTACAGATAAGGGGTGTGAAAGTTTTATGGTCTCTAAATTGATGTTATCTCAGAGACCTGGTGCCCCGACTAGGTCTATAGAAGACTTTTTAGATCTTGTAGTGTGTTCATAAAGCCCGGGGACAAATTCAGTCCACTATTCAAAGTATCAAGCAGTGTTATAAATTTTGATTCCCAAATTCTTCTAGCCCTTTGGGATTTGAAGTTACCTTTTAATATGAGAACTTTCATGTGTTCTTCATTGTGTCCTGGGCTACAGAAATGCTTAACCACAGGAAAGTGCAGCTTCTTCTCTTTAATGGTTTGGTGGTGGGACCTCATCCTTGCATTGAGTTTCTGTCCTGTTTCTCCAAGATAGAGGCCTCCAACAGGAAATTTAGTTCAGAGAATCAGATAAACAACATTAGATGTAGAACATGTGAATGTCCCAGAAATCTTATAGTCCTGCTGTGTGTTGGGGATCCAGATCTTATCTGTTGTCATTATATGGGAACAGATTTTGCATCTTCTTATATTACAGGAATGGGGTTCCTTTATCCGTGGTACATAGCCTTGAACTTGATCTGATCAGAATATTCCTTAGATTTGGAGGTTGTCGGTAATCTAGTAAGGGGATCTGGGAAGATTGTTTTTAGTCGTTCATCTTTACGTAGGACATGATGTAATATTTTGGCAGTTTTCCTCAGTACCTCTAATAGGTCAACAACCAGAGGTATGCGCTGGTTCTGTTTCTTTTCATTGTATTGGAGAAGTTGACTTGTGGGTATCTTGGTGGCTCTTGTGATTTGATCTTCAATTGAAGCAGGATGATAGCCCTGGTGTAAAAATATCTTTCAGATATTGTATGTTTGGGGTAGAAGGTGTCCCATTTGAGGTATGTAGGCTGATCAATAGGTTTTCGATACAGGGATGTCTGTATTGAGCCATCTTGAAGTTTTATGGTGGTGTCCAGAAAACTGACTTCTGTGTGTGAATAGTTGAGGGTCAGATTTATGGTGGGATGGAATTTGTTGAATTGTTCATGAAATTTTATTAGTTCATGTTCAGAGTCGGTCCAGATCATTAGGATGTCGTCAATGAAACGGAAGTAGGCCAAGGGTTTTTTGGGGCAGGATACCAAAAAGTCATTTCCCAGTTTTGCCATGAAGAGATTTGCATATTGCGGTGCCATTTTACTGCCCATGGCGGTCCCAGTGCATTGTAAATAGTGCATTATAAAAAAGAAAAAACTGTGGATGACAGGCAAATTTATAAGATTAGGCAAAGAGAGGCCAAACAAGTTATAAGAGCTTGTAAAGCACAGGCAGAAGAGAAATTAGCTCAGTCAGTGAAAAAAGGCGATACGACAATCTTCAGATACATAAATGAAAAAAGGAAACTAAAACAAGGAATTAACAAAATTAAAAACAAAAGAAGGAAGGTATATGGAAGAAGATAAAGAACTAGCTGACTGCCTCAATGAATACTTCTGTTCAGTTTATACAAAGGAAAATGAAGAAAAAGAACCTCAGTTAGGAAGGAAGACAAATTAATCTTTTGATGCATGTGTCTAAATTAATATCAATAAGTCACAGGGGCCCGATGGGATACACCCAAAGCTATTAAAAGAGCTCAGCGGTGAACTAGCAAAACCATTAACAGATTTATTTATCGTTCAATATATCTTTATTGAGGATATTTTCATATATCAAAGGGTGACAAAAGATACACTATACATACGTCAATGCACAAATATCCATATACCATAGTGTAATACAGTAATCTACATAAATCACTGCGAGGATTTCCGTGATAAAGTAGAGGTTCTGTTGAGCAAGATAGACATACATCGTAGCGTATCAATGGTATATAGTTTGCCAAGATATGGTAAGATCAGTAAGTCTTGTAAGACATAAACGAAAACATAGTAAAACAAAGACATTAACAACTAATGGCAGAGAATTAGTCAGATACTTTTGGTGTGTAGCATACATATTAGTGAGTAAAATCAGTGTAGCAGGTGTTGAAATTGTAAAACCACTTGGTTTTTGTCACTTCCCTGGTTATATGCTGGGGGCTAGGTTTGCCCATTGTGACCATTCGGTTTTAAATTTACTCAATGCAAAATTTTTGTGCGCTAACATTTTTCATATGATTTAGTAGTGTCTACGGCTCTCAAAATCTCTTGAATTGTTGGGATTACTGGGCTTTTCCAGTTCCTGGTAATGGCCGACTTTGTGGCTAAAAACAGATGCATGGAGATAGTCCTAAAGCTATATGGGATTGTTGTGAGGTCTATAAATAACAAGGCTAAAGCCGGATCGCGGGTTAGCTTGCGGCCTGATGCCCTTTCAACTAATCGAAAAATGCTAGACCACAGTTCTGTCAACAGAGGACAGCCCCAGTGTATATGTAATAGGGTCCCTTTGCCACCGCATCCCCTCCAGCACAGCGGCCCCGAGCCCGGGTAGATGCGACTTAGTATCAGGGGGGTGAAATACCATCTGAGAAGCGTTTTCGAGTAGGATTCAAGATGTGATACACATTTCAGCCTTTTGGTCGCAAAATTGATAGCTGTGGACCACTGCGCTGGGGGGATGCTGCGACCCAAATCCAGCTCCCACGATACAAGGGGAGCAGTCTTTACAAGAGAGTTCTTATTGCCCAAGAAGGAATAAAGTGGGCAAACTCCTTTCCAGTTGGATTGTTTCAGAGCCCATTGATTTAGGAGCTGAAGATGCAAATTTACTGTCAGTGTGGGGTTAGAGGCCAATGAATGACGGATCCTTAAGTATTTATAAAAGTCTGCAGATTTTCGAATGTGTTCAAGCCTGCATGAGAGAGTAGATCTGCAACCGTCTCCACACCCCCGTCCCTCCACAACTCCAGAGGTAGGTCAGGGAGAAGGCATTGTAATGCCTCAATCGGGGTGAATTTCGCTATAGAAGCTGTTGTGCCAGTCCCACTACAGTAATATTGTTTCCATGCATTCAGAGAGGTTGAAAGAAGGTATGGGAGGGACTGTGTCGGCGCTTCCCCGAAAAGGGAGGCTAACAGCAATGCCTTTAGATTGGGAGTTGGGGCGAGCGGCCGCTCTATGTGGACCCAGTGTTTGGGATTATCAGAGGTCCACCATTCCTTAAGTTGGTGTATTCTAGTAGCCAAATAGTAATCAAATATTAGGGAGGCTTAATCCTCCAAATTTTTTGAATCTGGACATGACCATCCTGGCTATGCGGGGGGCCCTTTATTCCAAATAAACCTAGTAAGCAAATTATTCACGGCAGTAAAGAAAGAGCAGGGCAATTCTAATGGTAAGATTCTGAACAAATAAAGAAGCTTGGGGAGCACATGCTGTTGAAAGGCTGCTATCCTACCAAGCCACGAGATCTCAGTTTTCGCGATGTTCCCTAGTTCTTTTTGGAGGTCTAGGAGAAATTGAGGGAAGTTTGCATCGTATAATTTCTGAATAGTGGGAGTAAGTGTCACGGCTGGAGGAGGGGGAAACCCCCAGCCGTGCGGTGCCAGGAGATGGAAGGGTTGTCACTTGGCCAGAACCACAGAATTAGGGAGCAGGTCACCTCCTAGCGCTTCCCTTATCTGACCCTGACTCCTAGCTGTATGGGCCGCCCTTAAAGGTAGGAGGGCCCATACTCAGGAACCTCGGATCCCTACTGACCCTCCGTCGTTCCCTGAGCTAGGAGCTGGGTAGACAGCCCGTTCCTCCTGGAGACGGAGAAACAGGAGTCTAATGTGGCCAAGCTACGAAGGGAAACAGAAACAGCTATGGCAGTGACAGGCAAAAGTAATCCACACAACACTCACCTGCCACAGACAACACAACCAGGAACCCATGTGCAGGTGCTGTTAGTTCAAGACACCAAGGAACACAGCACACACCAGACATCACACAGGAACCCTGGACCATAAGCTGCAATAACACAAAACCCCACACACACCTAGAGAACACCGTGTAACAAAGATTTATGACCAGAAGGGAGGCCCCCACTGGTAGATGGTAAAATACAGGAGGCTGCTCCAGCTATGCCTGGCGGAAAGCAACCTACTGAGCCAAGCCAGAGACAGAGGCTTTATAGGCCTAAGTGGCCACACCCACCGGTCAGAACACACCCAGTGACATCACACACTGGGAAGAGAGTTAACCCTTCCAGCACCACAGGAAAGGGAAAACACACATAAAGGGGAAAGCACACAAACTCACTTACCTGTTACCGCCGGCAACGGCATGCGCGGCAACCGTGTCCTAAAGAACAGCCAACAGACTGAGACACTGCCACTACATGCAAACAACACCAGACGTTGCCGCGGACAACCGCAGGTGAAGGCAGGAGTCCAAGTGCATACTAAACACCACCTCTTGCACAACAAACAGACAAGGAAGTGCACACAAACACACGTTGCCAAAGGCAACCGCACGCATGCCTGTTGTCCGCGGCAACCGCACCTGAGGCAAACCACTAAGTGCCCCCAGCTGCGGTTGACACAACACTAAACCACGGGCAACTGCATGCGGCTCAAAGAGTCACGACCATGACCAAGGGTCGTGACACTCCCTCCCCTCAAAGCCCCCCCAACCGAAAAGGAAAGCTGGTGGGACCAAACAACAGGGAGGGGGGAGGGGCAATGCCTGCTGACCACCAGTGTCTCCCTCCAGAGCTGCCGCCAACAAACATGGACCGTACACAACAGTCCCAGGTCGCCAGCCAACAAAGCAGACTGGAAGAGAGAACAACTGGAGGCACTGCCAGACAGATGCCCGTATCTCCCCCCAGAACTGCCGCCAACAGACCTGGACCGTACACAACAGTCCCAGGTCGCCAGCCAACAAAGCAGTCTGGAGGAGGAACACTGGACACCGCGTCCAACTCAGGAGGACGTTCCTACTCCAGGTCGCTGCCAGCAGACACTCCCCAACCAGCACACCTGCCGGAACACCAAAGGAATGCTGCCAGCAGACGACCAGAGATAGGAACCCTGAGAGGGACGAGGGGTCACCAACACAGACACGGTTAGCAAGGTGGCGGGGAAAAGCCACCAACCGCGCCGTTAACGGTGAACCCCATAACGCTCTCCCTCCGGAGAACGCGCATGCACCCCATAGGCCTATGGCGATGCATGCTTCACCCTCTTTCGAGGGAAACCAGGTGAGGAGCCATTCTGGTCATACTGAACACCACCTCGTGCACAACAAACAGACAAGGAAGTGCACACAAACACACGTTGCCAAAGGCAACCGCACGCATGCCTGTTGTCCGCAACTGCATGCGGCTCAGAGAGTCACGGCCATGACCAAGGGTCGTGACAGTAAGTTGAACGCCAAGGTATTGGACCCCTGAAGTTTGTCAATCCCAAGGGTAAAGCTGTTTTAGTTGTTCTAGAGTCTGATTGGGGATGAAAAGGGGGAGGGCCTGGGATTTTCCTTCGTTAAGTTTGTAAAAGGATAAGGAGCCATATGAATAAATGACTCTCCTAAATTCATCCAGCGACAGGACAGGGTTGGTTAAGGAGAGGATTATGTCATCGGCGTACAGTGAAAGAGTATGCTGCCTTTCACCTATCTGAATCCCTGAGATGTTTCCTGCTTGTCTAATGGCTTGTGCTAGTGGTTCTAGAGACAGTATGAATATTAGAGGAGATAGGGGGCAGCCTTGCCTGGGGCTGTTGGAGAGTCTAAAGGGATCTGATAGAACACCATTAGCCAATACTCTGGCCGATGGGTCTCTATACAATGCTTCTATGGCTCCTATTAGTGCATTTGGGAAATCCATCTTGCGGAGCACCGAGAAGGCAAACGACCAATTCACCCGGTCGAATGCCTTCTCGGCGTCCAGGGTAAGGAATACCGCGGGTAGTCTCAATCTATTAACTCTATCCAGTAGATTAAATACTCTCCTAGAATTACCTGTAATCTGTCTACCAAGAACAAACCCTACTTGGTCAGGGGCCACCAAGGATGGAATAATAGTTGCTGTGGCGAAACCAACCTCGCCACGGTGTTTTGGAGGGGGCTGTTTGCTAGCCTCCTGCCCTGGGATTATGGTCCCTTAAGTTATTGGGTCTTAAGGCACTTGGGACTGAGCCCTCTGTCCCTGGATTGCATCATTTGCCTTACTTGCTTGGATGGAGCACATGGTGAGAACAATAGATAGCGGCCATTTTAACTCACAGACACTGTTCTGACTTTTCAACACGGTGCTATCTTGCCTGTATTTGGTGCACAGAGACATCATTCAGTAGTTTGAAACTACCAAACAGGGGACACATTTATTAGTGACTATTTTCTGTATAACTTTTATATTTTCAGTGTAACTGTATCTTCCAAACTACTGAACGGATGTGGGTGAATTTTGGACATGTGGTTCACCCAGATCCCCCGGTTCCGAGGATATATTGGTTATGGGGTTATTGCATGTTTTGGGGCTCCTGTGATATGTTTTATAAAACTGTATTTCTCTGCCTTTGATAATTATATTCGTTATTGTGTTCAATGGTCATCATCGGCAGAGGGGAGGATTTTGTGTGGGTGTGTTTCTATTGTCCCATTGTGTGTTTAAATGGTGATGTCTGTCCTGTTGTCTCCACATGTGTATTGGTGATTTCCCTTTTGTCCTGAGAGATAATTGGATTGTCTTCGGTCGTCTCCGGGACAGAGGGGAGGAAACCATGATGCATTGTGGGGATATGTTGTATCTGTTCTGTATTTGCAAAACTGTAATAAAAACCAGGCTGGGTGTGCCAGCACATCAGACCACTGCTTGACCCTGATCACGGAGCCTTGTCTCGTCATTGGGGGGATTCCCTGTATGCTGTTGGAGACTGATTGCCAGGAGTGTAAGCTGACTGAATGCTTTTCCTGTTCGTCTGCTGACAGCTATTTGCGAGGTTCCAGTTTGGAGTGCTATTTTGTATCCAGTTCGGGAGGTTGGTGTTCTGCAGTAGCTGTGCCTGTCTCCTCGGAAAGGGGCATATCGCCTAAACGGATCTTAACCCCTTGTCTGCTGAAACGGTCCGTTACAGTTGCTAATCTATTTGCCAGTAATTTGGCATAGATTTTCAGGTCGGTGTTAAGGAGGGATATAGGCTGGAAATTTTGGGGGGTTGTAGGGTCCTTGCCAGGTTTAGGCAAGGTGACAATAATTGCCTCTAACATTTCTCTAGGCATGCACCCGTCAGTCAGGATCCTAGATAAAGACGTGTGAAGGTGTGGGGCTAGGAGTTCAGAGAAAATTTTGTAATAGGAGTTAGACAGACCATCTGGTTCAGGGCTCTTGTGGTGGGGTAACTTTTTGATGATGCCTATTACCTCGTCGAGTGTTACGTGCTGGCAGACCCGTTTTTTATGTTCCTCAGACATGGAAGGCAATGAGAGGGAAATCAAGAAAATTGTTAATGTCTTGTTCAGATGGCTGAACCACCTCTTTATTATCAACCAGGTTGTAAAGGTTTGAGTAGAAGGTCATGAACCTATTGGCAATCTCCTTTGGATCATATATTTTGTGGGTTTTAGGGGGATTCCAGAGAAAAGCAATACGGGAGTTTTGGATTCTGTTTTTAATTCTGCTCGCCAGTAGGCTACCCGCTTTGCTCGCCTGAGAATAATATGTGGCCTTGATCTTTTTTAAGGACAGTTCATATTTATGCAGCATGTGCTCCCCCAGCTGTGCCCTAAGGGAACGGAGCTCCTCCGAATAATGAGGAGAGGGAGATGCCTTATTCAGAATCTCTGCAGCTCGGATTTTGTTCAGCAAATATGTAGTGAGTTGTTCCCTTTTCTTTTTGGCCCTATGCCCTAGTTTAATGAAAATGCCTCTGATGTAGGCCTTATGCGCTGCCCATACAATAGATGGGTTTTCCACTGTATTTACATTGGTCAAAAAATATTCTGATAGAGCAACTTTTACCTCTTTCTGACATTCTAAATCTGCAAGTAAATAATCATTTACCCTCCATGTCGGATTCGGAGGGCGGTTGTATTGTTCTGAGATTTTTATGGAAACAGGAGCATGGTCTGACCACGTTATTACTCCTATATCAGAGTCTGTAATGGTTGAAAGAGAAGTTCTGTCCACCAAGACAAAATCGATACGAGAATGTGTTAGATGGGAAGGGGAGAAGTACGTATAGTACCGTTCCATGGCGTGATTTAAACGCCAAATATCATATAGGGACATCTTGGATAGAAGAAATGGGGATTTTGTCTCGCAGAGGAGGAGGAGTCCAGGAATGCATCCGGAACCATATTGAAGTCGCCGCATATGAGGACTTTTCCCCTCTGCACAGACTGAACTTTGTTAAGGAGTTTATGAAGGAAACGTTGGGAGTGCGTATTGGGTGCGTATAATCCCACTAGAGTATAAAGTATATTATTTAAGTAGCATACATGTATGATGTACCGCCCTCCGGAATCGACAATGGCTGACACAGCAGAATATGCAACGGTATTTTTGATTGCCAACAATACGCCCCTCTTTTTTTTGTTGCAATGGACCTGGAGAATAACCGGGAAACACCTGTGTTTGATGCTATTAGCGTCCGCAACGGTTATACTGTATGCGTCTCCTGGGCGCAGAAGATATCACACCGTAGCGAGAGAGCCTCCCTCCACATCAAGCTGCGTTTGTACGGGCTGTTGAGCCCCCTGACATTTAATGAGCTAAGTTTCAGTACCATAGGTGGCCTGTTGTGCTATAAACGCAAGAGGTACTTTGAAGCGGAGGGAGGCGCTATCCCAGCAGCGGTTAGCACACACCATGTAAACACAATTAGCAATAGTATTCTGCCAAAAGTACATGAGAAAACAAAACTGGAGGATGAAAAATATGAACAGTGACATTAGGTAGGACATTATGGGGAACGAGGGATAAATGAGGCATATGATGACGCCTTGGCATCTGTAGGGGGAAGAGTTCTGCCAAATGCCATAGAAGAGAATAGTAGGACTACTGCTCCATGGGGATAGAAATGGATGTAATATGTGACCTGTCTAATGTGTCTTCTTCCGTCTTCTGTTTTCCACCAGTTGCCACTCTCCAGAAGTAGGGTGGCGTCTAGGAGCTTCAGAGTTCTGTAGGTCTTCCACTGCAATGTTCCATGAGGCTAGGGTAGCTTTCCCTTCCGCGACTGAACGGATCACCACAAAGGAGCCATCTTTATGTATGAGAAGCTTGACGGGGAAACCCCATCTGTAGGCTATGGAGTGTGCTCTCAGAGCAGTGGTAATAGGGGCAAGAGACTTTCGAAGCTGCAGTGTTGCCGCAGATAGGTCCACAAAAATTTTAACCTCAGCATACGGGGCAGGTAGAGTCTCCAGTTTCCGTGCAGCGGTGAGGAGTTGCTTTTTAATGTGGAAAAAGTGAACCCTGGCTAATACATCCCTTGGGACGTCATCTGGCAGGTGTTTGGGCTTGACGATCCTGTGCGCTCTGTCAATTATAAGATCACGATTTGCACACTTGGGTAGAAGTAATTTTATCAACTTCTGACTGTAGATTGTCAGCTCAGGTGTAGTGACATCCTCTGGGACCCCCCGCAATTTAAGGTTGTTCCGGCAGGAACGATCCTCTAGGTCCGTGATCTTTGCTTTTAGTTGAGTAACCTCCTCAGAGAGGAGTTCATGGGAGTCAATTAGGGTGTTATGGGAGGCAGCAAATTCTCCCATTTTGGTTTCCACATGCTCCATTTTGTCTCCCAGCTCCCTAACATTAGATTGGATCGGCATGATCGATTTTGAAATCTGAGCCGTTATGGAGTTGTGAAATGCTAACAGCATGTCTTTTATTAGAGTTCCAGAAGCGGATTGGTCTGACGTTTGCAAACCCTGCAGCGCCTCATGTATCGAGGGCATGACGGGCTGGGAAGCTGTACACTCACCGGTGTCTCGGGGACCAGGATGTCTCGTCTCTGTTTATCCGGACTAGCCGTCGGTGAGGCTTGGGTGTCAGCGATCCCGGGATGCGCGGGAAGGGTCCCCTCTGCCATCCGCTGAAGTCCGGGTAAAGTCGCTGTTGGAGGAGACTCCACTGAGGAGACGCTGGATGGAGTCCGGTTCTGCGTGAGGTAAGCTGGTGAGCGCGGGCCCGCTGATGAGGAAGGGCTGGAGCCAGGCGTGCTCCGTGTGCCATCTCCGCCGGCGCCATCTTTGCTTTTCTCATGAGCAAAGAAAAAGTCCAGCTTCCCTTGTTGTTTCAAGCTTTTCCTGCCTCTGGTCATCATGGAGGCATGTAGGAAGCTTAGTGGGATAATTAGATGTTGATATAGTGGATATTGACGGGGTCTAGCAGGTCTGAAACGCTGTAATGGAGCAGGAGCTCAGAATCAGGCTGCCATCTCACTCGGCTGCTTGGTTACGCCCCTTAACAGATTTATTTAACCAATCAATCACTGGTAATAGGAGTCGTCCCAGAAGATTGGAAATTAGCAAATGTTGTGCCCATTCACAAGAAAGGTAGTAGGGAGGAATCGGGCAACTATAGGCCAGTAAGCCTGACATCAATAGTGGGGAAATTAATGGAAACCATACTTAAGGAGAGGATTGTGGAACATCTAAAATCCCATTAATTGAAAGATGAAAAACAGCATGGGTTTTCTTCAGGGAGATCATGTCAAATTAATCTTATTGATTTTTTTGATTGGGTGACGAAAATAATAGATGGCGGAGGTGCAGTAGACATCGCTTATCTAGACTTTAGTAAGGCTTTTAATACTGTCCCACATAGAAGGCTTATCAATAAATTGCAGTCTTTGTGCTTGGACTCCCATATTGTTGAATGGATTAGGCAGTGGCTGAAGGACAGACAACAGAGGGTTGTATTCAAAGGAGTATATTGAGACCATGGTCTTGTTACCAGTGGGGTACCTCAGGGATCTGTTCTGGGAACCATATTGTTTAATATCTTTATCAGTGAAATTGCAGAAGGCCTCGATTGTAAGGTGTGTCTTTTTGCTAATGACAAAAAGATTTGTAACTGGGTTGATGTTCCTGGAGGGAAACACCAAATGGAAAAGGATTTAGGAAAACTAGAGGAATGGTCAAAAATCTGTCAACTCCATTATTAGGGGAACAGATAGGGAAATCTGTCACAAAGACCGTGATCGCCGAACAGTGTGCTGTCTTCCTGGCGCTAGAGTTCGACACATTGTGGATCGGGTTGACAGATTACTGGGAGGGGCTGGAGAAGATCCAGCGGTCATGGTCCATATCGGAACCAATGACAGAGTTAGAGGTAGGTGGAGAGTCCTTAAAAATGATTTCAGGGATTTAGGTCAAAAGCTTAGGGCAAGGACCTCAAAAGGTAGTATTTTCCTAAATACTGCCTGTACCACGAGCCACACAAGAAAGCCAGTGGGAGATTAGGGAGATTAACAAGTGGCTCAAGAACTTGTGTAGGAAGGAGGGGTTTGGGTTCCTGGAGAACTGGGCCGACTTCTCTATCGGCTACAGGCTCTATCGTAAGGACGGGCTGCACCTCAATGGGGAAGGGGCAGCTGTGCTGGGGAGAAAGATGGCTAGAAGGTTGGAGGAGTGTTTACACTAGGGACTGGGGGAGGGAAATTACACTATAGAAGGGGAAGATAGTGCAGATAGAGACCGGGGGCAAGGTAGTGGGACTGGGGGAGGAATGGAAGGAGGGACTAGAACAGCTCAGAAGGAAAGGTGTAGGGTAAAAAATATACATAAACCTCTCAAATGTATGTATGTATACTAATGCCAGAAGCCTGACTAATAAAACTGGGGAGCTGGAATTAGTGATGTGTGAGGAGAACTCTGACAGTGGGAATAACTGAGACATGGCTGGATGATAGCTATAACTGGGAAATTAATGTACAAGGTTACAGTCTGTTTAGAAAGGATAGTCAAAACCGGAGAGGGGGAGGGGTTTGCCTTTATGTAAAGTCTTGTCTAAAGCCCACACTCCGTGAAGATATAAGTGAGGGACATGAACATGTGGAGTCACTGTGGGTAGAGATACATGGAGCTAAAAACAATAAATTACTAATAGGAGTTTACTCTAAACCACCTAATATACCAGAGTCCACAGAAAATCTACTACTAAACGAGATAGACGAGGTGGCAAATCATAATGAGGTGGTTATTAGGGGGGGCTTCAACTACCCAGATATAGACTGGGAAACTGAAACTTGTACATCTCATAAGGGAAACAGGTTCTTGGCAATAACCAAAGTCAATTACCTCTCCCAACTGGTTCAGGACCCGACTAGAGGGACGGCCATACTGGACTTAGTATTAACCAATAGGCCTCATAGAACAACAGACGTGCAGGTTGGTGGACACCTGGGAAATTGTTACCATAAAGTAATAACCTTCCAATTATCATTCAAAAGAGCGTTTCTACAGGGAGGAACAAAAATACCAAACTTCAAAAAAGCTAAATTTAGCCAACTAAGAGAGGCCATAGGCCTAACTAACTGGGACAAAGTCCTCAAAAATAAAAATACAGCCACAAAATGGGACATCTTTAAAAACATCCTAAAATCTCATTGTGAGAGGTACATACCGTATGGGAATAAAAGGTTAAGGAACAAAAAGAAACCATTGTGGATAAACAGAACTGTAAAGAAAGCAATAAATGACAAAAAGAAATCATATAAATCACTAAAACAGGAGGGGAGCACGGAAGCACTGAAAAACTAAGGAAAAAAATAGAACATGTAAAAAAAACAAATAAAAGCGGCCAAACTAGAGATTAATTGCCAAAGAGTAAAACTAACCCTAAAATGTTCTTCAATTATATAAATGTTAAAAAGTAAGTATTTATAAATCTGAAGGTGTCGGCCCTTTAAAGAGTAATGAGGAGGGAGTCGCAGAGAGCGACGAGGAGAAAGCAAAGCTGTTAAATATTTTTTTCTCCAATGTATTCACTGAGGAAAATAAACTGTCAGATGACATGCCGAATGTAAAAATAAATTCCCCATAAAAGTGTCCTGCCTGACCCAGGAAGAAGTGCAACAGCGACTTAAAAAGATTAAAATCGACAAAATCGCCAGGACCGGATGGCATACACCCCCGTATCCTAAGGGAATTACGTAATGTCATAGCCAGACCCTTATTTCTGATATTTGCAGACTCTATACTGACAGGGAATGTCCCACAGGATTGGCGCATGGCAAATGTGGTCCCAATATTCAAAAAGGGTCCAAAAACAGAGCCTGGAAACTATAGGCCGGTAAGTTTAACATCTGTTGTGGGTAAACTGTTTGAAGGTTTTCTGAGAGATGCTATCTTAAAGCATCTTAACGAAAATAAGCAAATAACGCCGTATCAGCATGGCTTCATGAGGGATCGGTCATGCCAAACTAATTTAATCAGTTTCTATGGGGAGGTAAGTTCTAGACTTGACAGCGGCGAATCAATGGATGTCGTATATCTGGACTTCTCCAAAGCATTTGACACTGTACCACATAAAAGGTTAGTATATAAAATGAGAATGCTCGGACTGGGAGAAAACATCTGTATGTGGGTAAGTAACTGGCTCAATGATAGAAAACAGAGGGTGGTTATTAACGGTACATACTCAGATTGGGTCACTGTCACTAGTGGGGTACCTCAGGGGTCAGTAGTGTTGAGCGGGAGGTGCTATATTCGATTTTGACGAAATTTGCGAATATTCGCTAGAATATTCGTTGAAATCAAATATTCGTCATTATTCTAGTTATCGCGATTAAAATGCGATTTAAATAATCGCGTATTGCGATTATAAGTTAAGGCTACTTTCCTATTGGTTTGATATCTAGAATTAGCGAAGATGACGAATGTATTCGTCATATTCCTCAAAACAAAGATAACAAAATATTCTCCATCTTCGTTTTAGCTACCTATTCGTCAACTTTGCTAATTCTAGCAATGATATAGGAAAGTTGACTATAGAGACAGCAGTTTTTAATTCGCTATGCTATCAAGTATTATAATTATTCTATTTATAAAAATAAAAAAGCAAAGTAATATAATCGCATAGCGAATTAAACTTAGCTGTCTCTATAGTCAACTTTCCTATTTAATTGCTAGAATTAGCGAAGTTGACGAATATGGAGCTAAAACTAAGATGCAGAATACTTTGTTATCTTAGTTTTGAGGAATATGACGAATACATTCGTCATATTTGTCATCTTTGCTAATTCTACCAAGCCAACCATAGTAAACCAAGTTGAAATCGCAATTTGATTAATATAACTTAAAGTCATCGCATTGCGATTTCAACAGCACTGCATTTATATTCCATATTCGTTAACTTAGTTAATTCTAGCAAGCTGACCCATTAGAAACCCAGCTCCAAGTTGAAATCGCAATGCGATTACTTTAAGTTATATTAATCGCATTGCGATTTTAACTTAGAAGATAGCGAAATAGTCTACATCTTCCTCAATTTAAGTTGCAATCGCATTACGCGATAATGACAACTACGTAATTATTGAGTAAGGCGATTTATCTTTCTGTGTCTAATGCTCCACAAAAGTTAGCTTAACACCATATTAGAGTTTCAATCGCATTACGCGATAATGACAACTACGTAATTATCGAGTAAGGCGATTTTGTACTCCCATATCGAGTATATCGTGTTGAATCTTTTAATCCTAAAAATCGCTTAACATAAAATTTATCAAACAGTGTTGGATAGTTGGTATACTAGACATCCGTTAAAATAAGCGAAAATGTGTATAGAAAAATAAATGGCGGGACATTTACCACAGCAGTGGCCATGAAAGAAGAAACGCGATTTTAAATAAACGCGATAAAATGTGATAAAATCATAATAAATTTTTTTTTTTACGAACTGACAGAGGAGAATCGTGAACCCTTCCTTCTCCTAGCTTGAATGGCCTGTCACACCTTAGCAACATCCATAGCAACCAATCGGTTAGTAGCCTGCCCCTTCACTATATAAATAAAGACACCGCCCGGTTGCCATTTTGTGGGTTTAGTTGTTGGAGTGAGAGGAGCAAGAGCGTTTCTCAGTCTGTGAATTGAATTGTGCATTAATCGAAATTACAGTTTGTTAGATAGATAGAGATTAGGGTAGTGAATAATTAGATACGGTAGTTTGTAGGGTGCAGGGTAGGTCAGAAAGTTAGTTTAGGCAGTGTTAGGGCTTAGTTTATTATATGAAGTTCAGTGTAGAGTAGGGACTAGTTAGTTTGAATTGATTAAATACAGATAGGGAATTAGATAGTACTTTCAGGATCAATTAGCTTAGTTTTTAGGGTTTAGTGTAGGACCAACTTTATTATTTACAGTTATAGTTAGGGTTTAGGTTAACTTTGGATATATTAGCTTAGTGTAGGGTCTTAGTTTAGTGTCCTTCTGTGTAAATTTGTAGTCTTTCATTGTCTGTTCCAAGTTTGTTCATTTTGTCCTAGTCCGTCCGCCTGTCTTTGTCGGTAGGTAGGTGAAAAAAAAAAGTTTTAGTGTTACTAGCGTTTTTAGAGTTGAGCGAACACCTGGATGTTCGGGTTCGAGAAGTTCGGCCGAACTTCCCGGAAATGTTCGGGTTCGGGATCCGAACCCGACCCGAACTTCGTCCCGAACCCGAACCCCATTAAAGTCAATGGGGACCCGAACTTTTCGGCACTAAAAAGGCTGTAAAACAGCCCAGGAAAGAGCTAGAGGGCTGCAAAAGGCAGCAACATGTAGGTAAATCCCCTGCAAACAAATGTGGATAGGGAAATGAATAAAAATAAAAATAAAAATTAACCAATATCAATTGGAGAGAGGTCCCATAGCAGAGAATCTGGCTTCACGTCAGCCACCACTGTAACAGTCCATTGTCAAATATTTAGACCCAGGCACCCAGGCAGAGGAGAGAGGTCCCGTAATAGAGAATCTGGCTTCATGTCAGCAGAGAATCAGTCGGCATGTCATAGCAGAGAATCAGGCTTCACGTCAGCCACCACTGTAAAAGTCCATTGTCATATATTTAGGCCCAGGCACCCAGGCAGAGGAGAGAGGTCCCGTAACAGAGAATCTGGCTTCATGTCAGCAGAGAATCAGTCTGCATGTCATAGCAGAGAATCAGGCTTCACATCAGCCACCACTGTAACAGTCCATTGTCATATATTTAGGCCCAGGCACCCAGGCTGAGGAGAGAGGTCCCCTAACAGAGAATCTGGCTTCATGTCAGCAGAGAATCAGTCTTCATGTCATAGCAGAGAATCAGGCTTCACGTCACCCACCACTGTAACAGTCCATTGTCATATATTTAGGCCCAGGCACCCAGGCAGAGGAGAGAGGTCCCGTAACAGAGAATCTGGCTTCATGTCAGCAGAGAATCAGTCTTCATGTCATAGCAGAGAATCAGGCTTCACGTCACCCAACACTGGAACAGTCCATTGTCAAATATTTAGGCCCCGGCACCCAGACAGAAGAGAGGTTCATTCAACTTTGGGTTGCCCCGCAATATAATGGTAAAATGAAAATAAAAATAGGATTGAATGAGGCCCTGGAGTACAATAATATATGGTTAAGGGGAGGTAGTTAATGTCTAATCTGCACAAGGGATGGACAGGTCCTGTGGGATCCATGCCTGGTTCATTTTTATGAACGTCAGCTTGTTCACATTGGCTGTAGACAGGCGGCTGCGTTTGTCTGTAATGACGCCCCCTGCCGTGCTGAATACACGTTCAGACAAAACGCTGGCCGCCGGGCAGGCCAGCACCTCCAAGGCATAAAAGGCTAGCTCTGGCCACGTGGACAATTTAGAGACCCAGAAGTTGAATGGGGCCGAACCATCAGTCAGTACGTGGAGGGGTGTGACACGTACTGTTCCACCATGTTAGTGAAATGTTGCCTCCTGCTAACACGTTGCGTATCAGGTGGTGGTGCAGTTAGCTGTGGCGTGTTGACAAAACTTTTCCACATCTCTGCCATGCTAACCCTGCCCTCAGAGGAGCTGGCCGTGACACAGCTGCCTTGGCGACCTCTTGCTCCTCCTCTGCCTTGGCCTTGGGCTTCCACTTGTTCCCCTGTGACATTTGGGAATGCTCTCAGTAGCGCGTTTACCAACGTGCGCTTGTACTCGCGCATCTTCCCATCACGCTCCAGTGCAGGAAGTAAGGTGGGCACATTGTCTTTGTACCGTGGATCCAGCAGGATGGCAACCCAGTAGTCCGCACACGTTAAAATGTGGGCAACTCTGCTGTCGTTGAGCAGGCACTGCAGCATGTAGTCGCTCATGTGTGCCAGGCTGCCCAGGGGTAAGGACAAGCTGTCCTCTGTGGGAGGCGTATCGTCATCGTCCTGCGTTTCCCCCCAGCCACGCACCAGTGATGGGCCCGAGCTGCGTTGGGTGCCACCCCGCTGTGACCATGCTTCATCCTCATCCTCCTCCACCTCATCCTCGTCCTCCTCGTCCTCCAGTAGTGGGCCCTGGCTGGCCACATGTGTACCTGGCCTCTGCTGTTGCAAAAAACTTCCCTCTGAGTCACTTCGAAGAGACTGGCCTGAAAGTGCTAAAAATTACCCCTCTTCCTCCTCCTCCTCCTCCTCCTCCTGGGCCACCTCCTCTTCCATCATCGCCCTAAGTGTTTTCTCAAGGAGACATAGAAGTGGTATTGTAACACAGATAACGGCGTCATCGCCACTGGCCATGTTGGTGGAGTACTCGAAACAGCGCAACAGGGCACACAGGTCTCGCATGGAGGCCCAGTCATTGGTGGTGAAGTGGTGCTGTTCCGCAGTGCGACTGACCCGTGCGTGCTGCAGCTGAAACTCCACTATGGCCTGCTGCTGCTCGCACAGTCTGTCTAGCATGTGCAAGGTGGAGTTCCACCTGGTGGGCACGTCGCATATGAGGCGGTGAGCGGGAAGGCCGAAGTTACGCTGTAGCGCAGACAGGTGAGCAGCGGCAGGATGTGAACGCCGGAAGAGCGAACAGACGGCCCGCACTTTATGCAGCAGCTCTGACATGTCGGGGTAGTTGTGAATGAACTTCTGCACCACCAAATTCAGCACATGCGCCAGGCAAGGGATGTGCGTCAAACCGGCTAGTCCCAGAGCTGCAACGAGATTTCGCCCATTATCGCACACCACCAGGCCGGGCTTGAGGCTCACCGGCAGCAACCACTCGTCGGTCTGTTGTTCTATACCCCGCCACAACTCCTGTGCGGTGTGGGGCCTGTCCCCCAAACATATGAGTTTCAGAATGGCCTGCTGACGTTTACCCCGGGCTGTGCTGAAGTTGGTGGTGAAGGTGTGTGGCTGACTGGATGAGCAGGTGGAAGAAGAGGAGGAGGAAGCTGAGTAGGAGGAGGTGGCAACAGGAGGCAAAGAATGTTGCCCTGCGATCCTTGGCGGCGGAAGGACGTGCGCCAAACAGCTCTCCGCCTGGGGCCCAGCCGCCACTACATTTACCCAGTGTGCAGTTAGGGAGATATAGCGTCCCTGGCCGTGCTTACTGGTCCATGTATCTGTGGTTAGGTGGACCTTGCCACAGATGGCGTTGCGCAGTGCACACTTGATTTTATCGGATACTTGGTTGTGCAGGGAAGGCACGGCTCTCGTGGAGAAGTAGTGCCGGCTGGGAACAACATACTGTGGGACAGCAAGCGACATGAGCTGTTTGAAGCTGTCTGTGTCCACCAGCCTAAATGACAGCATTTCATAGGCCAGTAGTTTAGAAATGCTGGCATTCAGGGCCAGGGATCGAGGGTGGCTAGGTGGGAATTTACGCTTTCTATCAAATGTTTGTGAGATGGAGAGCTGAACGCTGGCGTGTGACATGGTTGAGACGCTTGGTGACGGAGGTGGTGGTGGTGGTGTTGGTGGTACATCCCCTGTTTGCTGGGCGGCAGGTGCCAACGTTCCTCCAGAGGCGGAGGAAGAGGCCGAGGCGGCAGCAGCAGAAGAGGCCGAGGCGGCAGCAGCAGAAGAGGCCGAGGCGGCAGAAGAGGTAGCAGGGGGAGCCTGAGTGACTTCCTTGTTTTTAAGGTGTTTACTCCACTGCAGTTCATGCTTTGCATGCAGGTGCCTGGTCATGCAGGTTGTGCTAAGGTTCAGAACGTTAATGCCTCGCTTCAGGCTCTGATGGCACAGCGTGCAAACCACTCGGGTCTTGTCGTCAGCACATTGTTTGAAGAAGTGCCATGCCAGGGAACTCCTTGAAGCTGCCTTTGGGGTGCTCGGTCCCAGATGGCGGCGGTCAGTAGCAGGCGGAGTCTCTTGGCGGCGGGTGTTCTGCTTTTGCCCACTGCTCCCTCTTTTGCTACGCTGTTGGCTCGTTCTCACCACTGCTTCTTCCTCCAAACTGTGAAAGTCAGTGGCACGACCTTCATTCCATGTGGGGTCTAGGACCTCATCGTCCCCTGCATCGTCTTCCTCCCAGTCTTGATCCCTGACCTCCTGTTCAGTCTGCACACTGCAGAAAGACGCAGCAGTTGGCACCTGTGTTTCGTTATCATCAGAGACATGCTGAGGTGGTATTCCCATGTCCTCATCATCAGGAAACATAAGTGGTTGTGCGTCAGTGCATTCTATGTCTTCCACCGCTGGGGAAGGGCTAGGTGGATGCCCTTGGGAAACCCTGCCAGCGGAGTCTTCAAACAGCATAAGAGACTGCTGCATAACTTGAGGCTCAGACAGTTTCCCTGGTATGCATGGGGGTGATGTGACAGACTGATGGGCTTGGTTTTCAGGCGCCATCTGTGCGCTTTCTGCAGAAGACTGGGTGGGAGATAATGTGAACGTGCTGGATCCACTGTCGGCCACCCAATTGACTAATGCCTGTACCTGCTCAGGCCTTACCATTCTTAGAACGGCATTGGGCCCCACCAAATATCGCTGTAAATTATGGCGGCTACTGGGACCTGAGGTAGTTGGTACACTAGGACGTGTGGCTGTGGCAGAACGGCCACGTCCTCTCCCAGCACCAGAGGGTCCACTAACACCACCACGACCATGTCCGCGTCCGCGTCCTTTACTAGATGTTTTCCTCATTGTTATCGTTCACCACAACAACAAAAATATTATTTAGCCCAATGTATTGAATTCAAATTCAGGCCTTTTTTTTTTTACAGACACCTAACACTATCTGGCTATCTATTTAGGTACCGTATCACACTAATACAGGCACAGCAGTAACGACAGATTTAGCTGACTTTAAATTTGAGGCCTATTATTTAGGCGCTGGGTGACAGGTATACGTTTACAGACAGAATTAGACTGGGATATGGCCAAAAAATAACCACACTATTGATGGTTAAATGCACTTGGTGTGACAGCTTGACCCTGATGTAGTATATGGCCAAAAAACAACCACACTATTGATGGTTAAATACACTTGGTGTGACAGCTTCACCCTGATGTAGGATATAGCCAAAAAATAACCACACTATTGAGGGTTAAATGTACTTGGTGGCAGCTTGTGCTGGCACACCACAAGTCAAAATGGCCGCCGATCACCCCAGAAAAAAGTGACTGAAAAACACTCTGGGCAGCCTAAAAACTGTGAGCAATTGAATAGCAGCAGTTCAATCATCCACAGCTGCAGATCGATCTCTGAATGAAGTCTTTTGGAGGAGTTAATCACTTCCTAATCTCGCCCTAACGTCACAGCTGCAACCTCTCCCTACACTGATCAGAGCAGAGTGACGTGCGGCGCTACGTGACTCCAGCTTAAATAGAGGCTGGGTCACATGGTGCTCTGGCCAATCACAGCCATGCCAATAGTAGGCATGGCTGTGACGGCCTCTTGGGGCAAGTAGTATGACGCTTGTTGATTGGCTGCTTTGCAGCCTTTCAAAAAGCGCCAAAAAAGCGACGAACACCGAACCCGAACCCGGACTTTTACGAAAATGTTCGGGTTCGTGTCACGGACACCCCAAAATTCGGTACGAACCCGAACTATACAGTTCGGGTTCGCTCATCCCTATTCGTTTTGTCTTTGTGTCATTGTAGTTAGGAGAAAAAAAACAAAAAACCCCCCAAAAAGTTTTAGTGTTACTTGTGTTTGTTTTGTCTTAGTCCGTGTCTTTTTAGGTAGGAGAATTTTTTTTAAAAAAAAATAAAATGTTTTAGTTACTTGTGTTCGTTTTGTCTTAGTCTTTGTCTGTGTTGTTGTGTAGGTAGGTTTAAAAACCATAGTAGTGCAAAATAATAAAAACAAAAAAAAAAAAACATACAGACGTGGACAAAATTGTTGGTACCCTTTGGTCAATGAAAGAAAAAGTCACAATGGTCACAGAAATAACTTTAATCTGACAAAAGTAATAATAAATTAAAATTCTATAAATGTTAACCAATGAAAGTCAGACATTGTTTTTCAACCATGCTTCAACAGAATTATGTAAAAAAATAAACTCATGAAACAGGCATGGACAAAAATGATGGTACCCCTAACTTAATATTTTGTTGCGCAACCTTTTGAGGCAATCACTGCAATCAAACGCTTCCTGTAACTGTCAATGAGACATCTGCACCTCTCAGCAGGTATTTTGGCCCACTCCTCATGAGCAAACTGCTCCAGTTGTGTCCGGTTTGAAGGGTGCCTTTTCCAGACTGCATGTTTCAGCTCCTTCCAAAGATGCTCAATAGGATTGAGGTCAGGGCTCATAGAAGGCCACTTTAGAATAGTCCAATTTTTTCCTCTTAGCCATTCTTGGGTGTTTTTAGCGGTGTGTTTTGGGTCATTGTCCTGTTGCAAGACCCATGACCTGCGACTGAGACCAAGCTTTCTGACACTGGCTAGTACATTTCTCTCTAGAATTCCTTGATAGTCTTGAGATTTCATTGTACCCTGCACAGATTCAAGACACCCTGTGCCAGACGCAGCAAAGCAGCCCCAGAACATAACAGAGCCTCCTCCATGTTTCACAGTAGGGACAGTGTTCTTTTCTTGATATGCTTCATTTTTTCGTCTGTGAACATACAGCTGATGTGCCTTGGCAAAAACTTCGATTTTTGTCTCATCTGTCCACAGGACATTCTCCCAGAAGCTTTGTGGCTTGTCAACATGTAGTTTGGCATATTCCAGTCTTGCTTTTTTATGATTCGTTTTCAACAATGGTGTCCTCCTTGGTCGTCTCCCATGTAGTCCACTTTGGCTCAAACAACGACGGATGGTGCGATCTGACACTGATGTTCCTTGAGCATGAAGTTCACCTTGAATCTCTTTAGAAGTCTTTCTAGGCTCTTTTGTTACCATTCGGATTATCCGTCTCTTAGATTTGTCATCAATTTTCCTCCTGCGGCCACGTCCAGGGAGGTTGGCTACAGTCCCATGGATCTTAAACTTATGAATAATATGTGCAACTGTACTCACAGGAACATCTAGTTGCTTGGAGATGGTCTTATAGCCTTTACCTTTAACATGCTTGTCTATAATTTTCTTTCTGATCTCTTGAGACAGCTCTTTCCTTTGCTTCCTCTGGTCCATGTCGAGTGTGGTACACACCATATCACCAAACAACACAGTGATTACCTGGAGCCATATATATAGGCCCAATGGCTGATTACAAGGTTGTAGACACCTGTGATGCTAATTAGTGGACACACCTTGAATTAACATGTCCCTTTGGTCACATTATGTTCTGTGTTTTCTAGGGGTACCATCATTTTTGTCCATGCCTGTTTCATGAGTTTATTTTTTTACATAATTCTGTTGAAGCATGGTTGAAAAACAATGTCTGACTTTCATTGGTTAACATTTATAGAATTTTAATTTATTATTACTTTTGTCAGATTAAAGTTATTTCTGTGACCATTGTGACTTTTTCTTTCATTGACCAAAGGGTACCAACAATTTTGTCCACGTCTGTATATTAATACTTAATTAGTATTCTGTCTTTAATTTCTTTTTGGTTTCTATAACTTTTATTTTATTATTTTTGTTATTTAATATCACTTTTATTTTTTTTTGTCACCACCCCAATAAAGTTTATTCCATATATTTATATACATTTTCTTTTTTGTTGGTTCTTCCAAAAATGAGCCACAAAGGCGAGGCACGCAGCCAGAGCAGTAGGGGCAGGAGAAGGAACACAGCTGGACAGCAGCCAGCACGTGGACGCTCCGCCAGTCATGGACAGGCAGGCGCAGTCAGTGGAGCACGCCTGATTCCAGATTTTTATGGGCGTGGCAGCCGCCCAATCGGTTCTGACGAGGCGGATGCAATTGTGGCTTATGTGGCACAATCCAGTGCCACTGATTCATCCGCCCAGGCTCGCAGCAAGAGCAGCAGCATCAGCAGCGGTGGGGCAACTCCTCCTCCTGCTTCACCAACCCCTAGTCCCAAAGATACTACCCTGCTCCTGTTTAGCGACACAGAGAGACATCTTGGGGGAGTTAATGCAGGAGGGTTATCTTGAATTTAGTCCACCCGATCGTCAGGACCTTATGGAAAGGATAGAGGAGGAGGAGGGGGTACCTCCTGTGAGTACCCCAGTGACATCCCTTCCAACGGGTGCGGGTGGGGTCAGCCACACTACTCCCGCACCTAGTCAGACTCAGGTGTCAGTGAGGGGACATCAGAGCCATGGCAGGGGCTCCACGTTTGCTGGTCCTCTCAGTCCATCACATGGGGGCCTTGAGTCTGAGGAGGAGGGTGACGCAGAGTGTGTGCCACCTCCTTAGTCACGTGATAGCAGCACTGACGAAGGTAGGCAGGTGAGGCAAATGGTGCGCCAAGTCACCAAGGAGCCCAGTGTCAGGGGCTCCACTGGTAAGAGCGGCAGGCAGGCAGCAGCAGCAGCCAGCTCCTACTGTGCGCACCGAGCCTGAACAGGCGCAGGTATCCTCCGCCCCATCTGACCAGAGGTTTGGGCGGAAGTCGCCTGTTTGGGCCTATTTCACCCTGGCAGCAGATGATGTCACAATTGGCATCTGTCAGCTATGCCATGCCAGGGTGAGGAGAGGGAGGTGTTTGGCTCGGCTGGGTACCACTGCCCTGACCCAGCACCTTAGAGTCAATCACTGGCGGGAGTGGGAAGAGATGCCTGGTGGTCGTAGCAGCAGCACAACCACCAGTGTGCAGGGGACAGCACCTCCTGCCACTGTTCAGCATCAGCAGACCCAAATTCAGTCCCACTCCACCGCTCCCTCGCCTAGAGGTATTGATACCGGCAGCCATACCTCTGCCTCCACTGCACCCTCCTCCATGTCCTCCTCCTCTGACGTCCGGCGCCAGCCCTCAATTGCTGAGGCTTTCGAACGCACCGCGCCCTACACCCCCGGGGACAGACGCGTGCGTTCTCTCAATGGGCTCCTGGCAAGGGTTATTGCCTAACATCTGCTGCCCTTCAACCTTGTGGATAGCAATCCATTCAAGCAGATGTTGGAGCAGGCCCAACCTAGATGGCGTGTCCCCAGCCGCCATTTCTTCACCAGGACCGGCGTCCCTGCCCTCCACCAGCATGTGGTGCAGAATGTATCCTGTCGCTGGATCACGCTGTCAGCGTGTCACGGAAGGTGTACAGAAAACGAGAAGACACAAAATGAAGATCCGACTGACTGGATCCAAAACTAAGGAACCAAAGGGTAAGCCCTGTAACAGACCTGGCTCTCTCCCTTACTGCTCAGCCTATGCAAAAATCTCTATGGTAGATGATTGCATATCCTTGTTCCTCGACTGTATAACACCTGAACACCCTATACTAGTGAGGGGACACGACCACTGGCTCCCTACACTTGATACGGAGGGAGTCAGGGTCACTTGGGATCTAGCAAACAGGAAAACACAAATGAATGAACAAAACTTATCTGTAGAAGACTCAGTAGTAGCATCCAGCATGCACACACTCCAGGAAGTTGTATAAACCGCAAAGTGATGCAGTATGGGAAGGGATTTAAAGGGATGCAATCAGTGCAACTACATGACAGCTGAGAGAGGCTAACGAGATGAGAAAACGAAAGCAAAACAAAAAGGAACCTCAAGCAGGAGGTTCTGAAGGACGTCTGTCAGAGCTTCTCAGATGTCTGGTGGTGACACAGCGACAGGGTGCATCTGACCATGGATGCCTGGACCAGCAGGCACGGGCAGGGGCGCTACATTAGTTTTACCGCCCATTGGGTGTCCCTCCGAGGCGCCGGGGAGGAAACAGCGGCATCAGACGTTGTGGTGCCGCCACGGGGTGTCCAGGGTAGAAACACTAGCCTCCCTCAAGCCACTGTCTCCACAGCTGCTGAGCCCCCCTAGCAAGTGTCCCCGTAGCTACGCAAATGTGGAGCACGTCCGCTGCCAGGCCGTGCTCCAGCTTGTTAGCTTAGGGGAACGGAGACACACTGGACCTGATGTTCTATCAGCACTACAGGATCAGGTCCAGAAGTGGCTAACACCCTGAAGGCTCCAGGCAGGTATGGTTGTATGTGACAATGGCAGCAACCTCCTCGCTGCCCTCCATGCTGGCAGTCTGACACACGCCCCCTGCATGGCACATGTCCTCAACATAGTTGTACAGAAATACCTACGCACATTTCCAGGGTTGAGTGACATTGTGCAACGTGTCCGTCGGATTGCCAGCCACTTCCGACGCTCCCCAGCTGCCTCCGCGTCCTTGTCCAGACTGCAGCGGGACTACAGCCTGCCCCCTCACAGGCTGCTTGTCGACAGCGTGACGCGGTGGAACTCCACCCTCCACATGCTGGAGAGGTTGTGGGAGCAGAGAAGGGCGGTGAGGGAATACCTGCTTGACCTAGGCACTCCAGGGCCAACCAACCCACTCCCATACATCACTAATGCGGAGTGGGGGCAGATACAGCAGGTCTGCCACGTGTTGGCCCCATTTGAGCAGGCGACCAAGATGGTCAGCGGGGAGCATGTCGGCCTCAATGACATGCTCCCCTTAGTGTTCCTGCTAGACAGGACACTAGATCGCCTGCTCGAGGCTGGGGAGAGTGCCTTGGTGGAGCAAGATGAGGCGGCCTTGCTCCACCAGGACCAGGCCCAGGACGACGTGGAGGAGGAGGAAGACATTCACAACGTCCAGGAGTCTGTGCCTGGTTAGGAGGGAGAGACGGTGTTGGGGCCACCGTTAGTCCGGGAGTGGGGCAGCAGCAACAGGGACCATCATGAACAGCAGCTTGAGGACCAGGATGTCATGGTCCCTGGCAGCCATGAGGAGGCACAGCGAGCTGTCCTCTTCCCTATGGCTGCCCACATGCTGTGCTGCCTCAGGAGGGACCCCCGGATCAGGAAACTGAAGGAGAGTGCAGATTTCTGGTCGGCCACCCTTTTAGACCCTAGATGCAAGGGGAAGCTGGTGCAGTTCATCCCAGCCAGCCGGAGACAGGCCCGGATGGAAAAACTGCGGGCCTGTCTCATCAAACGGCTGGAGGAGGCTAACCCGTGGCCTCAGGCTCCAGTTCTCCCCGCCCATCTCACCCAGCCGATGGCTGGTCCCAGCAGCACCAGCCGAGTTGGTGACCTTATGGGTGAGATGAGGCAGTTCTACCAGTCTGCGTGACCCAGTAGCAGCAGCAGCAGCAGTCACCACCAGTGGCTGGCCCGCATGGTGGCTGACTACATGGGGTCAGTCGGTGCTTCCGACAGCATGAGCACCGACGACCCCATGGAGTACTGGGTCGCCAGGCTGGACACCTGCTGTGAGCTCGCTCAGTATGCGCTGGAGCTACTGTCTTGCCCCCCCCCCTCCAGTGTACTGTCTGAGCGGACTTTCAGCACGGCAGGTGGGGTGGTCACGGACAAGAGGACACTGACTCCGTGGACAGACTCACCTTCATCAAGATGAACGAGTCCTGGATCGGCAGTGACTTCTTGGCCCCCGCTGTCGGTTCAGGCCGTTGAGAGGTCCCTTGTCCATCACTCTCCTTTTCTCTCCCTCCCAAAATCCGTTGTTTTTTTACATTTTTAACACCTTAAGGACCCGGCTCATTTTCACCTTAAGGACCAGGCCATTTTTTGCTAATCTGACCAGTGTCACTTTATGTGGTGATAACTTTAAAACGCTTTAACTTATCCAGACCATTCTGAGATTGGTTTTTCGGCACATATTGTACTTCATGACACTGGTAAAATGAAGTAAAAAATAATAATTTTTATTTATAAAAAAAATACCATATTTACCAAAAATGTGTAAAAAATTGCAAATTTCCAAGTTTCAATTTCTCTACTTCTATAATACATAGTAATACCTCCAAACAAATTTATTACTTTACATTCCCCATATGTCTACTTCATGTTTGCATCATTTTGGGAATGATATTTTATATATTGGGGATGTTACAAGGCTTAGAAGTTTGGAAGCAAATCTTGAAATTGTTCTGAACTTTTCAAAAACACAATTTTTAGGGACCAGTTCAGGTCTGAAGTCACTTTGTGAGGCTTATATAATAGAAACCACCCAAAAATGACACCATTCTAGAAACTACACCCCTCAAGGTATTCAAAACTGATTTGACTAACTTTGTTAACCCTTTAGGTGTTCCACAAGAATTAATGGAAAATACAGATACAATTTCAAAATTTCACTTTTTTGGCATATTTTCCATTTTTATATTTTTTTTTCCAGTTACAAAGCAAGGGTTAACAGCCAAACAAGACTCAATATTTATGGCTCTGATTCTGTAGTTTACAGAAACACCCCATATGTGGTCATAAACCACTGTACGGGCACACGGCAGGGCGCAGAAGGAAAGGAATGCCATACGGTTTTTGGAATGCAGATTTTGCTAGACAGTTTTTTTTGGACATCATGTCCCATTTGAAGCCCCCCTGATGCACCCCTAGAAAAGAAACTCCATAAAAGTGACTCCATCTAAGAAACTACACCCCTCAAGGTATTCAAAACTGATTTTACAAACGTTGTTAACCCTTTAGGTGTTCCACAAGAGTTATTGGCAAATAGAGATGAAATTTCAGAATTTAAATTTTTGGGAAAATTTTCAATTTTACAATTTTTTTTCCAGTTACAAAGCAAGGGTTAACAGCCAAACAAAACTCATTATTTATGGCCCTGATTCTGTAGTTTACAGAAACACCCCATATGTGGTCGTAAACCACTGTACGGGCACACGGCAGGGCGCAGAAGGAAAGGAATGCCATACGGTTTTTGGAAGGCAGATTTTGCTAGACAGTTTTTTTGGACACCATGTCCCATTTGAAGCCCCCCTGATGCACCCCTAGAGTAGAAACTCCAAAAAAGTGACCCCATTTTAGAAACTATGGGATAGGGTGGAAGTTTTGTTGGTACTAGTTTTAGGGTACATATGATTTTTGGTTGCTCTATATTACACTTTTTGTGATGCAAGGTAACAAGAAATAGCTTTTTTGGCACCTTTTTTTTTGTTATTTACAAAATTCATCTGACAGGTTAGATAATGTGATATTTTTATAGAGTCGGTCGATATGGACTGCGGCGATATCTAATATGTATACTTCTTTTTTTTATTTATGTAAGTTTTACACAATGATTTCATTTTTGAAACAAAAAAAAAATCATGTTTTAGTGTTTCCATAGTCTAAGAGCCATAGTTTTTTCAGTTTTTGGGCGATTATCTAAAATAGGGTCTCATTTTTTGTGGGATGAGATGACGGTTTGATTGGCACTATTTTGGGGTGCATATGACTTTTTGATCGCTTGCTATTACACTTTTTGTGATGTAAGGTGACAAAAAATTGTTTATTTAGCACAGTTTTTATTTTTTACGGTGTTCATCTGAGGGGTTAGCTCATGTGATATTATTATAGAGCTGGTCGATACGGACGCGGCAATACCTAATATGTATACTTTTTTTATTTATGCAAGTTTTACACAATAATATATTTTTTTTTTTCAGGTCGTTACGGACGTGGCGATACCTAATATGTGTAGTGTATTTTATTTTTTTAATTTTTATTCAGTGATAAATGTGTTTTTATTATCTTAACTTTTTTCTCTTTTTTAAAAAAAAATTTGGACCCAGACCCACTTGGTTCTTGAAGATCCAGTGGGTCTGATGTCTGTATAATACAGTACAGTACCCTATAGGGTACTGTACTGTATTTTACTTACACTGTCTAAACAGATCTATGCTTTTAGCATAGATCTGTTCAGCACCATGGACAGCAGGACGCCTGAGAAGGCGTCCTGTTGCCATGGGAACCTTCCCCGTCTGCCACAACTGAGCAGATGGAGAAGGGAAAGGAGGGGAGCTCCCTCCCTCTGTCCCCCCATCCATCTGGGGGCTGCAAAGGCACAGCAGCCCCCTGATGGCAGAGGGAGGGAGCTCCCTGACTTAACCCTTTCCATACCGCGGTCCGTAGGTATGGAAAGGGTGAAACGGCTAAACGGCTGACATCGCAGCGATGTCAGCCATTTATACCAGAGTGTCAGCAATGTGCCAATGAATATTCAGCGGGAGGCGGGCGGGGGATCGCAATCCCGCCTGCCGCACCGCCCGCCTCCCGCAACTGCCAGCACCGCCCACAAACCGCCCCCCTGCACCCCGCCAACATAAATGCATTCAGGGGTGCAGGGTGGTTAAAAAAAATTAGACTTTGGCCATTTTTAAGTTTCTGATCCCTGCGGTCAGGCACCGCAGTGATCAGAAACGACATAAAGCGCTGCAAACCGCAGGTCTGAATTGACCTGCGGTTTTGCAGCGATCGCCGACATGGGGGGGGTCACAGGACCCCCCCTCGGCATTGATCCTGGGTGCCTGGCTGTGTGTAACAGCCGGCACTCAGCGCTGTCACCATGTCTGCAGACATGGTGACAGTTTAATGCCAGGACGAGTATACTCGTCCTGGTGCGCTAAGTACCGTTGCTCCAGGTTGAGTATACTCGTCCAAGGTCCTGAAGATGTTAAATTATTTATTTATTTATATATGAATTGAATTATTTATTAATTAAAATGAATTCATTTTTGATAAATTTAGTTATGAATTTATTGATGAATTATTATTTTTTTCTATTATATATATATATTTATTTATGATTTTGCATTATTATATTTTATCTATTTATTAATTTATTAATGATGAATTTTAAAATATTTATATATTTTTTATTTTATTTATAAATTTAATATAATCATGTATGTTTTAATTCAGTAATAGTATGTATGAATTATTATTTATTTATATATTGATTAACGATTTTATTTCTTGTAATGTATTGATCATGTTTTAATAAATATTAGTATTGATTGTGATAATTTTTTATATATTTATAGTTATATTTACATATATATTGTATTTTTAAATGTATTTAATGTATAATATGTAGATTATTCAAATTATGAAATGTACAGTTGGTTTTTAATTATATTTATGTATTGATTAATGTCAGTATTGATCTATTTTTAAATAATCAGACATTATTTCTTTTCTTAATTTTTTTTTTTTTTTAAGTAATCAGTGTGCATGGCCACACAGCACACAATCTGACCTCACTAGTCTGCTCCAGGTTTCCTGATCAGGCACATGGAAGATGCAGCAGAACACTGTGTTTTCGCTTACAACGACATCATGTGTTTTCTCGAAGCGAGAGGGCTGTGGAAGTGTCGGTGTTTAGCAGCGGCTCTTTCGTTCCTCCTCATGTCTGTGAGGAGGAATGTGTCCCGATGCTCCACCCACCCATACACGATTAGTATCGCACACACTGAAGAACACATGTTTCTCTCTAAACAGCTTGAAAAATGCACTGTGCTGGATGACAGTGTTGGCGATCCGCTGTGCCATGCTCAAGTATGCACCCTTTGCGCCTGACATCAATACCACGGGTTGTTCAAAATAGCCACTTAAAATGGATCATTATGCCCTATGACCGGCAAGAGATCATGCAGGTTGCTCACTGGTGGAAGCCCCAATGTGGACCCTTCCATCAGCTTTGGAACAACGCTACTTCATCGCCTAAGGGAGTTTGCGTTGCGCCCGTCGGATCATGACGGAACGCTTCCAGACTCCGGCCGATGAAACTTGGCTCATCACTGCCTTCGGTGCTCACACAGGCACATGAGGGATGGGTGTAGCAGTTGGATGTAGACTAGCGTGTGTGTGATACTGATCGTGTATGGGTGGGTGGAGCGTCGGGACACATTCCTTCTCACAGACATGAGGAGGAACGAAAGAGCCACTGCTAAACACCGACACTTCCACAGTCCTCTGGCTTCGAGAAAAAACACATGATGTCGTTGTAAGAGATAAAAAATTGTTCCGCTGCACTTTCAATGTGCATGATCTGTAAAATGAGAGATCTTGTTCTATATGTACATGTTAATTCCTTTATATATTTACATACATTTTATAGATATCTATAATGTATATAATTAATCTCAATATGTCTCGGTTGATGTATGGTGTTGCTCGGGTCTGGTGTGGGCCCATTCCCGGGAACACACTGCTGCTGCCCACATGTCACCTGCTGTTGCTGCTGCTGCTGCTGCTGTCGGAGAGGTCTCAGTTGATGTATGGTGTTGCCCGGGTCTGGTGGGGGCCCATTCCCGGAAACACACTGCTGCTGCCCACACGTTGGCTGCTGCTGCCTGTCCTGCGGAGTTAGGCCGAGATATTTATAGGCCTTATACTCCAATGTAACTTCTACCTGCTGATGCTGCTGCTGTTTGTCATCGACATCACGTTGACTTGTCTCTATGACTTTTAAAAGAACGTTGGCTGCTGCTGCCTGTCCTGCGGAGTTAGGCCGAGATATTTATAGGCCTTATACTCCAATGTAACTTCTACCTGCTGATGCTGCTGTGTGTCTTGGTGCTGTTGACTTAGTTGTAGAACTTTGACCAATAAAGTTAATCTTATAGTGCCATTGCTTGTATTTAATCTGAATATTTAGTCCTATGTATGTGTAGAACTTACACTATAGCGTTGACATTTATAAGATTGGGTGTTTATTGATCCTGCCTGCGTAGTTGTGTAAAAAATGTTGTAGTCCTTTTAGTGAAGAGTTATCATTTATAAGCTGATGCCTGTCATGACAGTGCTGGGTTACGCAGATCGATGGGTAGCCCTTGTTCTGTAGCTTTAGTATTTAAATTCTACTGTCTGCCATTATTGTTTGGAGACAACCGGCATGGACCACTTATTTTCAATAGTAGTTACTCTAGTACGTAGTATTGGAATTCTCAGAAATTGGTGTGCAGGTTTGCTATTCTGACATGTGCTATGCTCATTATAATCAATGATTAAGATAATATTATAAAAAAATATTATTTATTTTAAGTGTTAATAATCAACATTCACAATTTTTTTTTAATTTGATTTAATTTTTTATTTTAGTTTGTTATTTTGAAAAAATTGTGTTTGGGTGAGCCTTGTTGTGGTTGTCACTGTTAAAGGTGGGGACTGCACCTGGCCTTCCATTGTCAGCAGTTGTTGTGCAGTTAAAACTGTACAGGACTGATTGATAAACACAAAAAAAGTTTATTTTATTATTTCTATTTTTTTTTATATAAGGATCGAGGTTCGAACATGGTGTCGTCAGTCATCCTGGGAGGGATGTCTGACTTCCGTGTTGGCCTCTCTACATGGTTGTGTGTGACTGGCGTCATACGCAGCCGTGTGGTAATCCGGTTTTGTGAATGTAGAATTATTGGCACATTTTGATGAAGCTATATACATTATTAATTTAGTTAAAGAATATATGTAATGAAAATTATCACATGGATTATTATAGAAATCATGTCAACATTTTTTGAGAGATTCCACAAAATTCATCCCGGTTTTCTTTTGTTAATGAGGATGAAATGCTCCAACAAATAAATTTGCGTAATCACTAAAATTATTTCTAATCCATTCTGGTTTTTTCTTCTAACAATCATTTTTATTTTATTGAAACTTATAATTTTTATGGTAGATAAATGTCATTTTTAAATGACATGAAAAAAATAAATGCACATACAGTTTTAGTAGTATTAAATTTTCAAATAGTAATTTTATTATTATAGTTTTTATATATTGATAAATTAATAATCTAGCAGAATTTTGTTCACACACGTTGTAATATATATTTTTTGTCAAATAATCAAAATTTTCAAATTTAATTTGTACTTGGCACTATTAAGTTTTTACACTACTTGACTGCTGTGCCATAGTTTGGAAAAAAAAATTGCTTACAGTTCAATAAAGAACCAAATTCAAAGTAAATTTTCTTTTTTGGTTTATACAAAATATCTTTGGCCTAAAAAGGTAAAGTTAAAAAAAATATATAATATCCCAGCTGCGCTTATGAAATGTGGTCATGAAATAGGAAAGCTGAAGAGGCTGACAGTTGAAACTTGCTATCTGGAGGACCATTAACTCCTTATGCACACAGTGTTATTTCACCTTAAGGACCAGGCCATTTTTTGCAAATCTGACCAGTGTCACTTTAAGTGGTGATAATTTTAAAACGCTTTGACTTATCCAGGCCATTCTGAGATTGTTTTTTCGTCACATATTGTACTTCATGACACTGGTAAAGTAAGTAAAAAAAAAATCATTTTTATTTATAAAAAAAATACCATATTTAGCAAAAATTTGTAAAAATTGCAAATTTCCAAGTTTCAATTTCTCTACTTCTATAATACATAGTAATACCTCCAAAAATAGTTATTACTTTACATTCCCCATATGTCTACTTCATGTTTGGATCATTTTGGGAATGATATTTTATTTTTTGGGGATGTTACAAGGCTTAGAAGTTTAGAAGCAAATCTTGAAATTTTTCAGAAATTTTCAAAAACCCAATTTTTAGGGACCAGTTCAGGTCTGAAGTCACTTTGCGAGGCTTACATAATAGAAACCAGCCAAAAATGACCCCATTCTAGAAACTACGCCCCTCAAGGTATTCAAAACTGATTTTTACAAACTTTGTTAACCCTTTAGGTGTTCCACAAGAATTAATGGAAAATAGAGATAAAATTTCACTTTTTTGGCAGATTTTCCATTTTAATAATTTTTTTTCAGTTACAAAGCAAGGGTTAACAGCCAAAGAACACTCAATATTTATGGCCCTGATTCTGTAGTTTACAGAAACACCCCATATGTGGTTGTAAACTACTGTACGGGCACACGGCAGGGCGCAGAAGGAAAGGAATGCCATACGGTTTTTGGAAGGCAGATTTTGCTGGACTGTTTTTTTTTACACCATGTCCCATTTGAAGCCCCCCTGATGAAACCCTAGAGTAGAAACTCCATAAAAGTGACCGCATCTAAGAAACTACACCCCTCAAGGTATTCAAAACTGATTTTACAAACGTTGTTAACCCTTTAGGTGTTCCACAAGAGTTATTGGCAAATGGAGATGAAATTTCAGAATTTAAATTTTTGGGCACATTTTCCATTTTATTCCATTTTTTCCAGTAACAAAGCAAGGGTTAACAGCCAAACAAAACTCAATATTTATGGCCCTGATTCTGTAGTTTACAGAAACACCCCATATGTGGTTGTAAACCGCTGTACGGGCAGACGGCAGGGCGCAGAAGGAAAAGAATGCCATACGGTTTTTGGAAGGCAGATTTTGCTGGACTGGTTTTTTTGACACCATGTCCCATTTGAAGCCCCCCTGATGCACCCCTAGAGTAGAAACCCCAAAAAAGTGACCCCATTTTAGAAACTACGGGATAGGGTGGAAGTTTTTTTGGTACTAGTTTAGGGTACAATGATCTTTGGTTGCTCTATAGTACACTTTTTGTGAGGCAAGATAACAAGAAATAGCTGTTTTGGCACCGTTTTTATTTTTTGTTATTTACAACATTCATCTGACAGGTTAGATCATGTGGTATTTTTATAGACCAGGTTGTCTCAGACGCGGCGATACCTAATATGTATACTTTTTATTTATTTATGTAAGTTTTACACAATTATTTCATTTTTGAAGCAAAAAAAAAAAAAATCATGTTTTAGTGGTTCCATAGTCTGAGAGCCATAATTTTTTCAGTTTCAGGGCGATTACCTTGGGTAGGGTATGATTTTTGAGGGATGAGGTGACGGCTTTATTGGCACTATTTTGGGGTGCGTGTGACTTTTTGATCGCTTGCTATTACACTTTTTGTGATGTAAGGTGACAAAAAATGGTTTATTTAGCACAGTTTTTATTTTTTATGGTGTTCATCTGAGGGGTTAGGTCATGTGATATTTTTATAGAGCCGGTCAATACGGACGTGGAGATACCTAATATGTATACTTTTTTTTATTTATGCAAGTTTTACACAATAACAGCTTTTTTCAAACAAAAAAAATTATATGTTTTAGTGTCTCCATATTCTGAGCCATAGTTTTTTTATTTTTTGGGCGATTGTCTCAGGTAGGGGCTCATTTATTGCGCGATGAGGTGACGGTTAGATTGGTACTATTTTGGTGGGCAAAGGCCTCTTTGATCGCTTGCTGTTGTACTTTTTGTGATGTAAGGTGACAAAAAAATGGTTTCTTTAGCACAGTTTTTATTTTTTATGGTGTTCATCTGAGGGGTTAGGTCATGTGATATGTTTATAGAGCCGGTCGATACGAACGCGGCGATACCTAATATGTATACTTTCCCCCCTATTCTTTACCAATTTTTTTAACTTTATTTGGGGAAAATTACGTTTTTGTTTATTTTTACTTGAAACTTTTTATTTCGGGGAGGTTGCGCGACACGCCGGGGAAGGATTCAAGACCCATATTGATGCAGACCACGTCTTAGAGGGTTTACAACACTCGCACATTGATGCCACTACCTCTCTATCTTCTGCTATACGTGAGAAGTTTAGGAGGTTAGTTGTGGGTCTTTTGGAGGAGCAGGATCGGGCTCAGCTTGCTCTGGCGTGTACGCAGGTCCAAAGTGAACTCTCGGACAACCTTAAACATATTGTCACGGCACTTCACAACGGCCACTTCCCATTCAACCTCCGTCAGCGAATAAGTCCACTGATTTCTCCTTTTGCCATTAATCACACCAACTGGTGGGTGGTTCAGTGGCATGGATGTCAAAATTTAACCTGCACTGCTTCGTCCCTGGCACCTGTATCCGGTCGCATCAGACAAGGATACAGTGTCATCAATCTAGGAACGGTGATTAACAACCAGACGGTGCTTCATCCCCAGCTCCCCTCGGGCGTTCTAACCTATGAGGAGGGCCATCCCTCTTTGTTTGATACAGAGGGATGTCGGATAAGGGAGAATGCCATCCTCTGTCAGGGTAGTCGGGAGCGGATGCTCAGACACCAGTGTTGGAACACCGAGGGGTCCTGTGAGATGAAGGCCAACCCAATATTTGGGGCAGGGGTATTGGTGTTGGTACCAAGGGAGTGATCCATCGTATGCAATTTTTGGGCTTAACTGCACCGAACGAGGAACACTTCGCCCCGGAGCGTACTGCACCCTTAGTCCCGTTTTAGGTTTGAACGTCGCAGAGCAGCAGGGAAGAACCCCGATTACCCCAGAGAAAAGACTTGACATCCGCCCCGATGTTCCTGTAAGACTTCAGAAGATTCCTCTTGGCTTCGGCAAAGAACTTAGACATCTCCTGATGGATTTCAGCCAAGAGGAAGAGATCATACAACGTCTTCGGGAGACGGAGAAGCAAGCCACCATTCAACTCACCCATGACCGAACAAAGATTATCGCGGTTGCCACAGCATTGGACAAGGACTCAAAGATTTCGTGGTGGGAGAGTCTTTTCGGATACAGTCCTAAGGCAACGTCATTTTTCAATTTATTGATACACCCGGTAATAGTGCTTCTGGTTCTGGTTGGACTCATGTACCTTGGACTATGGTGGCTGTATCGGAGAGTCAAGAGACTAACGGACCAACTAAACCAGAACCAGACGGCACTTCACGAAGTCAACCGCCGAAGGCTCAGGACTTGACTTCACAAGAAGTCCTGAGGCCTAATCACCCAAAGGACAGGACAATTGGACTGAACTCTTGGGTTTAGGGGGGTTGGGGGTTATTGTGTAAATAGGTGGTGTGAATGGGGATAAGAATAGGGCACGATAGGGACAGGCCCCCTCTGGTTGCCATTTGCCACTTTGACCCCTGAACGGTAAGGATCATAAGGGAAAACCTGGATGTGTAGTGTAACGGAGGTATTCCCGTAGTTAGAATTTAGGTACCGTGACATCACCCCTATTGAAGAAAAAAAATAAAAATATCTGACCTACCTATTCAGCTGTCCATGGGAGAACCGCACCCATCCTTCGATCAAGAGGGAACAAGACATGCTTAAGGAGAGTTGGCGCAGAATGGAGACTGAGACAGCAAGGGTGGACCCACTCCAGATTCCTTGGGCGTGGACGACACCTGAAGATCGGCAGCAATGCCGAGAGACGGCGAGGGTGTGGTCATTCTAAACTTATCAGGAGTGACTGACACCGGAAGAGTGAGAGAAAGACCAGTCAAAGACTGCGAGGGTCAAGCCACTCCGGAAATACAGAAAGAGATGACAGTAGGAGGGGCGGACACCATAACAATCAAGGCAGAAGAGAGTTCCTGGGAAAAGAAGACGACGGTGTATCCTGTGGATGGAGGAGTCGGTTACGGTGAAGGGCAGGTCGGAGGAAGTCGTTGGGTTAGATGATGTCTAGGTACCTAAGAGACAGGGTGCACTCCGGTTTTCCTGGACCATCACCGAGGATGGGGTTGAGGGGGGCAAAAGATGCCTCCACCCTTCCCCCCCCCCCCAAGATATTGTCGTATTTCCGACAACAGGGGGATTGTTGAGGAAGGGTGGCAGGTATGCATAATTATATATGCATGCCTACTGGGGCATGCATATATAGATATGTATTTGCGGTGCATAATCCCCTCAGAGGGCGATGTGCGCAGATGTGCCCAGCACCTGCGCCCATCCGCCTCTGATATTCCCCAGGGGCTCATTCATGCCCCTGTGGGAATTCATACAATGTGCCCCCTTAATATAATGTGCCCCCTTAATATAATGTGCCCCCTTAATATAATGTGCCCCCTTATCATATGCATATATATATATATATATATATGCCCCATATATATGCCCCCTGAATCATAAAATGCCCCCTTATCACATATAGCCCCATATCACATAAACCCCCCCCCCCCTACATGGGCCCAGATGCATCAATGTGAATGTGCCCCAAGCATTCACATTGATGTAATCTGAGTGAAGGCGCCAGGATGACCGGACAAGGTCCGGTCATTCTGGTGACCTCAAAGGATTCAAATTCTAATGAATTTGAATCCTTTTGTTCTAATTATCTGCAGCCCTGCTGGAGATAATTAAGCATAATAGAGAGAGAGAGAGGAGACACCTCCGCTCCCTCTATTATGTGCATTCCGGCATCGCAATTACCATTGCGATGTCCGGAATGCCGAGAGCTACAGGCGGAAGATCAAAGGCCCACGTGTCCTTCACAGTGGTGCGCGCTCGCACGCCGCTGTGTGGGCGGTACGGAGTGCGGGCGGCCGGACATATAAGTCCGGCAGGCCCTGCACTAAGGAAGAAGAGAGCCGGCCGCCCACCCTCCCTGAAGGATCATCCCCAGGACGACAAGCATCCCCTAGGCAACGAGCGGAAAGACTAAGTATCCCCCCGCTATCCCACCAACGAATTAACCCCCCACTATCCCACGAACGAACCCCCATTCCCACCAACGAACTACATTAACCCCACTATCCCACCAACGAACCCCCACTCCATTAACCCCCCCCACAATCCCACCAACGAACCCCTACTCCTCCCTATTTACCCTTTATATCCCTGACCCCATACTGCCCCTTGTTACCCTAGTCCCAGCCCTGATACCCTTGCTACCCTGTAATTTTACCCTGGTCCCTGCCTGTGGTGCTTACCCCTAGATATTTCCATAGATAACCCTTGTCGTACCCCATAGGGATAGTAAATAGAACCAGGTGGGTGGGCTGTTAATATTACTTGTATGTGTGAATTGTCTAGTTAGTTTATGGGTGGAATTTGGGAACGGCAATGGGGAGCCCCTGTGCCCCCTCATATGCCAACCTCTTCCTGGGCTGGTGGGAGGACACCCATATCTTCCCAGACCAGAACATGTGGTGGACAGACAAAATACTGGTCTGGACACGGTACATCGATGACGTGTTTCTGGTCTGGAAAGGTGGATCGGACGACTTCAGTAGGTTTATTACTGACATTAATATGAACAATGTGGGCCTTCATTTTACGTCAGAGATTGACTCAAAATTAATTACCTTCCTGGATGTGCGTGTCACAATTGAAGGTGACAGGCTAACTGCAAATATGTTTAGAAAGATGACTGCTACCAATTCCCTCCTGCACTGCGATAGTCACCACCCGGTTCCCCTCAAAAGAGGGATACCGAGGGGACAATATCTCCGTGCACGGAGGAACTGTTCGGACAATCAAGCCTTCGTTAATGAAGCAAGGAAATTACAATCCAGGTTCAAAGAAAGAGGCTATCCACAGAAACCCTTGAACCTAGCATTCAAACATGCAGCATTGCAGGATCGCACTAAACTATTGGTCCCAAAACCGAGAGACGCAGATACAGTACAACCACCCCGTATCATTTCCACCTACGACTCTGCCAATCAAGAGGTGATGAGGGTACTCGATAGATACTGGCCCATTCTAAGGATGGACCAGGATCTATCGGAGATCCTAACTGAAAAACCAAGTGTCTGTTACAGACGGGGGCAAAAGTCTTAAAGACCGCCTGGTACATAGCCATTACGCTCCCCCCATTAGGGAGGGCACTTGGTTGGACCGTAAACCCCTCGGGATGTTTAGATGCGGTACCTGCAAAGCCTGCCAATATATATCTACGGCAAAAGTCATAACATGTAGTGCCACCGGACAGACAATTGATATCAGGGACTTCTGCAGCTGTCGCAGTAAAGGGGCTATTTATATCTGCCAATGCCCCTGCCCTAAAGACTATATAGGGAAGACGATAAGGGAGCTACGCAGGAGAGTCTGCGAACATATTAACGATGTCATCAACAAAAAAGTCACTCCAGTAGCCTCCCATATTAATGACGTCCATGGAGGGGACCCTCTCTGTCTAAAATTCTCCGTTCTGGAGCTTATACCACCTTCACCTAGAGGTGGGAACTGGGACAAAAAAATCCTGCAGAAGGAGTGTGTGTGGATACACAGATTCCGATCTCAGGCACCCACTGGTATTAACGAAAGGCTGACATTTACCTGTTTTTTATGAAACATGTCGGTATCCGTGATATCCCCATTTCCGTCTTTAAGAGCCAAGCATCATGTGATGTAAGAAATGTACTGAAGATTAGACCACATGCGTAAAGCATGGAAAACATATATCAGATTGGACATTAGTGACGTAATATCGGATCACTGTCCATAGGTAACCATGCACTCTGGTTACCCTTTTAATGATGTACACATCAAAATTAATCGTGCTTTACGCCGGAATGTGTATTTCTAAGCCTCTGCATCACGAACTCTATAATCATATATATATATATATATATACCTCGCTACAGTTAATGTGGGGCATTGCATGATTTCGGTGCCCAATGTATGCACCTACCCTGATACATGCTGGTAATACCTATACACTGTAGGATCATACACTATGGCCATGATCATATGTAAATTATGGCCATGACTATGTGAATAACAGTATCCTATGCCTGCCAAGTTCTATCATAACCCTGTCAAACTAAAGGTTTATATGTTTGAACAGGATTTGGGGTTGGTCTGGATATAGCTATCAGGGATAAAATTAGCATACGGAACGCACCGCCCTCTGCATGAATGCATATACAGGAACTGTGGGGAGGGAGGTCGCAAGACCGGAAGACCGGAAGTCGCTTTTTGGAACGCATGTGCGTTCCAACATTAAGAAAGGCGGCGCTGGTTGAGATGGCACAACCCAGCCCATAGGAGTGAGCATTTCCGGCAGTTGGAGCGCATATGCGTTCCGGGAGCAGGAAATGGAGCTGGGCTTGTATTAAATCAACCATCAGTGACGTGATGCGGCGGCTCTTTTAAATACAGCCGGCGCATCAGTGAACAAATCGCCTACCAGGGGGACATAGATTCTAGAGGAGACTCCACCATGTAAGTATGGCATCCCTGTAGTCAGAGGACTCTTGAATTCCATGCGCTTAGTGAGCACCAGCATCAATGCTTACAACTAATGATGCACCTTATTTTTAGTGTATGCTCTGTCAAGCTACCATGGCAGGGGACTAGCAAAGAATTAATTATGGTCAACTATATCTACTAAACCGTGAGTTTACACTTACCAGTGATTTCATTTTTATCTAGATGTTTATACATTGAAATTGACTGTGGTGTATAATTGTTTCCTGCCCTATACAGGATGTGGATGTAGATGTGGATAACATTATCTATACTGGATGGAGTCCTAAACAGGCATAAGTATTACTGATATGAATATATCCTCCTGTCTTAACCCCTGGTAGAGCGTCTATTTTCACTTGTGCGTTCAGGCTTTTCAGCCGGTACACATCTTTGAGCACCCCCTTTATGTGACCCAGCCCTATATTGGCACTTTTTTAGTCACAGACAAAGGCTTGCATATTTAATATATAATTACACCTCCTGATGATCCCACAATTTACACGTGGGTGAAACGCATCGAGGCAAGTGAGGTGTTTGACTATAATGTCAACCCCTTAGGTGTATGATTATAATATCAACACTGATTAAGTGTATGTTAGTGTATTTTTGTGTTTGTCTGTACCACTGTTTGTGTTTCTATTTTTTCAATTCCCATCCAGCCTATTCATATAGTTGATAAATTTAATATCCTAATCTTTCACCTGGGATAACAGTCCACGTACTCTACTGCACCCCTTTAGGGAGCAGGAAGGGCTAGCAGTATAGGTACGCGGACAGGGGGTCTCCACCATCAGGAGCCCTCCCTGGGCAAAGGGCTCTAGGATAGGGGTAGATTTAGGGACAGCATCATCCCCACACCCCAGTGTAAAATCATTTCTGGATGTGGTTTTTTGGTCACTTTATTTAATTTTTATTTTATTTTTTTGTATGTATATCTAATAGCTTTGATCAAGTGGATCCTTTAGGGATCGTTTTAACGTATACCAATAAAAATTATTATTTTTTAGGGGTTTAATTAACACTATGCTGGATACATATAAGGAATTTGGGAACGTGTAGAGTAGTTTAGGATTGTATATTTAGTGCTGTATTGTTAGTGTATTACGTGCGTAGTGTATTGTAAGCAATAAATACCGTAATATTTGTACCCTTTGTGTAGTGTGTATTTGTTAGCGGTAGTGAGTAAGGCGCATGCAGCTAGTGTAGCGATCAGTGTAAAGCATAGCGAAGGTATTGTAATTATTATATAAAGGCATAAATAGGCGGAGTCATCAATAGACAGCTCCTCCCATTTAGGAATATTAATTATCGATATTCGCATAATATTGGTGATTAATATTCCCCCCTTTACAGGTATGTATCGGGATAGTACGTCCAAGAGAGCATAGAACACTGCAACAATTCTTTCCTGTTAGCAATGGATCTGTGTTGAAAGTTTCATTGAAATCAATAGTTGGTTTTTGGAGTTTTTGAGGGACATACATACTTCCAGCTTTGGCAAATTTGGTATAGGAGGTATTGGTAGACTTAACCTCTTCAGGACACATGACATACCGGTACGGCATGTTGTCCTGTTACTTACGTTTACGGCTTTACCTGCGGTTTGCGGCGGCGATCGGCGGTACCATCGGGTCCCCATGCAGCTGTGGGGGGGACCAGATGGCATGGAAGGCAGCACGATGCCTAAGGAAGGCATTGCGCTGCCTTCCGGTGAAGAGCCTGTGAGATCCAGCCCCCTGAATCTCACAGGCCCCGGGAGCTGTATGAGTAATATACACAGTATTACTCATACAGCCAATGCATTCCAATACAGAAGTATTGGAATGCATTGTAAAGGGGATTAGACCCCCAAAAGTTGAAGTTCCAAAGTGGTAAAAAAAAATTAAGTTAAAAATAGAGTTGAAAAACTATAGTTTTCCCCCACAAAAAATAAAAGTTTCTTGTAAAAATAAAAAATAAAAATATTTTTCCCCAAATATTTTTTTTAAAAAGCTAAAAAATACTGGGAAAAAAAGTATACATATTAGGTATAGAGCCAATTCAAGTGCCAATAAAACCGTCATCTCATCCCGCAAAAATCATACCCTACACAAGGTAATCGCCCAAAAAATTTACAAATTATGGCTCTCAGACTATGTAAACACTAAAACATGATTTTTTTGTTTCTAAAAATAAATCATTGTGTAAAACTTACAGAAATTAAAAAGTATACATATTAGGTATCCGTGACAACCTAGTCTATAAAAATATCACATGATCTAACCTGTCAGATGAATGTTGTAAACAACAAAAGATATAAACGGTGCCAAAACAGCTATTTTTTGTTAACTTGCCTCACAAAAAGTGTAATATAGAGCAACCAAAAATCATATTTACCCTAAACTATCGCCAACAATAATGCCACCCTATCCCGTAGTTTGTAAAATGGGGCCATTTTTGCAGTTTCTACTCTAGGGGTGCATCAGGGGGGCTTCAAATGGGACATGGTGTAAAAAAAAATAAACAGTCCAGCAAAATGTGCCTTCCAAAAACCGTATGGCATTCCTTTCCTTCTGCGACCTGCCATGTGCCCGTACAGCAGTTAACGACCACATATGGGGTGTTTCTGTAAACTACAGAATCAGGGCCATAAATATTGAGTTTGGTTTGACTGTCATCCTTGCTTTGTATCTGGAAATAAATTAATAAAATGGTAAATCTGCCAAAAAAGTGAAATTTAAATATTGTATCTATTGTATTTTCCATTAATTCTTGTGGGACACCGAAAGGGTAAACAATATTTTTAAAATCAGTTTTGAATACCTTGAGGGGTGTAGTTTCTAAAATGGGCTCATTTTTGCATGGTTTCTATTATGTAAGCCTCAGAAAGTGACTTCAGAACTGAATTGGTCCCTAAAAAATTGTTTATGAAAAATTTCAAGATTTGCTTCTAAACTTCTAAGCCTTGTAACATCGCTAAAAAATTATATATCATTCCCAAAATAATCCAAAAATGAAGAAGACATATTGGGTATGTAAAGTAATAACAATTTTATTGAGGTATTAATATGTATTATAGAAGTAGAGAAATTGAAACTTGTAAAATTAAAAAAAAAAATTTTTGTTATATTTGGTATTATTTTATAAATAAAAATTAATTATTTATACTTCATTTTAACAGTGTCATGAAGTACAATATGTGACGAAAAAAACAATCTCAGAATGGCCTGGATAAATCAAAGCGTTTTAAAGTTCTCTCCACTTAAAGTGACACTGGTCAGATTTGCCAAAAATGGCCTGGTCCTTACGATGAAAATCAGCCCGGTCCCTAAGGGGTTAACAAATCTAACGGATATATGACTATATGTATGAATAGTGCATTATAGCAGTTGGATTAGCAATGCGAATAATGCTAGTAACTATTATCGCATTGCAATTAAAACTTCTAATAGTCAATTGTTCACATTAGTCAACTTTCCAATTGGTCCCCACTATAAGTTGTAATCGCGTTCGAATGGAACATTAGAGCTATTAGTCTGATTACTATTGGTTGGCTCAATAGAATTAAGTTTCATTCGTACGCGAATACAACTTAGACCAATATGATATTTGCCTGCCTATACAGTCTACTATGTTTGGTTCGTTATCTCAATAATACGTAATTTAAATAATCGTGAGCGTGCGTCTGTACGTGCGTGCGTCTGTACGTGCGTGCCTGGGATCGCAAGGAGAGTGGAGAGAAAGTTATTCAAAAGACGAAAATGGGAAAAAGCTATTTCTATCCAGAAGAGCTGGAATATTTGATCACTGTAAGTAATTCTACCGGAAAAAGTATGTCACTGTTAAAGCTGTTGTTCAAGTCACTGTTAAAGGTGCGGCCACTGTTCCAAGTCACTCTTAAAGGGGCAGCCCCTGTTCTAGTCACTGTTAAAGGGGAGGTCTTTGTCAAAGTCACTCCTAAAGGGGCGGCCGTTGTCAAAGTCACTGTTAAAGGGGAGGTCACTGTTCAAGTCACTCTTAAAGGGGAGGGCACTGTTGTCAAAGTCACTGTTAAAGGGGAGGGCACTGTTCAACTCACTCTTAAAGGTGAGGCCACTGTTCAAGTCACTCTTAAAGGGGCGGCCACTGTTCTAGACATTGTTAAAGGGGAGGCCATTGTCAAAGTCACTGTTAAACTCACTCTTAAAGGGGCGGCCACTGTTCTAGTCACTGTTAAAGGGGAGGTCTTTGTCAAAGTCACTATTAAAAGGGCGGACTCTGTCAAGGTCACTGTTAAATGGGAGGCCATTGTTGAAAGTCACTGTTAAAGTGGAGTCCACTGTGGAGTTTAATTCTTATATTTGCTTTGAATAAAAATGTTTTTATTTTTACTTTACTTTCATATAGTTCTATAGGGAACTATATAAATATCTACTCTTTTACCATTTTCATATTATTTTTTTTATTTATGGTTGAGATGACTATAATTACTAATAATTGTATTTTACAACTTTTGGATTACATTCTTTAATTGTTATCTTGCAGACTATGTTGCAGAAGGGTTATGACGACCTAGGTTCTCGTGCAGAGAAACATGCCATTGTAAGGAGGATAGCCTAGACTCAGTGGCAGAGGAATGGCAAGAGCCATTCTAAGGAGGCCTAGCTAAAAAAAATGGTCTGACCTAAAATGCCACAGGATGGATCTCATCAAAGAGATCAGAGATAAAAATTGTCCAGGTACGATGCTTACATTAATTTTCTATGACCCACCTATTGTTATTTATGTGTTCAGTTATGCAAAAAGTATTTCTATCCCTTTACAACTGATAACTTAGTTCAGTGGTGTTGAACCGATGGAACGGGTGCTAGAGGCGGCACTCGGAGCCCTCTCTGTGGGCCGCATACCCTTGAAAAGGTCTAAGGCGTACTAATCGGCTTTAGACATTTCCTACCATACAGCTTCGCAGGCCACTATTAACAGCACAGTCAGCATATTAAATGTAGGCAGCTTTTACAGCAAAATGATAATTGTGTGGAAGACAGACTATACTGGTATTCAGGTACAATGGTAACATTGGAAATTTGCAATAAATAATTTAGTTTGGTTTCTCTTCTGCCTAAAAGTTCTCCAGCACGGATTTAGTCAATGTTGGGACACGTAGCTGAATATCCCTTTACAATATATACATACACTCACAGCGAGATACAGATATATGATGTAAACCCTTATCCAATGTCAAAACAGTTGACTTGGTCCACCTCATTTCAATAACCCTGCAACAGTACCTTCCGAACCAATACCCCCCGCTACCTCATCCTAGCTATTAATGTACTCAACTGTAAACCATCTGAAAGACTTCATTCATAGTTTCATCTAACACCAAATCATGTGAAATCAAACATAGGGGTAATCATTATTCCATCCAGATACCACCATAGATTAATTTGTGTACCGTTAGCTTTTTCTTTTTTTGCTTTGCTTGTCTATCTTGGTATTTTTGGAAAATTTGGTCATTACAGGGGCTATTCTTCCTAAAGTAAGAGCTAAGCGCTCTAATAAGAAGGTGGTGGTGGAAGGGGAGATGACAGAGGATGAGGAGGATGAGGAGCAGGCAGGACCATCAGGGCATCAGGCCCATAGCCCACCTGAGGCAGATGATGTCCAGGAGGATGAGGAGGAGGAAGAAGACGAGGTGGTGACTGTCACGGATGATCCGCGAGAATATTGAACTGTCCTCCCAATATTATCAATATTACTCTCCCTTATTGATCAGTAGATCTATTAAACAGTATTTATTTCCCTAGGCCCCAGAACCTATAATTTGATTACTCAGAGTGTCTCCTCCTGTGTACCCAGAGAACAAAATAGTTCTTTTTGTTCAAGTCAGTCAATAGATGCCCAGCAGATAACGCAATTACAGCTGGCTTCCTTAGGTTGACAAAAGAACTTCCCTTTTTGCAGAGATATCACAGCTAGGTGTGAAGACTACACCTGGGGGGAGCCATTTGGTGTCGCTTCCATAAGGGGCTTGTAAGCTAGCTTGATTCAGACAGGCCGGCACCAAGGTTCCCAGATTGACACTTGAATCTGAGATATGATTTTTACCTTTTTAAGAGAGACCATGCATCTTACGGACGTAAAAATTATTTCATCGTGTCACTCAGAATTCACTGGACATGTACATATGACAAACATAACTCTAGGAGGTGCCCAGGTAAAGTTATGGTGTTACCCCATCATAGAACCAGGTATAATAGTCATATTTGGTATCCCTGGACTCCATATTTTGTGGGGAATGTGAATCTGTGCTCGTTACTTATGTACAGCGGAGACATCCCGAGATATGGCACATACCATATTTCAGAACTGGCATTCATCTCAGAAATACAGCCGGCCCCAGCAGGCGGACTCTCAATTCCCCGCCTTGATTCTGGGACCCTTTATAACAAAGACCTAGAATCTGCTAAAGGAGTTCTCCACTTTTAACAACACCTGAAAAGGGCCTCAGCCAGAGAACCCGTGGGCTGTAGGCATATTCGGATTATTACACCGAAAAAAGACATTTGTCCATCCAGTTCGGCCTGTTATCCTGCAGGTTGATCCAGAGGGAGGCAAAAAAAAAAAAAAAAAAAAAATGGAGGTAGAAGCCAATTTTCCCCACTTTAGGGGAATAAAAAATTATTTTCCGACTCCAATCAGGCAATAACAATAATTCCCTGGATCAACGACCCCTCTCTAGTAGCTATAGCCTGTAATATTATTACACTCCAGAAATACGTCCAGGCCCCTCTTGAATTCCTTTATTGTACTCACCATCACCACCTCCTCAGGCAGAGTGTTCCATAGTCTCACTGCTCTTACCGTAAAGAATCCTCTTCTATGTTTGTGTACAAACCTTCTTTCCTCCAGACGCAGAGGATGTCCCCTTGTCAGTCACAGTCCTGGGGATGAATAGATGATGGGATAGATCTCTGTACTGACCCCTGATATATTTATACATAGTAATTAGATCTCCCCTCAGTCGTCTTTTTTCTGAAGTGAATAAACCTAATGTTGATAATCTATCAGGGTACTGTAGTTGCCCCATTCCAGTTATCACTTTAGTTGCCATCCTCTGGACCCTCTCCAGCTCTGCTATGTCTGCCTTGTTCACAGGAGCCCAGAACTGTACAGAGTACTCCATGTGTGGTCTGACTAGCGATTTGTAAAGTGGTAGGACTATGTTCTTATCACGGGCATCTATGCCCCTTTTGATGCAACCCATTATCTTATTGGCCTTGGCAGCAGCTGCCGGACACTGGTTTTTGCAGCTTAGTTTGCTGTTTGTTAAAATTCCTAGATCCTTTTCCAGTATGTACGAGTGACTTGCATTATTCCTTCCCATGTGCATAACTTTACATTTGTGAGTGTTAAACCTCATCTGCCACTTATCTGCCCAAGCCTCCAATCTATCCAGATCCCTCTATAGCAGTATATTATTCTCTGTAGTATGTAGTATATATATATATATATATATATATACACACACACAGTATACTGTCCTCTTCATTGTTAATTACTTTACACAGTTTATTGTCATCTGCAAAAATTGATACTTTACTATGCAAGCCTTCTACAAGATCATTAATAAATTTATTGAAGAGAATAGGGCCCAATACTGACCCCTGAGGTACCCCACTAGTGACAGTGACCCAATCTGAGTATGTACCATTAATAACCACCCTCTGTTTTCTATCATTGAGACAGTTACTTACCCAGATACAGATGTTTTCTCCCAGTCCGAGCATTCTCATTTTATATACTAACCTTTTATGTGGTACAGTGTCAAATGCTTTGGAGAAGTCCAGATATACGATATTCATTGATTCACCGCTGTCAAGTCTAGAACTTACCTCCTCATAGAAACTGATTACATTAGTTTGGCATGACCAATCCCTCATGAAGCCATGCTGATATGGCGTTATTTGCTTATTTCCATTGAGATGCCTTAAGATAGCATCTCTCAGAAATCCTTCAAACAGTTTACCCACAAGAGATGTTAAACTTACCGGCCTATAGTTTGCAGGATCTGTTTTTGGGCCCTTTTTGAATATTGGCACCACATTTGCCATGCGCCAATCCTGTGGGACATTCCCTGTGAGTATAGAGTCTGCAAATATCAGAAATAAGGGTCTGGGTATGACATTACTTAATTCTCTTAGGATACATCTGGTCCTGGCAATTTGTCTATTTTAATCTTTTTAAGTCGCTGATGTACTGTACTTCTTCCTGAGTCAGACAGGACTTCATCTGATTTATACACCAAACAAACAATGATTGTCTTTTAAAGTATATTTAAAAATTTTATTTCCTTTACTTTTACAGCGATCAACAACTTGATTAAAGACATTCAAAAAGTGCAGCGGGAGCAGTGTGAAAGGATGAAAAAGTTGAGGGCGCTGCACATGAGAAAGATAAGGGAGCAGAAGCTCCAATTCTCCCATGAGCTGACCCTAGCAGAGGAGGCCAACCAAAAGGCCATGGATGGACTGCTCCAAAAGCTCAAAAAAATTAAAAACTATCTTATTATTTTTTTTTCATTAGTTTTTTGGGGCTTCAGTTATTTATGTTCTTAATATTTTTCTTTATTTAAAGATTGTTTTATAAAACTTTATTGTTCTATAAAATTTGTTGTGTTTTGTATTATTGTAACCAATGGGTGTCACGAACTATGGATCCGATCGCTCCGGATCCCACAGCTGTGACGTAGTGGTCTGTGATGGAGTCTGCGCACACACAGAGACCTCACGTGACCGGGGTATTACCATTCGGCTAACACCCCCCACTACACTTCGGTAACTGCCACCACGTGGGTTCCCGGTCTACGAGCCGACTATCCGGGTAATTCACTATCACACAGATCAGTGGATGAACCGGATATCACTTACTGACCAACCGCAGTCAATCACCCCCAGCTACAATTCCTAAATGCAATTTAACTAACTACCTGGTAACGTCTCTTGAAAGGCAAGGTACGTTGTTCAGCAGCTTAGAATATGGAAGACTTGGCCACTTAGATTTTATAATCTTTAATAAGCGGTAAAAAGCAGTGCATACAAGTCTAATGAAAATGACTATAAATCTACAGAATAATAACAATATAAATAATCATGACAGTTCAAATGAAAGGGAAAAAGATGAAAGAATACTTAGTTTCTCTGGAGGGTTTCAGATGGTCGTTCATATGTCCTTTTTGAATCCTTGCAAACCCCTTTTCAGTATGTATCAGGGGAGACCCTCAAAGTTCTTCTGATACAGGTATATGCTGTCAATGTCCAATTAAGTGTCTGGTGATGTTCCATGGGTCTCTCTCCTCTGTCCTTGTGCAAGGATTTTTATGAACTCTCCCAGGGGCAGGAGACTTACTCCTGTCAGCCAATGGCAGCAGAGTGACTGTGAGCCTAGGGATGGCCCCCAAGTGTTTTATGACCCCATCAAAGTTCAGTTCCTACAATGAGGATTATACTTAAGCTCGTATCTCCTTGATACATCGGCATATTTTTATACAGAATACATATTTGCGATCCTTATTTATTTACCTACAGAATGAGACCACACACGGTAATGCTTGGACCTGTAGTTCTTCTACCACCCATAGGTCAGCTACAGAATCACATCCTCTAGTCATATTTGATACCCAATTAACCACAATACTCTGTAGAGCCTGGATCTGGTGTCAGAAAGGGCATAAGTTGATTCATAAATGAAATATGAAAGTGGACTGGTTTTATGCCCAGAGCTAATTAAGGGCTATTAGCTCCCCTCAAACCAGACCTGGAAATTAATGACGTCACGCTCCAGCCAGGCTTGACAGCGAGCTGATCTTATCTTAAAGAACAGGATGAGCTGGGCCTGGCATAGCCTTTATGACCTTTTATTGCTGGCCTTACAGAGTAGTGGTAATAAAAGTGTCCATCTATATCATAGGTGACCCAGGCTTTCGGAAGATGAGAGTTCACAGTTTTTTTTTACATATGCCAGAAGCATATAAGATGGCTACCCAGAGGTATTATGTATGTATGCCGGCACAATGGGGTTACAGTACGGACAATTTAGTCTGGGCCAAAGTAATAATTAATTATCATTACATACAGCAGCCGCCGTTACATGGAAACAGGGTAATAGACATGGCGCCGCTTATGGTCGCTCCACTTATTCACTATGACTATTTTCTTGTGCCGGTGGTCATGTGTGTGCCACAATTCAAACCGAATACTGCGGACTGTGGCGCTCTTAGCAGCACGCGTGACGGGACCAGGTCCAATCATAGACCTTGTACAACATGTATACATGTAATCAAAAACTTTGAAAATTCAAGTATTTGTACTTAATGTCATCAAAATTAAAAAAAAATTATGGCTATAAATGGAAAAAAAATTGATTTTAGGTTACCGTTATAATATTACATTGTATTTAAATTGCATGTGTGTGGGGTATGAGCAATGGGGTATTGGCCAATGTCCATCTGAGGAGAGGTGTACCTGTGTAGTGAGGTGACGGTACAGTATGGGGTGTACAGCTGGTTCGCCTCTACGTGGTGCACCCTGGGTTATGGTAAATGAACCAGCGAATACTGAAATACTGGAGGTCAATCATTACTTCTCATAAACTGTGTGTAAGTGAGGAGGTGGGGGGGGGGGACATGATGGAGGGGGGTTTAAGGTGGTGGAGGGTTTAAGGGGAAGGTGGGGTTGGTGTGGGTTTTATAGCGTGGGATATACAGTGTGTAGCACGTAAATAGAGGTGCTTTGTGCATATGAGAGACATTTGTCTGCTCTCCATACATACATGTTACAGACATTGTAGTGTGATGTAACCACTTTAATTTGTGCCATAATCAGTTACCGCTTCACACCCAATGACATAGCTATACTTCATCCAGCAGAATAATTAAACATAAATCAATACTTATGCGGGCGCCGTGGCCACCTGCTTTGTGTGGCTGCATACACCCACGGCTAATGTCCGTAACCGTCAGGAATACCGATGGTGGACATTTAACCCATAAGATGTAGTGGTCACTTGTTAACTATAACAATACAAGCAATACGAATATTTTAGCAATAGTGTTGAATTCGAAATGCAACTATTTTTTATTGCATTGCAATTCCAGCTTTGGAGATTTTGCTATAGGTGGTATTGGTAGAATTAACTAATAAAACAAATATAGTTCTGTATGTCAGAATAGTGCCTTATAACAGTTGGATTTGCAATGTGGTTAATAATAATAGCAAATATTATCACATTGTGATAAAAAATTACCACTGCTAGATTCAATATCAGTTAAGTTTGTTAATTCTAGACCCATTCCATTAGAGACACAGCAGCAGGATCAAGTTGAAATCGCAATGCGATTAATATAACTCGAAGTAATCGCATGGCGATTTCAACTTAGCACTGCTATATTCCATATTCGTTAATTCTAGCCTAATATGGAATATATATAGAATTAGCGAATATGGCGAATGTATTCGTCATATTCCTCAAAACGAAGATAACGAAGTATTCTCCATCTTCGTTTTAGCTACCTATTCATCAACTTCGCTAATTCTAGCAATCATATAGGAAAGTTGACTATAGAGACATTGTTGTATCAAAAATACAACAATGAGCAATTGCGCTGGCGTATAACAATGGCTGGGTAAGGCTGGTATACATGTCTATTCTGCACAAGGTACGGACAAGTCCTGTGGGATCCATGCCTGGTCAATTTTAATGAACGTGAGCTTGTCCACATTGGCTGTGGACAGGCGGCTGCGCTTGTCTGATAACGCCCCCTGCCGTGCTGAATACACGTTCAAATAATACACTGGCTGCAGGGCAGACCAGCACCTCCAAGGCGTAAAGGGCAAGCTCAGGCCATGTGCCCAATTTGGAGACCCAGAAGTTGAAGGGGCAGACCCATCATTCAGTACGTGTAGGCGTGTGCACACATACTGCTCCACCATGTTGGTAAAATGCTGCCTCCTGCTAAGACATTCCATATCAGCTGGTGGTGCTGGTTGTTGTGGTGTGCTGACAAAGCTTTTCCACATTTCGGCCATGCTAACCCTGCCTTTTAAGGTGCTGGTGGTGCCCCAGCTGCATTGGCGACCTCTTCCTTCTCCTCTGCCTTCGCAGTGTGCTTCCACTGTGCCCCCGCTGTCAGGTGGGAATGCCACCAGCAGCGCATCTACCAGCATGCGCTTCTACTCGTGCATCTTACGATCATGCTCCAGTGCTGGAATTATGGACCGTACGTTGCCCTAACAAAGATCCAGCAGCGTGGCCACCCAGTAATCAGCACAAGTTAGAATGTGGCCAAATCGGTGGTCGCTGCAGAGACACTGCAGCATGTAATCGCTCATGTGTGCCAGGCTGCCCAGAGGCAACGACAAGCTGTCCTCTGTGGGAGGTGTATCGTCTGTGTCCTCTGTATCCCCCCATCCATGCACCAGTGATGGCCATGAGCTGGTTTGGGTGCCACCCTGCTGTGAACATGGTTCCTCCTCCTCCATTTCCTCCTCCTCCACTTTTGTCATCCTCCAGAACTGTGCCCTGGCTGGACAATTGTGTAGCTGGCATTTGTGGGTGTAGGAACCCACCCTCTGAGCCACTTTTGAATGACTGGCCTAAAACCCTTGGAAATGATCCCTCTTCCTCCTCCTGTGCCACATCCTCTTCCATCATCGCCCAAAGTTTTTTTTCAAAGAGGCATAGAAGTGGGATAGTAACGCTGAGAAAGGCGTTATCGGCACTGGCCATGTTGGTGGAGTACTCGAAACAGCGCAACAAGGCACACAGGTCTCGCATGGAGGCTCACTCATTGGAGGTGAAGTGGTGCTGTTCCGCAGAGCGACTCGACCCGTGCGTGCTGCAGCTGAAACTCCACTATCGGCCTGCTGCTGCTCGCACAGTCTGGCCAGCATGTGCAAGGTGGAGTTCCACCTGGTGGGCACGTCGCATATGAGGCAGTGAGCGGGAAGGCCGAAGTTACACTGCAGCGCTGACAAGCGAGCAGCAGCAGGGTGAGAACACAGAAAGCGCGCACAGGCGGCCCGCAGTTTATGCAGCAGCTCTGACATATCGGGGTAATATTTAAGGAACCTCTGCAGCACCAAATTCAGCACATGCGCCAGGAAAGGAAGGTGCATCGAACCGGCTAGGCCCAGAGGTGCTACGAGATTTCGTTCATCGCACACCACAAGGCTGGGCTTGAGGCTCACTGGCACCAACCACTCATCGGTCTGTTTCATGCCCGTCCACAGCTCCTGGTCGGTGTGGGGTTTGTCCCCCAAACAGATACATTTTAAAACTGCCTGCTGTCGTTTACCCCTGGCTGTGCTGAAGTTGGTGGTGAAGGGGTTTTGCTAACCGCATGAGGAGGCGGTAGAGGATGAGGAAGCGGAGTAGGAGGAGGAAGCAACAGGAGACAAGGAGAAGCGCCCTGCAATCCTCTGTGGTGGAAGGACATGCACCAAACTGCTAGCCGCCTCAGGCCCAGCCGCCACTGCATTTACCCAGTGTGCTGTTAAGGAGATATAACGTCCCTGACTGTCCATACTGGTCCACGTATCTGTAGTTAGATGGACCTTGCCACAGATGGCGTTGCGCAGTGCACACCTGATTTTGTCCCCCACTTGGTTGTGCAGGGAAGGAAGGGAAGGAATGGCTCGCCTGGAAAAGTTGTGGCGGCTGGCCACGACATACTGTGGGACAGCCTACACCATAAGGCTTTTATAACTCTCAGTCTCCACCAGACGGAATGACAGCATTTCAAAGGCCAGGAATTTTGAAATGCTGGTATTCAGGGCCAGGGATCGCAGGTGGGTAGGAGGGTACTTCCTCTTTTGCTCCAATGTTTGGGAGATAGACAGCTGAACACTTCCATGGGACATTGTGGAGATGCTTTGTGACCCAGGATGGTGGCGTTGCTGGCAGATCCTCTGTTTGCGGGGTGGCAGGTGCCACGGTCGCTCCAGGAGGGGGGGTGGGGGAGAGGACGAGACTGCAGCAGAAGAGGGGCAGGAGGAGCCAGAAACCTTTCTATGGTTTTGAGGTGTCTACTCCACTGCAGCTCGTACTTTGCACTTGGATGCCTGGTCATGCAGGTTGTGCTCAGGTTTAGAACGTTTATGCCTCGCTTCAGGCTCTGATTATCTGAATCTGCAAACCACTAGCGTCTTTTTGTCAGCACATTATCTGAAGAACTGCCACACCAGGGAACTCCTTGGAGCTGGATTTGGTGTGCTGGGTCCCTTGGTGCGGTCGGCAGTAGCAGGCGTACTGTCTAGGGGACGGCCGCTCCGCTTTTGCACCCTGCTCCCTCTTCTGCTGTGCTGGTGGCTCTGTGCGACCACCGCCTCTTCCTCCGAACGACACAGGTTACTCGCATGACCTTGATTCCATGTGGGGTCAAGGACCTCATCATCCTCCACATCATCTTCCACCCAGTCTTCCCCCCAGCCCTCCTTGTCGGTCTGCACACTTTCGAAAGCCACAGCAGTTGGCACCTGTGTTTCGTCATCATCGGAGACGTGCTGCGGTTGTCCTCCCATATACTCATCCTTAAACATAAGTGGTTGGGCATCGGTGCACTATATATCTTCCCCTTCTGGGGCAGGGCTAGGTGGATGGCCATGGGAAACCCTGCTAGCAGAGTCATCAAAAAGCAGAAGAGACTGTTGCATGACTTGGGGCTCAGACTGCTTGACTCATTTGCAAGCGGGTGAGGTGAAAGACTGATGGACATCGGCTGCAGGTGCCAACTCTGATCTTTCAGCAGGATGGGAGGGAGACAATGTGAAGGAACTGGAGGCACTGTCAGCAACCCAATCTACTATCACCTGTACTTGTTCTGGCCTCACCATTCGTAGAGCCGCATTAGGCCCTACCAAATAACGCTGAAGGTTCTGTCGCCTACTCACACCTGAGGAAGGTGTTTCACTTGTGGCACAGATCGACCACGTCCTCTCCCTGCAACAGGAGCTCCACCAGCAGCACCACGACTGGGGCCACGTCCCTTATTTGACGCTCTTCTCATTCTTTGCATTCACCCACCAAACTAACAGATGGTTTATGTCAGGCAACAATGTAACCGCCAATAGTCAACACTGTTAAGTTCACTGAGAGTAAGGCAGTTCCGGTGTCATAAAGAGGAAACATTTCTTGAGGTTACACAACAGTGTGACAGGCAAATTTTATACAATTACTTCACGGTCACAAAAAATTTGTCAACCAACAAAACCAACAATATAACTGCAGTATTGACTAGTTGTAGTTGTCCCCAGATGTAGGGCCTTGCTCAAAATGGGTGTTTTTTTTAACCCAGAATATAACTGCAGTATTTAAAGCTTGCATTTGACTGTCACAAATGCACATATGCAGTGCTGGTGCACTGAACTTGCATAAAATGGCCGCCGACGCCCACCTAACTAACAGATGGATAAAAGTTATTTGTCTGTGTCATTGGGCTCAGGGCAGGGTAAAAAAAAAATGGTGCACTGCACCCACAAAACAAAATCGCTGTAGATCGCTGAGTTAAGCACTTCTGTTAACAGATTTTTTTCTATTCTCTCCCTCAAAACAGCAGCATCCTCTCCCTACACTAGTAAGAGCAGAGTGACGTGCTATGTGACTCCAGCTTATATAGAGGCTGGGTCACATGCTGCACTGGCCAATCACAGCCATGCCATTAGTAGTGTTACGACCAGAGGATGTGGATCCTCTGTGTCAGCTGATAGAGGACTGGAATTAGTCCAATATCGCAGACTGCTGACTCTCAGAGACAGGACCCTGGTGTCTGCACCTGTTACCTTGAATGCAGCTACCTGCAGTAGTGTGAACAGAGTCCAACAAAGGCAGAATAAAGGAACAGATGGTCTTTACTGGCAGACAGTATTCAAAAAGTCACTTGACAGATACAGGTAACACAAAGTTCAGAGCAATATAGCATGCAGATATAAGCAGTCTCAGAGGCAGCGCAGGGTCTGGATCCAGGCAGACTTTACATGGGCAGATGCATAATCAGGCAGTGCAGATATAAGCAGTCTCATAGGCAGCGCAGGGACTGGATCCAGGCAGACTTACTGGAAGAGATGGACTGATGCGTTGTCAGGCAGTGCAGAGGTCTATAATCCAGGAGGTCCAATAAACAGACAGCAGGCAGATGCGTAGTCAAATGAAGCGGAGGTCAGAATCCAGGAAATCCAACAAACAGACACAGTGGAATGCTTCAGCGGGAGTCCAGAGGTACAACAACCACGCTTGGGCACTTCATGATGAGTGAAGCTGCCTTAAATACAACTAGTCCCGCCTTCGGGTGGGGATGGTAATCAGGAACCAGCTGCCTACTCCTATAAGAAAGGGAGAGGTGCGCGCGCGCGTGCTATAGCTCATCAGATGACACCTGGCAAAGAGGACGGATGCGACGGTATGCTGGCGGGCACCTGCGTCTCCTACAAGGTAAGCCAGTACTGGGACCCATAGTGCTGCAATGTGTAGACAGCGATCTGCCACCCTGCAGTGGAGATGCAGATCCCATACTGACAGTACCCCCCCTCTTACGCCCCCTCCTCCACACGGCTGACCTGGAGAGAAATTTCTTCAGCAACAGAGGGGCATGAATATTCTCTGCAGATTCCCATGACCTTTCTTCAGGCCCGTAGCCCTTCCAGTCCACCAAATAGAAGGTCTTACCTCTGATAATCCTCCTGTCTAGAATGTCCTTAACTTCAAACTCATCATCCATAGTGACAGGAGGAGGGTTCTGTGAAGTGCCTTTGCAAAACCTGTTAAAGACAGCTGGCTTAAGTAATGAAACATGAAATGAGTTGGGAATCCGCAAGGTAGCAGGTAGTTTGAGCTTGTAGGCAACAGGATTAATTTTCTTGATCACAGAAAAAGGTCCCAAGAATCGCGGAGCCAGTTTGTAAGAGGGAAGTCTGAGACGGATATTCTTAGAAGAAAGCCATACCTTGTCTCCAATGGCAAACTGAGGAGGAGGTCTGCGCCTCTTATCCGCAGACCTTTTCATCTGGTCCGCTGTTCTCCGAAGCGATACTTTAGTGTCAGACCAGACCCGAGACAGCTGCTCCACACAGGAATCTGCCGCAGGAACTCCAGAAGAAGGCCGCACAGGAAGAGGAACACTTGGATGTCGTCCATAGACCACAAAAAATGGAGATTTACCTGTGGCTTGGTTGACTCTATTGTTATGAGCAAATTCTGCCCAGGGAAGATGCTTCACCCAGTCATCCTGATGGGCATTGGTGAAATGTCGCAGGAAGCTGACCAATATTTGGTTCATGCGTTCCACCTGGCCGTTAGTCTGTGGATGATAGGCAGAAGAGAAGTCCAAAGAGACATTCAGAGACTTACATAAAGATCTCCAGAACCGGGAGGTGAATTGTACTCCTCTATCCGAGACGATATGGAGGGGAAATCCATGAAGGCGGAAGATATGTAAAATAAATAGCTCAGCAAGACGAGGAGCAGATGGCAGACCTGGAAGCGGAATAAAGTGCGACATCTTAGAAAAACGGTCAACGACAACCCAAATGACTGTACAGCCCTCAGAGACAGGTAAATCGGTTATGAAGTCCATACCAATATGCTGCCAGGGGACCTCAGGCACCGGAAGAGGCAATAATAAACCTGCAGGTTTCAGTCTGGGAGACTTATTCTGGGCACACAAGGTACAGGAAGCCACAAAGTCTACAATATCCGCTGTTATGGATGGCCACCAGTAATGTCTGGAGATGAGATTCAAGGTCCCCCGTTGACCTGGATGGCCGGCAATCTTGGATGCATGCCCCCACTGTAAAACCTTCCTTCGTTTAGATTCCGGAACAAAGATCTTACCTGGGGGAACCTTGGACAGGTTAACTGGAGCCACTGGGACTACTTTATTTGGTTCAATGATAAACTGGGGTTCGTCTTCTGAATCTGTGGTTTCAAAGGACCTGGAGAGAGCGTCCGCTTTGATATTTTTGTCAGCGGACCGAAAATGCAATTGAAAATTAAATCGGGCAAAGAAGAGAGACCAACGGGCCTGACGAGGATTAAGTCGTTGAGCTGTCTGCAAATAGGTGAGGTTCTTATGATCGGTGTAAATTATGACTGGTAGGCTAGAACCCTCCAGAAGATATCTCCATTCCTCTAGAGCCAACTTAATTGCTAGGAGTTCCCTGTCCCCAATAGAATAGTTTTTTTCGGCAGCGGAAAATAACTTAGAAAAAAAACCACAAGGAGACATACGACCTGAGGCATTCTTCTGTGACAGGACGGCCCCGGCTCCCACAGAGGATGCGTCCACCTCCAAGAAGAACTGTTTGTTGGGTTCTGGGCGTCTAAGGACTGGAGCTGAAGAAAAGGCTTGCTTGAGGGAGGAAAATGCTGTCTCTGCTTCAGGGGACCATAGTTTGGGATTGGCACCCTTCTTGGTCAGGCCAGAAATAGGAGCTGTTAGGGTAGAAAAATTACGGATGAATTGACGATAATAATTGGCAAAGCCCAGGAACCTTTGTATTGCCTTCAGGCCGGAGGGACGGGGCCAGTCGAGCACTGCTGCCACCTTTCCAGGATCCATTTTGAGACCATGATCCGAGATGATGTACCCCAGGAAGGGCAGGGACGACTTTTCAAAGACACACTTTTCCAATTTAGCGTACAGACGATTCTCTCGTAAGCGTTGTAAGACCATCTGCACATGCCTGCGATGAGTTCTGATGTCTCTGGAAAAAATAAGAATATCATCCAAATAGACAACAACACAAGAATAGAGCAGATCTCGAAAAATGTCATTGACAAACTCCTGGAAGACAGCAGGGGCATTACTGAGCCCGAAGGGCATCACGAGGTATTCATAGTGGCCATCCCTGGTATTAAAAGCTGTCTTCCATTCGTCACCCTCACGAATCCGTATTAAATTATATGCCCCCCGCAAGTCCAACTTAGAGAAGATCCGAGCCCCACGGAGTCTATCAAATAATTCAGAAATTAACGGTAAAGGGTATTTATTCTTGATGGTGATCTTATTCAGACCACGGTAGTCTATACAGGGGCGAAGAGACCCATCTTTCTTTTTCACAAAAAAGAATCCTGCCCCTGCAGGTGAGGAAGACTTCCTGATGAAACCCCTCTCAAGGTTCTCCTTAATGTAATCTGCTGTTGCCTGCGATTCGGCAGGGGACAGAGGATAAACACGACCCCGAGGAGGAGAAGTCCCAGATAGTAAATCAATTGGGCAGTCATAGGGGCGATGGGGAGGTAGTGTCTCAGCCTCTTTTTTATCGAACACATCCGCAAAGGAATGATAGACCACTGGCAAGGCCTCCAGGTTTTTAGGGGGGGATATAGAGACCCTTCGTTGAATGGAACATAAGCACTTGCCTTGGCACAGCTGTCCCCATTGAAGAACCTCTCCAGAGCTCCACTCGATTACTGGATTGTGCATCCTAAGCCAGGGCAACCCCAGCAAAAGAGAATGGGACAGTTCAGGGAGCACATATAGAGAAATCTTTTCAACGTGTAACCACCCTACCTGCAGTTCCAACGGCTCAGTGATGAACCGGACTGGATCCGTCAGTACTTGTCCACTGACGGCAGTCACCAGCAGGGGATTTTGAAGCAGGCGTACAGGAATGTGGTATTGACTCACCATAGCTTGGTGTATGAAGTTCCCCGCAGACCCGGAATCCAAGGAAGCAGATATGGAGACCTTGATGCCCCCAAGAACCAGAGTCACAGGAATTTGGAGAGTGGAGCAGTTTTCGCCTAGAGCCGCCTCTCCCAAAGACCCTAAGCATTGGAGTTTCCCGACTTCTGGGGACAGTTGCGGACACGGTGACCCGAACCACCACAGTAGAGGCAGAGTCCAGAAGACATGCGAAGACGACGTTCCTCATCCGAGAGCCGAGTGGAATTCACCTGCATGGGTTCAGGATCCGAAAAGGAGGTGCGTAATGGAGGTTGAGACATATTAGACTTAAACAGTTGTTGTGGAAGTCTTTTCTCTTGACGGGCCTCCCGAGCTCGCTCCGAAAACCGTATGTCGATTTTAATAGCCAGAGAGATCAGAGCCTCAAGGGAGGTAGGCACATCACGACCTGCAAGTTCATCCTTAATACGTCCAGACAACCCTTCCCAAAAGGCCGCCACCAAAGCCTCCTCATTCCACAAAACTTCAGACGCTAAGGTGCGGAACTGAATGGCGTATTGGCCCACCGACCAGCTTCCTTGACGGACGTGCAGCAGAGAGGAAGCCGCAGAAGAAGCTCGACCTGGCTCCTCAAACACCTTCTTAAAAGAGCCCATGAATAGTGCCACATTATTGGTGATAGGACCAGATCTCTCCCATATTGGATTCGCCCAGGCCAGAGCCTCACCCTCGAGATGAGAGATAATGAACGCCACTTTGGCGCGGTCTGATTGAAAGTGATGAGGAAGCAGTTCAAAGTGAATTGTACACTGGTTAAGAAACCCACGACAGGCTTTCGGGTTGCCGCTGTAACGGGGCGGAGCAGATAAACGTGGTCCAGAAATGCTTGGCAGTGCTGCAGCCGCAACAGGGACAGCAGGAGCAGTAGGAGCCTGTGCAGACTGTGCTGTAGCAAGGGAGTCCAGGCGAGCAGCTACATGCTGCAAGTAATTTATCACCTGTTTCTGGGTGGTACGCTGTTGTTCAAGTTCATGTAGTACTTCAGACATTCCTGGTTTAGAGCCAGCGGGATCCATGGCCCAAGCGTACTGTTACGACCAGAGGATGTGGATCCTCTGTGTCAGCTGATAGAGGACTGGAATTAGTCCAATATCGCAGACTGCTGACTCTCAGAGACAGGACCCTGGTGTCTGCACCTGTTACCTTGAATGCAGCTACCTGCAGTAGTGTGAACAGAGTCCAACAAAGGCAGAATAAAGTAACAGATGGTCTTTACTGGCAGACAGTATTCAAAAAGTCACTTGACAGATACAGGCAACACAAAGTTCAGAGCAATATAGCATGCAGATATAAGCAGTCTCAGAGGCAGCGCAGGGTCTGGATCCAGGCAGACTTTACATGGGCAGATGCATAATCAGGCAGTGCAGATATAAGCAGTCTCATAGGCAGCGCAGGGACTGGATCCAGGCAGACTTACTGGAAGAGATGGACTGATGCGTTGTCAGGCAGTGCAGAGGTCTATAATCCAGGAGGTCCAATAAACAGACAGCAGGCAGATGCGTAGGTCAAATGAAGCGGAGGTCAGAATCCAGGAAATCCAACAAACAGACACAGTGGAGTGCTTCAGCGGGAGTCCAGAGGTACAACAACCACGCTTGGGCACTTCATGATGAGTGAAGCTGCCTTAAATACAACTAGTCCCGCCTTCGGGTGGGGACGGTAATCAGGAACCAGCTGCCTACTCCTATAAGAAAGGGAGAGGTGCGCGCGCGCGTGCTATAGCTCATCAGATGACACCTGGCAAAGAGGACGGATGCGACGGTATGCTGGCGGGCACCTGCGTCTCCTACAAGGTAAGCCAGTACTGGGACCCATAGTGCTGCAATGTGTAGACAGCGATCTGCCACCCTGCAGTGGAGATGCAGATCCCATACTGACAAGTAGGCATGGCTGTGATATCTTCTAAGGGCACACAAGTTCAACGCTTGTTGATTGGCTGCTCTGTGACCTTTCAAAAAGCGCCAATAACTCGCCAAACACTGAACTCGAACCCAAACTTTTACTAAAAAGTTTGGGTTCAGGTCCGGGGTCCAAAAATCTTAAAGTTCGGTACGAACCCGAACTTTACAGTTCGGTTTTGCTCAACACTAGTTTTTGGCAATATTATCTGCTCATATTCAGCCAAATGCTTCAGAACTAGTGATGAGCGAGCACCAAAGTGTTCGGGTGTTCAAGTGTTCGGTTGTTCGGTCCGAATACATCGCGATATTCGTGCGCATGAAGATGAGGGCATGAAGGTGAGCTAACCCCATAAAACACTGTAGTGAGGGCCAACAGGTGAGCAGACCGAATGAAACATTGGAGGCGAGGGCCTGAAGGTGAGCGAACCCCATAAAACATTGTGCTGAGGGCATATATACTGTATGGAACAGGCTGAGGAGGAAGAGAAAACAAGATTCAAACATATACCCTTTTTTGGAGGTGAAAAGGGTGCATCTGAATCTTGTGGATTGAGTCCATTGTAAAGCATACATTTAAATTGCGTGTTTGTTCCTCATTAGCTTAGCGTTCCTCTGGTGGAGTAGAGAAATCAGGGGCAATCCAGGCCTTGTTAATTTTTATCTGAGTCAACCTGTCAGCATTGCCAATGGACAAGCGGTCACACTTATCTGTTATAATGCCACCAGCAGCACTAAATACACGCTCAGACAATAAGCTGGCGGCAGGGCAGGCCAGCACCTCCAAGGCATAGAGCGCACGTTCGATCCACGTGTCCAGCTTGGACATCCAGTAGTTGGCACCGAGGGATCATTCATGATGCTGACACGGTCTGCTATGTATTCTTTCACCATCTTCCAACACTTGTCCCTCCGTGAGCCACTAGGCCACGCTTCAGGGTGAGGTTGCTGGCGGGTGCCATAAAAGTGTCCCATGCCTTGGACACTGTTACCCTGCTTTTGTTGGAACTGGTGTGTGTTCCCCTTGTCTCCCTTCCTTGGTTGCCAAAGGAAGTACAGACTCTGCCGCCAGCATTGTCAGATGTAAATGTTTGGAGCAATTTCTCAACAAGGACCATCTGGTATTGCACCATTTTACTTGCCCTCTCCACCACAGGAATGAGAGATGAGAAGTTCTTTGTAGCAGGGGTCAAGAAGGGTGAACACCCAGTAATCCGTGTGGTCTAAAATGTGTATAACGCGAGGGTCGCGGGAAAGGCGGCCTAACATGAAGTCAGCCATGTGTGCCAGAGTCAAGGCGTCTATGTCGATGTCAGCATGACTCTCCATCTCCTCCTCCTCATCCCCTTGTGCCCATCCACATCAAACCAGTTAAATTAAAGTTCCGTCGATAGTACCCTCTGTAGCAGAGGCAACATTCTCCAGCTCCTCATGGTCTAATTTGCGCTGAGAAGACAAAATGTGGGTGGTCTGGCTATTACCCACACTAAAGTCCTCCCCCATTTCCACGTCTGCCACATTCAGAGCGTCGTCCTTAATTGTGAGCAGCGATCATTTTAGTAGACACAGAAGTGGGATGCTTACGCTGATTATAGCGTTATCACCACTAACCATCTGTGTGGATTCCTCAAAGTTTCAACAACAACTCGCAGAGGTCTGCCATCAATGCCCACTCCTCGCTTGTGAGTGGAAGTTGACTCGAAAGGCGACGACCATGTTGCAGCTGGTATTCCACAACTGCCCTCTGCTGCTCACAAAGCCTGGACAACATGTAGAACGTAGAGTTCCAGTGCTCGCTCACGTCGCACAACAGTCGGTGAGCTGGAAGCCCCAGGCGCTGCTGCAGCATTGACAGAGCGGCTGAAGCTGTGGACGACTTGCGGAAATGGACACCAACGCGACACGCCTTTACAATTAGCTCTGTCAAATTTGGGTATGTTTTAATAAAGCGCTGAACCACTAAGATTAATACGTGCGCTAGGCATGGCACGTGCATCAGGTTGCCGAGCTCCAAAGCCGCCTTGACGCCTGGTAGATGGGCCCGACACATGTTTGAGCAAATATATAGTCGGTATTGTACCACTTTTATCTAGAATGACCCCATTTCTTAGCTCTATTGTTTGTATGTATAATGGTGTGTAGCCATCTTGATTTTTGTAATTATGCTTCATGGATATGCACCTGTGATTTGTCACAAATAGAAATAATTCTCTGTTGACTAAATGTATATATGGTTGTGGCACAGATGTGACCAAAACTAGTGAAATTTGTCCCAAATAGAAATAATTCTAGGCTGGAATACTGTATATAACGTTTGTGGATTGAGCGCGCACACAGATGTGGCACAAATTAGGTTAATTTCCCCAGAAAAATAAATATCTATGATGGAGCAGTGTGTATCGCACTAGCAGGCACGCTCTAGGGAATAAGCTCCTTTTTAGAATTTCGGCTAAACACACTGCTTTCTGATAGTGAACTGTAGATCTCACTGATATGTAATATTTCTCTCTTTTTTTTTTAACTTCAATTTCTTTATTGATATACAAACCGAATACACACAAGATATTCAAACTTAATATAATTAATGCCATTTTACCCCCAACCCCCCCCCCCCATAGGGAATCATTGGTTCTTGCCTGTTGTGCGTTTTACAGCGCGTAGGAACGCGCTGTAAAACGCTGAGGTGTGAACACAGCCTTAGGCCATTTCTCTAGTGCATCTCTCTGTTTATAGAGAATCCGTTCGTAGTTTTTAACCTTATTAACCAAGTTTATCCAGTTGTTTACCTCTGGAGTATGGCGTGCAAACCAGCTCCGACTAATCAGAACTCTGGCCAATAATAGTGTTCTACCTAACAGAATCTTTTGATATTTATGGCTACCTATTAACGAAAAGTCATTCAGTAAGAACAATTGTGGCTCCAGAGGAATCCATATTTTCAATTTATGAGTAAGAAGATTATTAATACCGTTCCAATAGGCTCCAAGTTCTGGACAGGCCCAGATCATGTGCAGATAATCTGCACCTACAGTATCACATCGCGGACATTTGGAGGTGTCTCATAATCCACACTTATCTATGATAAATATATAAACTGTATTAAAACATGATTAAAGTTGTGAGATAGTAAATCAAAATTAGTAAAAATGCTTCCCCACCCTACCGATTGTATATTTGGGCAATCCATCTCCCAGGCCCTTTGTCCCGGCGATTGTGTCTCTCCAAAACGTGATTTAAGTAATAGTTTATATATATTAGAAATCTTAATTCTTTGTGATATCTTCCCTAGCCACCCATTTAGCGGAGAAGTATTGGGGCGGTTATTTCTGTATTATCTATAAAAAATAAAAAGGACATCGTCCGCATATAAGGAAATCTGATCCTCCACGCCTAGTATTCCAAATCCTTTAATTTGAGTGTCCTGCCTAATAGCCAGAACCAGAGGCTCAATATAAATATCAAATAGGAGTGGTGACAATGGGCAGCCCTGGCGAGTACCTCTATTTAAATCAAAACTGGTAGTAAGGCGCCCGTTGAGACTCAACTTAGCCGTGGGGGATCTATACAATAGTTTAATCATATTTATGAATCTCTCCCCAAAGCCCATCCTGGCCAGGACCCTCCAGAGGAATCGCCACTCCACCCTGTCAAAGGCCTTAGAGGCATCCAGTGACAGGATGGAGCGAGCAGACCCCCCAGGGGCCTGTATATTAGCAAAAAGCCGATGAAGATTATGGCGAGTGCCCTTATTTGGGATAAAACCGTTCTGGTCCGGGTGGACAATGGAGGAGATGACCCTAGAGAGTCTTGTGGCCAAAATCCTTGCGAGGAGCTTTATGTCCGCGTTCAACAATGAAATCGGTCTGTAGGATGCCAGTTCTGTGGGGTCATTACCTTTTTTTGGAATTAATATTATCACAGCTTCCGACATTGAACCCGGCAGGGTCCCCTCCTCCACCGACTCAGCAAAGACCCCCAACAATTTGGGAAAAATAACCTCCTTATATTTACTATAAAATTCATATGGGAGTCCATCTGAGCCGGGGGTGGAGTTACCCGAGTAAAGTTTAATTGCCCCTTCAAGCTCCTGGATTGAGAGATCAGCCTCAAGTACCCTCCTTTGAGCCGAGGTAATAGTAGGGAAAATAATACCGTCAAGATAGACATCCATCATTTCATCCGTAATCCTACAATCAGCTCTATTAGGTTAGCAATATTACTAACCATTATTCCCCTCATATAGGCCTTAAGTGTCCCATACTACTTGGGTTTTTGCTGAGGTATAATTAGCTTAGCCTCCCAAAATTGGTTAATTTCCTTTAGTATTATTTCATGATTTTTTATTACTGATAACCAATAGGGGTTAAGTCTAAATGGAGACCTCCCTATTTGTTTATCCTGGGTCAGGCAGAGTTCGAGGAGTAGGGGCAGATGGTCCGAGAGTGACCTAGTCTCGTACTTCATTCGTTTTACATATCGCAGATATTTTTTATTAATCAAAGCATGGTCTATTCTGGACATAGATCTACCTAATTTACTAATGCATGAGAAGCCCCTTCTCCCCTGTCCCAGACTTCCACAAACATCCTCGAACCCAGCCTCCAAACAGAAACGTGCCAAGGGGGACCCCTGAACAGAGGCGTCCCCCTTGACACCACTAGAGACCCTGTCGTCCGCGGGATTGATGACACAATCGAAGTCTCCCATAATCAATGTAGGACATTCTGGCCATTTATCCATGAATTTATCCATAGAGTTAAGTACTAAGAAAGAAAATGGAGGTGGAATATAGACAAAGGCCAGAATACACATCTTCCCCGCCAGCTTACAATATAGGAAGACAAATCTCCCCTGGTGGTCAACAGAGGCTGCCTCGCACATAAAATCAATTGTTCTATGAATAAAGACAGTCACTCCCCTAGAATGACTATAGAAGGTAGAATGGTATGTGTGCGCAGCCCAGCCCCTGGTGACGACCCTGGAGGTCTCCCCCGTAAGATGTGTGTCAAACATATAATAGCTGGGAGATGTGAACGCATCAAATCAAAAACCGCTTGTCTTTTTCTTCTATCCCCCAGGCCCCTGACATTCCAAGTAAGAATTCTGATTAATTTTTATGTCAATCAAAAAAAAAAAAAAAAAACACACACACAACTTCCCCACCCTAGACACATCACAGCCCCCATCCAACCCCCCAATCCAATTAATCCACTGCATAAATCAGCAGATCCCTCACCTATGACCATCCCCCCCCCCCACCCCTCCGCTCCACACCTCACCGCTAGTTAACCAAAGAAAGGGAACAATATAGAGCATAATCTGCCAGCTAATGATCCCGGCAAAACCTTAAGCAGTTAGATCACATATTGTTTCGTTCAAGCCACTCCGCAGCTTTCTCCGGCGTATCAAAAAATAAAGTCGTATCATTGAAAATAATCCGGAGTTTGGCTGGGAAGACAAGTGAGTATTTAATATCCCTTTCTCTTAGTCTCTTTTTAACAGTAATAAACAAGAGTCTCTTTTCTTGGACATCTTTGGAAAAATCCGGGAAAAAGGCCAGTCTATTTCCATCATATAAAACAGGGGGACATTCCCTCGCCCGTCTTAGTACTATATCTCTGTCTCTTGAAGCCAGCATTTTAGCGAGGAGTGTCCGTGGTTGTCTCCCAGGAATTAATTTACCACCTGGGACCCGATGGGCTCTTTCTACTAGAAACAAGGGCGAAAAGTGCTCCCTCCCTGTATGAATTGAGTAGGGTTCTTATCTTCTGCGCCCTCTGGGATCCCCAGGATTCTTACATTGTACCTTTGTGATCTGTCTTCCAGATCCACCACCTTTTTTTAAGGCAATTAAAATCTGTCTTTAACGTGGACATCTCAGTGTTTATTTCTTTGTATTCATTCTGTATAGTATCCATAGAGCTCTCCACCTTATTGACTCTATCATGGATTTTAGACAGATCATCTCTAATCAATTTAATCGACTTGAATTGCGCCCAGCTGGCTTGTAATAGCCTGTATTAGGTCCCCGTTCTGTTTTACTGCCAGAAGAATTTCATTTAACGGCAAGGGGTTGGGGTTGGTCACACCTTCTCCATCTATTCCCTCCTCCCCTTGGGGATACCCAGGAGCTTTTTGTAATTCGAGTTCCATCACTTCGGGATTCTCATTTTCTTTAGAGCTGGTATCCTTTTGCCCACCTCTGGTATTAACCCTTGGGGACCTCAAAAACTGGTCTATTTTCCCTCCTTCAGAGAGTTTAATAGACGGTTTCTGACCAGAGAGGTCCACAGAATGCCTACTGGTCTTCGGTGCCATTTCCCCCTTTTTTATTTTTTTTCCTCTTTCTCCCTTTTTCGTCTTTTTTTTTATTTATTTTTTCTCTCTCTTCTTCCCCCTTGGTTTTCCTTTTTTTTTTTTTTATTTCCACTTTTTTTTCCTTCTGCTTGTCTCTCTCCACTATAATATTCACCTCACCAACCGCCTCCCCCTCTCTCTCTCTCTCCGCAAACAGTTTGATTATTATTTTTTTGGACAGAGTACGTCAATTCCTATAGGTACAATATCCCATATAGAGTATGGGTGTAAGTTGAGGCTGCATAAATGTCCTTAACGTTGAGAAGGTTAGCTGGTTAGAGGATTAGTTGGTTCCTCAGTAAAAGTTAATGTTAATGGGAGGAGAAATATAGGAACAATCTCACCAGTCTTCAGTTCACTGTTTAAAGGCCCGGCTGGAGAGAACAAGGGGGACACACTCAGGGAGATCAGGTAGATCGCAAGTTGCAGGAGGGACAAAGGATCCAGAAGACCAGAGAGGAACAGCCACCGGAGCACACCGTACGCAGCTGCAGAAACCATCCAGAGGCGCCGGGATATCACCCCAAAACATCGGCAACCACCGGTATTTCACACAGGAGCTCAGGAGACACCGGGTAGCAGGGGCCCGACGGAGGAGCAAAAGCACCACTTGTTCAGGTCCACAGGTCCCCTATCCGGGCGTGGGAGCAGGAGGCAGAGGGAGAGACGCCGTAATCAGCGGTCAGCCGAGCGCAACGTCCTCACGTCATCACCCGCAGTATTGTTGGTACTATTTCTTTCTTTTGAAATCTTTTTGGTACTAAACACAGCGATTTTCCAGCCCTGCACTATCTGTCCCTTCCTGCAGACGCCAGTCCCCAATACTGCTGAATTTAACCCTTGTTAAAAAAAAAAAAAAAATGCTGTACTGCTGTCAAACACACACTTTGTCCTGAAGAGGACTGTTTTGTCTTTCAAGAGCTTTTTGGGAGTTAAATTGTTGTAATTTCAGCAAACCGCTATATGTCCCTGCATACTGTCGGCTCTCCCTGACGCTGAATGATCCGAGGGTGGGACGTTGGCTCCTATATAAACTAGTACCACGTGTTCCGGCCAGCCAAACAGTGTAAGGCTTATAGCTAACATGGCTATGGCATGGAGGGAACTGGACACTGGAGGGAATTACTTACCTGAACGCTGATTGGATGCTTCAGGAGGCGCCAAACGTGCGGGGCGGCGACTCGAGCAATGCGACGAGCACATGTGGTATTCGGCCGAGTACCGCCACGAGCCAAGCATAGCGATGCTCGAGCCGAACCGGTACTCGGCCGAGCATGCTCGCTCATCACTATTCAAAACTTATTGGACGGCGCTTCACAGTGCAGATGGACAATGACCCAAAGCATACTGCAAAAGCAACCAAAAGAGTTTTAAGGGAAAGAAGTGGAATGTTATGAATGGCCAAGTCAATCACCAGACCTGAATCCGATTGAGCATGCATTTTACTTAATGAAGACAAAACTGAAGGGAAAATGCCCCAAGAACCAGCAGGAACTGAAGACAGTTGCAGTAGAGGCCGGGCAGAGCATCACTAGGGATGAAACCCAGCTTCTGGTGATGTCTGCACGTGGGAGGCACATATGTAAAATGTTGTAATTCCTACACCGTTCACCTGATTTGGATGTAAATACCCTCAAATTAAAGCTGACAGTCTGCAGTTAACCTCTTCCGGACACAAGGTGTACCGGTACGCCCTGATGTCCCGGAACTTAAGGACACAGGGCATACCGATACGTCCTGTGTATTTCTGATCACCTCTGCTCGGCGGGCGGTGATAGGAACCCGATGCCTCCTCAAATCATTGAGCAGGCACCTTGGGTAAATGCGCCGCAAACGCCGCAATCGCCGCAAACCTCAGGTCAATTCAGACCTGTGGTTTGCGGCTTTTACCTGGTGCGGCAGCGGCGGTGCCATCGGGTCCTCTATGCGGCTGTAGGGGGGACCCAATGGCATGGAAGGCAGCGCGAGGCCTTCCTTAGGCCTCGGCGCTGCCTTCCTGTGACGAGCCTGTGACGAGCCTGTGAGATCCAGCCCCCTGGATCTCACAGGCCGGAAGCTGTATGAGTAATACACACTGTATTACTCATACAACCAATGCATTCCAATACAGAAGTATTGGAAGGCATTGTAAAGGATTAGACCTCCAAAAGTTGAAGTCCCAAAGTGGGACAAAAAATAAAGTGAAAAAAAGTAGAAAAAATAAAGTTTCCCCCTCAAAAATTAAAAGTTTCAAGTAAAAACAAACAAAAACGTCATTTTCCCAAATAAAGTAAAAAAAATAAAATTGGTAAAAAATGGGGGGGGGGGAGTAGATATATTAGGTATCGCCGTGTCCGTATCAACTGGCTCTATAAATATATCACATGACCCAACCCCTCAGATGAACACCGTAAAAAATAAAAAAATGTGCTAAATAAACAATTTTTTGTCACCTTACATCACAAAAAGTACAACAGCAAGCGATCAAAAATGCGCATGCCCACCAAAATAGTACCAAACAGTCACCTCATCCCGCAAAAAATGAGCCCCTACCTGAGACAATCGCCCAAAAAAAACTAAAAAAAACTGGCTAGAATATGGAGACACTAAAACATCATTTAAAAAAAAAAAAAAAGCTGTTATTGTGGTAAACTTACATAAAAAAAGATACATATTAGATATCACCGCGTCCGTATCGACCGGCTCTATAAAAATATCACATGATCTAACCCCTCAGATGAAAACCGTAAAAAATAAAAACTGTGCTAAATAAACCATTTTTTGTCACCTTACATCACAAAAAAGTGTAATAGCAAGCAATCAAAAAGTCATATGCACCCCAACATAGTGCCAATCTAACCGTCATCTCATCCCGCAAAAAATGAGACCCTACCTAAGATAATTGCCCAAAAACTGAAAAAACTATGGCTCTCAGAATATGGAGACACTAAAACGTGATTTTTTTTTGTTTAAAAAATGATAGTGTAAAACTTACATAAATAAAAAAAAAGTATACATATTAGGTATCGCCGCATCCTTAATAACTTGCTCTATAAAAATATCACAGGACCTCACCCCTCAGGTGAATACCGTAAAACAAAAAAAACAAAAAAGTGTAAAAAAAGCAATTTTTTGTCACCTTACATCACAAAAAGTGTAATAGCAAGCGATCAAAAAGGTTATACGCACCGAAAAATAGTGCCAATTAAACCGTCATCTCATCCTGCAAAAATCTTACCCTACCCAAGATATTCGCCCAAAAAAACTGAAAAAACTATGGCTCTCAGACTATGGAAACACTAAAATATGATTTTTTTTTGTTTCAAAAATGAAATCATTGTGTAAAACTTACATAAATAAAAAAAAAGTATACATATTAGGTATCGCAGCATCCGTGACAACCTGGTCTATAAAAATACCACATGATCTAATCTGTCAGATGAATGTTGTAAATAGCAAAAAATACAAACGGTGCCAAAAAAGCTATTTCTTGTTACCTTGCCTCACAAAAAGTGTAATATAGAGCAACCAAAAATCATATGTACCCTAAACTATTACCAACAAAACTGCCAACCTATCCCGTAGTTTTTTTTGAATGGGGTCACTTTTTTGGAGTTTCTACTCTAGGGGTGCATCAGGGGGCTTAAAATGGGACATTGTGTCAATAAACCAGTCCAGCAAAATCTGCCTTCTAAAAACCATATGGCATTCCATTCCGTGTGGCCGTACAGCGGTTTACGACCACATATGGGGTGTTTCTGTAAACTACAGAATCAGAGCCATAAATATTGAGTTTTGTTTGGCTGTTAACCCTTGCTTTGTAACTGGAAAAAAATTAAAATGGAAAATCTGCCAAAAAAGTGAAATTTTGAAATTGTATCTCTATTTTCCATTAATTCTTGTGGAACACCTAAAGGGTTAACAACGTTTGTAAAATCAGTTTTGAATACCATGAGGGGTGTAGTTTCTAGAATGGGGTGGTTTGGGTGGTTTCTATTATGTAAGCCTCAGAAAGTGACTTCAGATCTGAACTGGTCCTTGAAAAGTGGATTTTTGAAAATTTCAGAAAAATTTCAAGATTTGCTTCTAAACTTCTAAGCCTTGTAACATCCCCAAAAAATAAAATGTCATTCCCAAAATGATCCAAACATGAAGTAGACATATGGGGAATATAAAGTAATAATTATTTTTGTAGATATTACTATGCATTATAGAAGTAGAGAAATTGAAACTTGGAAATTTGAAAATTTGGCATTTTTTGATAAATAAAAATGATTTTTTTTTACTCCATTTTTACCAGTGTCATGAAGTACAATATGTGACGAAAAAACTGTCTTAGAAAGGCCTGGATAAGTCAAAGCGTTTTAAAGTTATTATCACATAAAGTGACACTGGTCAGATTTGCAAAAAATGGCCTGGTCCTTAAGGTGAAATATGGCCGTGTCCTTAAGGAGTTAAAGCACATCTTGCTTGTTTCATTTCAAATCCACTGTGGTGGTGTATAGAGACAAAAATGTTAGAATTGTGTCGATGTCCCACTATTTATGGACCTCTCTGTATTTCTCCTCTTCATATCACTCCTCACATACAGGCACACACCGCCAACTTTTCTATTGGCCCTACCTTTCCTAAAGAGTGTAAAACCCTGAATATTAACAGAAGAGATGAGCAAACATTAGAAAAATTCGCCAAAGTTAGTCAAGAAATTGTATTTGTTATAAATTTATTTGCCACAAATCACTATAACTAAGGTAGACCCAGACCACTCTGCCTCAGGGTATGGCCACACAGAGCGACCATGCTGCGAGCAGGTTGAGGTCATGCTGCTATGAAAAAGCACGTTGCCAATTAGCCCACAGCTGCTTTTCATTCAATAATGAAGATCGCACTGTATAGACCTTCATTGTTAATGGCCGCGCGGCATCTTTAAACAGGGGCTGTTACTGGTATGGGGTTTGGTTGGGTAGGTGCATATTATTGTTCTTGCCTGCAGTTTCCTGAAGGTGGCGATCTGCGCTGTTTAATCCCTAACATGATGCAGGCAATGTCGCACATCAGATGTAAGCCGTTACAGAGGGAGCGGACCCACTCTGTATCCCAATCGGCACCCCGCAAATAAGATTGTGGGGTGAAGATGCCAGTGAAGGCAGGCCGAGACCTATCGTAGGCCTCAAGCCTTTCTCTAGTGTTTCCCAGCAGGCTGCGCCTCTGGTCAATGTGAGTATAAGGGCTCATGCACAAGACCGTATGCCCTCCGAGACATGCGGTCCGTGAGCGGGCCATATGTCCCGGAGCGGCATACATAGTGCGCACGGGAGCGCACAGCATCATTGGTTACTATGATACTGTGTGCATCGGGCCGCCCGCAGGACTATTGTCCCGCACTTATATGATATTATGAGTACAGGACAATAGCCCTGCGGGCAGCCCAAAGCGCGCACCTTCATAGTAACCTATGATGCTGTGCGCTCCCGTGCGCACGATGTATGCCGCTCCAGGACATATGACCCACTCACGGACCGTATGTCTCAGAGGGCATTTGGTCATGTGCATGAGCCCTAACACTGACATTAAAATACAATGCACTATAGAAATTGTTTAAGCAATCAAAAGATTAAATGGTAGAAAAGTAAAAAAAAAACACATTGAATAAAAAAAATACAATGAAAGAAAATATGCTTTTTTCCACAAAAAAAACTTCTCAATGAAAAAAATTACAAAAATAAAATCTCCCCCACATGTTTGGTATCACTGCATCCATAATGACCTGCACTACACAAATACCATGCAAATCATCACGTACCGTACGGTGAACACCTAAAAAAATCTATTTTTCTGGAATGGAATTAAAAGTGATCAAAAAGCATTATGTATCCAAAAATGAAAACAACGAGACATCCTGCAAAAATCAAACCCTCACACAGCTCCGTAGAAAAAAAAAAAAAAAAAGTCATTTTTTCTTTAAAAAAAGTGTTTTTGTTGATCAAAGGTAGTAAAACACTATGCACTATATGTATTTGGGTCACTGTAATTGTACTGACCAAGAGAATAAGGTAATTGTATTTATGTTATTTGTTTTTATTTTTCTTGTATTTGTTTATGTTATTTATGCTGAAAAATGAACATCACAAATGTATATTGTAAACACTCTGTTACGTTGCTTTTTTTCCCCTACCCCCCCTCCCAGAAAGAGTTAAGAGGACACATTTTGGGACACATTTTGGCAGGAGGCTCAGCAGCGGAAAGAACGGTTCCTTTGTGTAACAACTAACAAACTGAACTGGATGATGCGGCGTCCGCTACTTGTAATAGAGGCAGCTGGAAAATGGCTGCTAAAAATTGGCAATTTGCGGACAAGGATAGGCATATTCTATTAGTGCCAGCGATGTGCGGTTCACAAAATGCGGAACGCACATTGCCATGTCCGTGTTTTGTGGATCCGTGGATTCGCAGAACATGCTAGGGACGTGTGAATGGAGCCTTACTGTGATTGGAAATGCTGGCCAGATCTACTTACCACAGGATCCGATGAAGCCGCCTCATGTGCTGCAATAGAGCCCGGGACCTATTTTTGAACACCCATGGCTTATATTAATCCTGCAGATTTTGCACACGTCTGTGGCTTTGTGTCTGCGATGTAAAGAAAAAATGCCACACAGGAACTGCTCGCACGGAGCTAGAGGCCCTGCCAGTGAAGAGAGGTTCAGGCCAGATGTTGCTGGTGCTCTTTAGTGCCACTGCAGCCACCACTCTCCTCCTCCTGTCATCTCCTGCCCTCAGCACCCTGACCTGTATGCGTGGTCCTGTCCTACATACAACAATCTTCATAGTCCTCACCCTGCCCACCACTGTTAGCAGCCTGTGATATGTCATCATAGGTTTCTTGTCTGTATTTGTAGCACGTGCCACCATCACTACCACTGTCACCTCCATGGCTACAAGTACCACTACTACTGGCCACGTGGCTGCTGCTGCTACTAAACACATTCTGAAGAGGTCGATGCCTTTCATTTGCGCTCTTCAGTTTTCCAGACATTTTATTATGAGGCCTTTAAATACAAATTTACCAGTTTCCTATAAAGGAAAAGTCAAGGATTTCCTAAATGAAAAATCATAAGTTTTGTACACAGATTACTGAATGGTACAAGCAAAATAGCAAGTGTTTTTTTTGTTTTTTTTTTGTAATTTAAAGATAGAAGTGCAATGAAAAGTCCTTAATCTCCTCTCTCAGCCAGTGAGCCGGTCAGGGCACCTCCTGCCAGTGCCATGTTAGCAGCCTTCTTCCCTCCATGTGGTTTCTCCTGCCAATTCTCAGAGCAAAAAGGAGCTGTTCGCTGTTTTACGTGATTCTTCCAAAACTTATATAAAATTAGAAAGATTCATTTTGTGGACAAGTTTTTGTGTAATTCACAACAAATCTGGTTCATTTAGAACCAAATCGCTCTTTCTTACCATTAACCCTTGTTTTTCACTTTTCTTTTTATCGGGATGGCTATTTGTATCTAATTGCTTTATGTCTTAAAGTTTCCTTGGCGGTACTTACTACTGGTGTTTACCATCACTGTGGTATTGGACTGGTATATCAGTAACAGGTGAATGGATTTTTATTGGTCCCTGTTCCCGATTGATATGGAGGTAGATGTTTGCTTGGTCTGCATTTCATGGTCCCTCTCCCTTCCTCCCTATAATCTGGTCCTGGTCAGAAATCCTATGGTCATTGATTAGTGAACAGTCATGTTTAGATCCTCCTTACAATTAGATATGAATTACTTCTTCTTACATCATCTTTACTACAAGAAGCCATTAGAAAGTCAGAAGAAATGCAGAATACTTACGAATGACAATCAATTATATTTGGATTCTTTAGAAATGTAGGCCAGTGATATCTGGTAACAGAGGACGCTAGTTGTATTATCCCTCCAACTATCAGGTCCCCTGGGCTTTGGGTGAAAGGAGAATCATCAGTCATTTCCAGTCTGCATGGAGAAGCCCAGGAACAGGTTCTGTCAATGATAATAAGCATCAGGGTGAAGACCTTTATGAGGCTCCTCATGATTTCCTAAAATAACAGAAACATATCCCAAGTTAAGACATTGTCAGTCTGGTCCTTCATGCTACATATGATGTATCTTATTAGAGCAGTAGATGAGAGTCACAGTGAAAAAGCTCCTATTACATTCTAGAAAAAGAACAGCATGGTGGCATAGATGGCCTGATGTGTAATAAGGATTATACTGAGAAAGAGCCCCAGCTGGAAAAAGGAATGATATGTCATAGAAAGCAAAATATTTCCTCCTGATCCCTGTGGAGATGACACTGGATGAACATTCAGACAAGGATTTTAGTATATAAACGCTTATGTAAGACAGGACTGCAGGTAATCAACAATTCCAGTTACTACATGTATACGGCTAATGAGTGCAGAAAGCTTCCAGAAATCATGACTTACAATGTTATATATCACACCTGGCTAAGGGGATAGGAATGTCATTACTGATAGATATGTCTGAGTGAGGGGCGTCAGGGTCCATGTGATGTCTGAGTGAGGGGTGTCAGGGTCCATGTGATGTCTGAGTGAGGGGCGTCAGGGTCCATGTGATGTCTGAGTGACGGGCGTCAGGGTCCATGTGATGTCTGAGTGACGGGCGTCAGGGTCCATGTGATGTCTGAGTGAGGGGCGTCAGGGTCCATGTGTTGTCTGTGAGGGGCGTCAGGGTCCATGTGATGTCTGAGTGAGGGGTCTCAGGGTCCATGTGATGTCTGAGTGAGGGGCGTCAGGGTCCATGTGATGTCTGAGTGAGGGGCGTCAGGGTCCATGTGATGTCTGAGTGAGGGGCGTCAGGGTCCATGTGATGTCTGAGTGAGGGGCGTCAGGGTCCATGTGATGTCTGAGTGAGGGGCGTCAGGGTCCATGTGATGTCTGAGTGAGGGGCGTCAGGGTCCATGTGATGTCTGAGTGAAGGGCGTCAGGGTCCATGTGATGTCTGAGTGAGGGGCGTCAGGGTCCATGTGATGTCTGAGTGAGGGGCGTCAGGGTCCATGTGATGTCTGAGTGAGGGGTGTCAGACTCCCTGTGATGAGTAGAAGTGGCGGTCACTTACCTGTTAGTATGGAGATCCTGGCTGTACGGTGACAGGTGAAGATGAGTCCAGGTCCTCTTCTTCCCAGAGTCTGTCTCTGACCCTCACATTTATCTTCTCCTTACATCAGCGCTGGCTCATCTGTGAAGAGATCAGGTAGAAATAGAAGAGTTCGGGGAATTATGAGAAATTCTGAAATATGTTTTACCAGAAGATGCAATATTCTTATTTAGTCCCCTGTGTCTTGATTATAAAATTACACTTTTTTTCCTGAAGTTTCTCACATCTGCTCACTGCAAACTTTGATATAACTTAGAAGTGCCGCAGTAACATCAAACCATTGTGCACCAGTAGAAATAAGTGAATTGTAAAAGGCTCATTCGTGAGGTCTGGTGAAAAGTGACCAGTAGAGGCGAGGTCACCGTACCTCCCCTGTTATTATCCAAGTGGGTGTGTAGGGCCCCGGAGCAGGGAGTACTTTGATGTTTGGACATTTGTCTATTTCCCAAATGCAGGGTTATAGACTTCTTATTTTATTTCACTTGAAGTGGTTAACTTGCACTGTTTAATACTGTGTAACTGCATTTTATATGATTATATATATATATATATATATATATACATATATTACAAGGGGTTACACTCTCAGGTAGGGCGGCGATGACAGATTCTCTTGCAGACCACAGGGTTAAAGTCCAAATGTTGCTTTATTTATCACACTCCGGCAATACAGGCAACCCCAGTTATAATTCACTGGGTAAGGTGAAGGTCCAGCACCACAAAACATAAACCAAAATAAACACCTGCCCGTCTGGGCTCTGGCTAATACAGTGAAGTTCCTAACTCACCTATTGAACACCGTTCACACAGAGAATTCGGCTTCTCTAGCCAGCAGGGTAGCCAGCTTCCCAGACTTTCTCCAGGCATTACTCTCCCCAGACTGACAGCCTGGACTGTGCTTTATTTCCCCTTGACGATCCCAGCTGGCTTCAGCTGGGGATCCCTCAGGCTAGGAGAAAACCTGTCCCGGAATGGGGTGAACTGGGGAGGTCCCTCTACCAATCCTACCTTCTCCCAGTCCAATAAAATCCAGCCCATAATCTTAACAAAACTGTCTCAGCAACCTACACTGCTCGAGACCATTTTAACCTTCTGAATTTTATTTACCTCACCCAGATGAGGAAGCTGGGTGGGATATACACCCCTTCCAGGACTTTACCATACACTTTTCTGTTCACCTTACCACATATACAGGTCCTTCTCAAAAAATTAGCATATTGTGATAAAGTTCATTATTTTCTGTAATGTACTGATAAACATTAGACGTTCATATATTTTAGATTCATTACACACCAACTGAAGTAGTTCAAGCCTTTTATTGTTGTAATATTGATGATTTTGGCATACAGCTCATGAAAACCCAAATTTCCTATCTAAAAAAATTAGCATATCATGAAAAGGTTCTCTAAACGAGCTATTAACCTAATCATCTGAATCAACTAATTAACTCTAAACACCTGCAAAAGATTCCTGAGGCTTTTAAAAACTCCCAGCCTGGTTCATTACTCAAAACCGCAATCATGGGTAAGACTGCCGACCTGACTGCTGTCCAGAAGGCCATCATTGACACCCTCAAGCAAGAGGGTAAGACACAGAAAGAAATTTCTGAAGGAATAGGCTGTTCCCAGAGCGCTGTATCAAGGCACCTCAGTGGGAAGTCTGTGGGAATGAAAAAGTGTGGCAGAAAACGCTGCACAACGAGAAGAGGTGACCGGACCCTGAGGAAGATTGTGGAGAAGGACCGATTCCAGACCTTGGGGGACCTGCGGAAGCAGTGGACTGAGTCTGGAGTAGAAACATCCAGAGCCACAGTGTACAGGCGTGTGCAGGAAATGGGCTGCAGGTGCCGCATTCCCCAGAAACAGCGGCAGAAGCGCCTGACCTGGGCTACAGAGAAGCAGCACTGGACTGTTGCTCAGTGGTCCAAAGTACTTTTTTCGGATGAAAGCAAATTTTGCATGTCATTTGGAAATCAAGGTGCCAGAGTCTGGAGGAAGACTGGGGAGAGGGAAATGCCAAAATGCCTGAAGTCCAGTGTCAAGTACCCACAGTCAGTGATGGTCTGGGGTGCCATGTCAGCTGCTGGTGTTGGCCCACTGTGTTTTATCAAGGGCAGGGTCAATGCAGCTAGCTATCAGGAGATTTTGGAGCACTTCATGCTTCCATCTGCTGAAAAGCTTTATGGAGATGAAGATGTCATTTTTCAGCACGACCTGGCACCTGCTCACAGTGCCAAAACCACTGGTAAATGGTTTACTGACCATGGTATTACTGTGCTCAATTGGCCTGCCAACTCTCCTGACCTGAACCCCATAGAGAATCTGTGGGATATTGGGAAGAGAAAGTTGAGAGACGCAAGACCCAACACTCTGGATGAGCTTAAGTCCGCTATCGAAGCATCCTGGGCCTCCATAACACCTCAGCAGTGCCACAGGCTGATTGCCTCCATGCCATGCCGCATTGAAGCAGTCATTTCTGCAAAAGGATTCCCGACCAAGTATTGAGTGCATAACTGAACATAATTATTTGAAGGTTGACTTTTTTTGTATTAAAAACACTTTTCTTTTATTGGTCGGATGAAATATGCTAATTTTTTGAGATAGGAATTTTGGGTTTTCATGAGCTGTATGCCAAAATCATCAATATTAAAACAATAAAAGGCTTGAACTACTTCAGTTGGTGTGTAATGAATCTAAAATATATGAAAGTCTAATGTTTATCAGTACATTACAGAAAATAATGACCTTTATCACAATATGCTAATTTTTTGAGAAGGACCTGTATATAGATATTTTTAGCCAACAAGCAGTGTATCCTGGACAAAGCATCTGCGTTCCCCTGTAATTTCCCCGGCCTATGTTCAACCTTGAAATTAATATTTTGCAGGGAGAGAAACCACCTGGTCACTCTTCAGTTTTTCTCCCGGTTTTGTTTCATCCAAGTTAAAGGAGTAAAATTTCTGTTACCAACAGAAATTTCCTACCCAGCAGGTAATATTTAAGTGACTCCAGAGCCCATTTAATGGCTAGACACTCTCGTTCCACTATGGCATAATTTTTCTCTGCTGGGGTCAACTTCCTACTTAGGTACATCACTGGGTGCTCCTCCCCGTTTATCATCTGTGACTCTTTTCTGAAATCCGGGGAAATGAGCACCAGCTGTTGACAGAGCGGACTTTAGGTTTTGAAAAGCCTTTTCTGCTTCTGGGGTCCACTTCACCATTACGGGCCTTTCGTTAAGTCAGTCAATGGTGCTGCCATCGAGGCAAAATTTGGTACGAACCGGCGGTAGTACCCTGTTATGCCAAGGAAGGCCCTAACTGGTTTCTTCGTTAAGGGCCTAGGCCAGTCTTGTATCGCCTCTACTTTATTGATCTGGGGTTTAACCAGACCTTTACCAATAATGTAGCCCAGATATTTTGCTTCCTCTAGCCCCGCTGCACACTTCTGAGGGTTTATGGTTAGGTCAGCATCACTAATGGAGTCTATAACGGCCTGTACCTTCCAGAGGTGACTTCTCCAATCAGATAAAAAAATTACCACATCATCAAGGTAAGCGGCAGCATAGTCACGATGTGGCTTCAAGATCAGGTCCATCAACCTCTGAAATGTAGCAGGGGCTCCATGTAACCCAAACGGCATCACTGTGTACTGGAACAGCCCCTCTGGAGTGGAGAATGCCGTCTTTTCTTTTCTCTTTGCAGATGTTCTTTAACAATGGGCATCTCTGTTGCTATCCTGTCTTGCATGTCAGCCACATGTTCAATGACGCTCTTATAGGGAGTAGGCTACTCCCTATAAGAGCGTCATTTAACATGTGGCTGACATGCAAGACAGGATAGCGACAGTGATGCCCATTGTTAAAAAACATCTGCAAAGAGCCCAGGAGGCTCAGCCTCCCAGGTTTCTTTAGCTACATCGAGTAAACCCTTCGGGTGACGGCCATATAGTAACTCAAATGGTGAGAACCCTGTAGAAGCCTGAGGCACCTCCCTAACAGAGAACATAAGGTATGGTAGGAGGCAGTCCCAGTCCCCCCCATCCTTTTCTACCACTTTTTTTTAACATCTGTTTCAGTGTCTTGTTAAACCTCTCGACCAATTCATCTGTCTGTGGGTGATACACCGAGGTATGTATCTGGGTGATTTTGAACAACTTTCACAACTCTTTCATGACCTTCGACATAAAGGGGGTACCTTGGTCCTTGAGAATTTCTTTAGGGATCCCCGTGCGGGAGAACATGAAAAATAATTCCCGGTTAATATTTTTGGACGCCATGTTTCGCAAGGGTACCGCTTCCGGATATCGTGTGGCATAGTCCAACACAACTAAGATATACTGGTGCCCCCTAGCTGACTTAACAATGGGACCCACCAAGTCCATGGCAATTCTTTCAAAAGGTACCTCAATGATGGGAAGAGGCACCAAGGGACTCCGGAAATGTGAGGTCGGGGCACTTATCTGGCAGGTTGGGCAGGACTCGCAGTATATTTCCACTTCCTTGTATACTCCAGGCCAGAATTTTTTTTGTAGTACCCTCTCCTGTGTTTTGCTAACACCCAAATGACCCCCAAGTACGTGGTTATGTGCGAGATCTAGTACCATACGTCTATAGGGTTTTGGCACCAGAAGTTGCTCCACAATTTCATTGTTGCATTTATTAAACTCGATGCAGCAGGTTTCCACTCATGGCAAAATGCGGAAATTTCTGGTCAGCTTCTGGTACCTGTGGTACACCATCTATCACAGTAACATTTCCGTGAGCACTCATGAGAGTGGGGTCTCTCAATTGCTGTGCACCAAAGTTACCACGAGACACCCCTAAGTCCAACCCATTTTCCCCAGTTGGGGAAGCTTCATCTTCACCAGCCACACCTGCAATGGAAAAGTGTCATTATCAGGTATGTCACATAACCCCACATTTTCATCAGACATTTCAGTTACCATGACATCTTAATTTTGCACCTTATCGGCACCATTGTTTTCAATGGTCTCTTCCTTTAAACCATTGGATTCAATGGGCCCCTCATAGCAATGATTATTTAAAGGAGAAGGCACAAATTCTGCAGGAATATTTCTCGTCTCCCACAACTTCCAAAACAAGGGGAAGTCCCGGCCCAATATCATATCATACATAAGTCTTTTTACGACCCCTACTTCATAGAATACAGTCCCAGCCGGAGTCTCCAGCTTAACGCAAGCCACCGGGTATGATTTTGCATCCCTATGGATGCACAGCACATTTACTCTTGTCCGGCACATAATTCCCAGCCACGAAGCTGGCATGCACTAAGGTGACCAGACTACCGGAGTACAACAGAGCCCTGACAGAGCAGTCATTTATCACCAGGGTACACATCTGCAGCTCAGTCTCTAGACCTGGGGAGGCCGCACACACTGGCACAGCATACAGCGACTGTCTCAGGCTCCCGGCACACTCTATGGGCTCTGAGGTCAGAGGGCAATAGGCAGCAATGTGTCCCCACTCACGGCACCTCCAGCACTGAGGCGCCCCGGGTCTTCTAGGTGAGAAGACCTCTCCGGGTCCGGACTGCCCGGGAGACTCAGCCTTATGCCCAGGCCCAACCTCTAGAGCCTTATTCCCTCTTGCACCCTTCCACACACCCCAAACAGCCGGAACTCTCTTACCCACAGATGACACGGGTCGGGCACTCCCGGGAGGTGTTGGTGTGGTAGGGACATCACGGAGGTAGTCCTCAGTCGCCAGGAACCTTTCCACCATGTTCACGAGCTGATCCGCAGTTTTGGGGTCTCCATGTCCGACCCACCATTGTAGCTCCGCCGGGAGGGCTCTGAAGTAGTGATCCACCACTACTTTCTCCACGATCTGGTCCAGTGTAGAAGACTCAGGTTCCAGCCACTTCCATACAAGATGGAGGATGTCAAGCATCTGAGATCGGGCAGGCTTGTCCATGGTGTAGCTCCATGTGTGGACCCTCCGGGGATGAACCGCCGGTGTAACGCCCAAACGAGCCAGGATCTCCATTTTTAATTTGACATAGTCCTGGACATCCTGCTCCCTGAGGTCACAGTAGGCCTTTTGTGGTTCGCCGGACAAAAAGGGCGCAAGGACCTCTGCCCACTCTGCTATTGGCAGCCTTTCCCTTTCCGCCACCCTCTCAAATATGGTCAGGTAGGCCTCAATATCATCATCAAGTGTCAGTTTTTGCAAGGCCCGCTGCACAGCTCTCCTCACATTCAAAGTCTCTGGGGGCTTACCTCCACTTGTGGGGCTGGCGTTACAGCAGTCTCTCTTATTGCAGCAATATGCTCCATCAACAAACGATTCGTTTCCTGCTGCTGTGCCATGGCCTGTTGTTGCTGCGCATTAGCCTGTTGTTGAACACGTAATGCTTCTTTGTGTCTCTTTTTATCCTCTGCATGCAACCTCTGCTGTTGCTCCATGGCCTGTTGTTGCCTTAGGTTAGCCTGAACCAGCTGCTTCATCATTTCCTCCATGGGACTTGATGCACTTTGCATTGTATTTGCAGCTTTTACCCAGGACATTAAATCATCAACTGTCACGCCGTTGCCCATAGCAACCTGCTATTGCCTTTTTTCAGCAGGGACGCTTGCCCGCATCCGACAACAATTGTAAGGGGTTACACTCTCAGGTAGGGCGGCGATGACAGATTCTCTTGCAGACCACAGGGTTAAAGTCCAAATGTTGCTTTATTTATCACACTCCGGCAATACAGGCAACCCCAGTTATAATTCACTGGGTAAGGTGAAGGTCCAGCACCACAAAACATAAACCAAAATAAACACCTGCCCGTCTGGGCTCTGGCTAATACAGTGAAGTTCCTAACTCACCTATTGAACACCGTTCACACAGAGAATTCGGCTTCTCTAGCCAGCAGGGCAGCCATCTTCCCAGACTTTCTCCAGGCATTACTCTCTCCCGGACTGACAGCCTGGACTGTGCTTTATTTCCCCTCTGATGATCCCAGCTGGCTTCAGCTGGGGATCCCTCAGGCTAGGGGAAAACCTGTCCCGGAATGGGGTGGACTGTGGAGGTCCCTCTACCAATCCTACCTTCTCCCAGTCCAATAAAATCCAGCCCATAAACTTAACAAAACTGTCTCAGCAACCTACACAGCTCGAGACCATTTTAACCTTCTGGATTTTATTTACTTCATCCAGTTAAGGAAGCTGGGTGGAATATACACCCCTTCCAGGACTTTACCATACACTTTTCTGTTCACCTTACCACTATATATATATATATATATATATATATATATATATATATATAAAATACCTATATCCTGTTCATTATCACTGTATTTGCAAGGCTCTGTGGAAAGGGTTAATAAATATTCCTGACAAAAACAAGTTTCCAAACATAACTGAGCTAAACCAGATATTCAAAAGGTCAGACTGATTTTGGTGGTAAATAGAGATGAGCAAATTTAAAAATAATTTGATTCGGCCGGTTTGCCAAATTTTTTGAAAAAATTAGGTTAGATCCGAATTTATTCGCGGCAGATCGAGTTAAAAAACGGCTATTTCCGGGCTGCAGAGAGCCTTTATAGTGGTGTAGAACACTGTGCCTTGCAGTAACACACATAGGGAGTCTGCTGTGGTAGTGAAATAATACTGTGAGTCAGTATTGCATGCGGATGACAGGCAGTCGCTCTTGGAATTGCTGCACACTTCACTTATTTGGGCAGTCACGTGGCCAAAACTGACCAAATAACTCGAGTATGAACTCAGCCTTACAGGTCGATGTTAGCGCCAAGAAGAAGCGCACTGCTTTTACACCGTCGTCAGCTGATTCCACATAGATGTCTACAGAACCTGTTCTATTAAACACTTATACAAGTAGAGCCCCCCAACAGAGTGGAGAGGGGGTCAGCGGTAAGTTTGTGTTGACTGTCACTGATTATTTTGCCCTTCCTCTGATTCGTCAGAACAATAACCCCCAAAATACGGATCCTGTCTGTTGAGCATCCGCATTCACTCGGTCAGCATTCAGTCAGTAATCCATCAGTATTGCTAATGCCAAAAAAAACAGGAGTGGATCCAAAACAGAGATGACACGTGAATGGAATATTTGCATGCCTTCTGTGTTTTGTACCCACTCCTGCTTTTGGCTACCAAATCACAAGCCAATTCTGATGGGACCATACAGGCCTTACAGCTGCTACACAGACAGGATCCGTTGTGCGTCTCATTTTTCCTTCCTTTTGACAGATCAGAGGAAGGGTCAAATAAATGATGATGTCAGCCAGGCCGAAAGGCAAAAGAGTGGCCCAGTCATGAAGTGGGGAGGTGGAAGCAGCATAAGGACACCACAGAGTGGCCAAATGACAGAGTCTGGAGGTGGCGGCAGCATCAGGAGGAGGCCACAGAGTGGCACAATGACAGAGTGTGGAGGTGGCGGCAGCAGGAGGCAATAGAGTGGCAAGGTGACATAGTGTGGAGGTGGCAGCAGCATGAGGAGACCACAAAGTGGCAAGGTGGCATAGTGTGGAGGTGGCAGCAGCATAAGGAGACCACAGAGTGGCAAGGTGACATAGTGTGGGGGTGGCAGCAGCATCAGAAGACCACAGAGTGGCAAGATGACATCTTGTAGAGGTGGCAGCAGCATGAGGAGACCACAGAGTGGCAAGGTGACATAGTGTGGAGGTGGCAGCAGCATCAGGAGGCCACAGAGTTACCCAGTGACAGAGTGGGGAGGTGGGTGGCAATACCAGTACCAGCTAAAGATGCTGGGTAAACCACTGGGTTGCTGGTCAAGACAAGACCACTAGCTGAAACTGGGAGCTCAGGTTTTCAAAGTGACCCCTGCTGCTATGGCCCCTTACTCTGCTACGACCTGTGCCTGCACCAGAAACATTTAGGCCTCTGCCACTACCCTGTGCAGGTCCTGGCACTTCTCTGTCTGACATACTGTTAGATCAAATAAATAAATAAAAATGAAATTAAAACACCCCAAAAAAAGTCTGTAATTTTCTCACTTCACCACACAATGGCTAATAAGCTTTAGAAAATATAACTGCACCGCTGAACGGCAAATAGGCCCTTATTTTTTTCCACTTATGCATGCCACAAAAGACTTCAGAACATATAACTGCACTGCTGAACCGCAAATATATTTTTCTTTAGCCACTAATACACGACAAAAAGGGCTTTAGAACATATAACTGCATTGCAAATGGCAAATTTTATTTACTTTTGCCACGTGACACCTGCCGTTTGCTCAGGCCCTTTGAGTACGCCACGTTATTTGTCAGTCGCCAGGAGTATGGGATGAACAACGTCATTTCACTGCTTCATGTCCTGGAACAGATGGTGGTAACAATAGCTGATCAGGGGACAGGAGACGTGGCGCCTAGATTACATGGCCACATGAGCCCTGTGGGGGCTGAACTGGAAGAGGAGTAGGAGGGTGAGGAGGACATTGGAGCACAGGCAATGTGCAGTGAAATAGGTGGTTTATATACTCAGCTGACAGGAGAGGCGGAGCAGGAGCAGCCAGAAGAGCTACAGGGCGATGAGAAAGACGAGACAAAAGACCCAGACACACCATTGCATTATGCAGTGGAGATGGAGGCAGGGAGTCCCTCCGAGTCACTTGCACAAATGGCCCGATGCATGCTCACTTGCTTGCGTAGTGACAGATGAATAGTCACCATTCGGCAGAGGGATGACTTCTGGCTCTCCACCTTGTTGGACCCTCGCTACCGGTCTGGAATGGGGGCCTTTTTTACACCCAGTGAGAGGGAGGACAAACTAAACTATATCAGAAACATCCTATGTAGTCAGTTGGCCGCTGCCTATCTGCGCTATCGTCCATCCTATCGCAGATCTGGCCGGGGGAGGGGGCCCTCTGCACGTACGTTCCATTGCCATGGCTGCTGGGGAGGGGTGGGGTGGCAGGAGCAGTACCAGCTACTGCAGCAGCAGCATGAGTCTACAGTTGATGATGAGTAGCATTCTTCACCCGCATTGTGAAGAAACTACTCACCAGCAGCAGCAGGTAGACCTGGAGAAGAACCTGAACCAGCAGGTGGTGGCATACTTGGACAGCACCCTGCCAACCCACATAGAAGATCCGCTGGACTACTGGGCAGCCAAACTGGATTTGTGGGCGCAACTAGCAGTTTACCCTGGAAAAGCTGTCCTGTCTGGCCAGTAGTGTGGCATCAGAGTGGGTGTTTAGTGCGGCGAGGGCCATAGTAACCCCAAGGAGAACTCGCCTGTCCACCCAAAATGTGGAGAGACTGACCTTTGTCAAGATGAATCAGGCGTGAATCAGCCAGGATTTACACCCACCAATGCCTGATGCATCAGACTAGATCATCCATGGTGCCACACCAACACTTTGACAAAAGAGACCGGTATCTTCTGCCTACCTGCCTTAGCTACTCCTCTGATGCTGCCACCCGCCTGATGCCACACATCTAATGTCAAGTGCTCCTTCTTTCACCCACCTTTGTCAGCGGGTACTGGTTGTGCCACCCACTGCCCCACTCTGTCATTGGGTCACTTTCAGGTCTCCTGCTGCTGCTGCCATCTCCACACTATGTCACCTTGCTACTCTGTGGTCTCCTGATGCTGTTGCTGCTGCCATCTCCACACTATGTCACCTTGCCACTCTGTGGTATCCTGATGCTGCTGCTGCCATCTCCACACTATCTCACCTTGCCACTCTGTGGTCTCCTGATGCTGATGCCATCTCCACACTATGTCACCTTTCCACTCTGTGGTATCCTGATGCTGCTGCCATCTCCCCACTATCTCACCTTGCCACTCTGTGGTCTCCTGATGCTGCTGCTGCCATAACAACACTATGTCACCTTACCACTCTGTGGTATCCTGATGTTTATGCTGATGCCATCTCCACACTATGTCACTTTTCCCCTCTGTGGTTTTCTGATGATGCTGCTGCCATCTCCACACTATGTCACCTTGCCACTCTTTGGTCTCCTGATGCTGTTGCTGCCATCTCCACAGAATGTCACCTTGCCACTCTGTGGTTTCCTGATGCTGCTTCTGCCTTCCCCACACTATGTCACTTTGCTACTCTGTGGCCTACTGATGATGCTGCTGTCGCCCCCTCCAAACCCTGTTATTGTGCCACTCGGTGGCCTTCTCCTGCTGCTGCTACCGCCAACTCCAGACTCTGTCATTGTGCCACTCGGTGGCCTTCTCCAAATGTTGCCAACTCCAGACTCGGTCATTGTGTAACTCGTTGGCCTTCTACTGACGCTGCTGATGCTGCCGCCAACTCCAGATTCTGTCATTGTGCCACTCGGTGGTCTTCTCCTGATGCTGCCAACTCCAGACATGGTCATTGTGCCACTCATTCGCCTTCTCCTTATGCTGCTGCTGTCAACTCCAGACTCTGTCATTGTGCCACTCTGTAGTCTCTTCATGCTGCTGCCAACGGAGCTGAAGCGGACTGGACAAACCCCGACGTACGTTTCGCCGCGCTTCCTCTGGTAGACGCCCCCAGAGACTTCAAACCAAACTCCCACCTGATACATATTTAGGACCCAATAAGCAATCAGCAATCCACACATAAAGCCTAACAAATAGAATCTGTTAGGCCAAAACCACAGCATCCAATCCAATGTCTGCTCAAATTAGATATACAGTCAGGTCCATAAATATTGGGACATCGACACAATTGTAACATTTTTGGCTCTATACACCACCACAATAGATTGAAATGAAACAAACATGATGTGCTTTACCTGCAGACTGTCAGCTTCAATTTGAGGGTATTTACATCCAAATCAGGTGAACGGTGTAGGAATTACAACAGTTTGCATATGTGCCTCCCACTTGTTAAGGGACCAAAAGTAATGGGACAATTGGCTTCTCAGCTGTTCCATGGCCAGGTGTGTGTTATTCCCTCATTATCCCAATTACAATGAGCAGATAAAAGGTCCAGAGTTCATTTCCAGTCTGCTATTTACATTTGGAATCTGTTGCTGTCAACTCTCAAGATGAGATCCAAAGAGCTGTCACTATCAGTGAAGCAAGCCATCATTAGGCTGAAAAAAACAAAACAATCCCATCAGAGAGATAGCAAAAACATAAGGCGTGGCCAAAGCAACTGTTTGGAACATTCTTAAAAAGAAGGAACGCACCAGTGAGCTCAGCAACACCAAAAGACCTGGAAGACCACAGAAAACAACTGTGGTGGATGACCGAAGAATTCTTTCCCTGGTGAAGAAAACACCCTTCACAACAGTTGGCCAGATCAAGAACACTCTCCAGGAGGTAGGTGTATGTGTGTCAAAGTCAACAATCAAGAGAAGACTTCACCAGAGTGAATACAGAGGGTTCACCACAAGATGGAAACCATTGGTGAGCCTCAAAAACAGGAAGGCCAGATTAGAGTTTCCCAAACAACATCTAAAAAAGCCTTCACAGTTCTGGGACAACATCCTATGGACACATGAGACCAAGACCAACTTGTACCAGAGTGATGGAAAGAGAAGAGTATGGAGAAGGAAAGGAACTGCTCATGATCCTAAGCATACCACCTCATCAGTGAAGCATGGTGGTGGTAGTGTCATGGCGTGGGCATGTATGGCTGCCAATGGAACTGGTTCTCTTGTATTTATTGATGATGTGACTGCTGACAAAAGCAGCAGGATGAATTCTGAAGTGTTTCGGACAATATTATCTGCTCACAGTGCAGATGGACAATGACCTAAAGCATACTGCAGAAGCAACCAAAGAGGTTTTTTAAGGGAAAGAAGTGAAATGTTATGCAATGGCCAAGTCAATCCCCGGACCTGAATCCGATTGAGCATGCATTTCACTTGCTGAAGACAAAACTGAAGGGAAAATGCCCCAAGAACAAGCAGGAACTGAAGACAGTTGCAGTAGAGGCCTGGCAGAGCATCACCAGGGATGAGACCCAGCGTCTGGTGATGTCTATGCGTTCCAAACTTCAGCCTGTAATTGACTGCAAAGGATTTGCAACCAAGTATTAAAAAGTCAAAGTTTGATTTATGATTATTATTATGTCCCATTACTTTTGGTTCCTTAACAAGTGGGAGGCACATATGCAAACTGTTGTAATTCCTGCACCGTTCACCTGATTTGGATGTAAATACCCTCAAATTAAAGCTGACAGTCTGCAATTAAAGCACTTCTTAATTATAGTACACAGGCGCTTACACTAGTGCTATCTGGCGCTGCGGTACCGCAGCGGTATCGCCACCGCTGCTAGTCAAAGTAATGTGTATAATGTATCTTAAGGTACTGCACGCTGTGCTTCCTGTATGAGATCTCACCATTCATATAGAGGAGGGAAGGATACAGACCAAAACATATAACACAAATCGAATCAGCCAGCACTCACCCAATGCACGTTGCACGGGATAGGAGCAATCTCCACTGGTAATGTAGAAGAAATCCCAGCAATCATCGTGTCTTGATAGTATGTTGTTTTTTATTGCATCAAATCAATATGTCCTACACCCAGGGTGTAGGACATATTGATTTGATGCAATAAAAAACAACATACTATCAAGACACGACGATTGCTGGGATTTCCTCTACAAAACATATAACAAACCGAGGGATGTAAACAGTTTCATCTCTCGGGAGAGCTGCCACCTTCCACAATGGCTGGAAAATATTCCAAAAAGTAAATTTTTGAGGATAAAACGGAATTGCACAAAGGAGGATGAATATCAAACAGAAGCAGACAAATTGCAGGAGAAATTTGAGCAGAGAGGTTACAACAGAGACAAATTAATAACACAAAAAGAGCTGGTAGGGAAACTAGACAGACAGGATCTAAAGAACAAAAAGACGAAAATACGAGAAGATAATAACATAGAGGTGGGACCCTTTGAAATACCACCCATCATCACACAGTATAATGGCCAGTCAGGAATACTGAGAAAGATTATCAGAAAACACTGGGAAACCCTGAAAGAAGACAAAATAATAGGAGATCAGATCCCAAAAAAACTAAATTTATCTACAGAAAGGCGAAAAATGTGGGGAGCCTTGTAGCCCCGACAAATAAATGTGTGAGTAAAAAGAATGAGAGCCAGATAATAAGTGGGAGCACAAGATTCAAACCGCAGGGAGGTTTCTTCCCGTGCGGCATATGAAAATAAGCAGGAAACAGCATATAAACATGCAAATAAAAAATGAATGGACAGGTGACACAGCTGCATATAACATACGGGACCACATTACCTGCAGGAGTCAGGGTGTAATATATGCCATAATATGTCCATGCAAAAATACATACATAGGGCGTACAAAAAGAACCCTAAGCAAAAGGATAGGGGAGCACATTTACAACATTGGAAGAAAATATGAAGGTCATCCTCTCTCTAGGCACTATAAAGACAAACATGGGGGAAACAGCAATGGTACCATATTTTGCGGGATAGAGATGGTCAAAAAAGACAAAAGAGGAGGAGATTTTTTTAAAAAAAAATGTCTAGAGCAGAGTCGCTGGATTTTCAACCTAAACACATTGGTACCTTCAGGGTTAAACTCAGAAATTGAACTATTCGCTTTTGAATAATCGACAACTTAACGCACGAGGTATGAAGGGGTTAAACAAGGGAGGAGATACGGACCTTTAAAAGTAACACCAGGAGCCTGAATAAGCATCCCAGACGAAGAATAGCGTACTATTCGAAACGCGTTGGGGTAACTCTGGTCCTGCTAGTCACCCGTAGCTCTTGCTGTGACGTCACACAGCGCTCCATGCCACCGGCCGGGGCAAGCTCAATATCCAGCTTAATCAATAGGGTCCAGCCTCCTGTATTCCCTTCACTCAACACAAAAGAAGAACAAGAAAGACGCAGGACAGACAGTCAAACAGACGAACACCCAGAATCAGGTATTTACCAATCTGTGGGCATCTGAGTCACTGATAGGTAGTGGAGATACATTAAAGCACATCTTGTTTGTTTCATTTCAAATCCATTGTGGTGGTGTATAGAGCCAAAAATGTTAGAATTGTGTCGATGTCCCAATATTTATGTTAGACAAAAAAAAAAAAAATTCTGGGATAAGACAAAATAACCAAACCTTATTGGGCTTTTTGGGGAGTTCAGGTCTCTTGAGCCAACCTTTGATGTAGCAAAAAATCACAGAAAAAATAATAAGAAATTACATGAATGGTGTCAGAGCAACACTCCCCTTAAAGGGAATCTGTCACCTAGTTTGAGCATATTAAACTGATAATATAGCGATGTTCAATAAAGTACCTTCATTCCAGGAAGGGTCTTCTTTCTTTTATTCAAGTTTTCATTTTGATCAAAAAGCGATTTTTCAAATATGCTAATTAAGCTTCAAGGTGCCCAGAGGGGCGTTATTCCTCTTCTCTAGTGCCCAGTAATGCCCCCTGCTGTGCCCAGTCGGCCTTTATTTCAAGCCCAGCACGCCTCCTCATAAATTAATTTACCCCCACATCGGATCCGAACAGCGCCGCCCCCTCCGCTACGTCACGTAATTTATTCACCCCACGATCCTTGCGTCCTCCTTTCATTCCCCAAAAATCTCGCGCAGCCGCAGTATCGCCGACTGCCTGCGCCTGTTCTATACTACGGCTCCTCAATAGTGTCACTGGGCATGCGCCGAGCCCAGTGACTTAATCAGAGCTCGGATGAAGCCAGTACGCTGGTGAAACATGTAGGAAGGGTTTGCTTACAGGTACCGTACCTTTTTTTAGGCAGGAAACCGCTATTCTATCTCTAGCACGGATAGAAGAATGTGTGTGTGTGTGGGCGACTCTAGTGTGCCCTCTCCCCCTTCTCTTTGCCCAGGCATAAGAACAGAGAAAGGGGAGACCCCAGCAGTGGAAGAAGTCTCTCTTCAGACATAGGCTCTGTGTATGTGTGATCTGAATGTACCTTCTCTCCCTCTCTCCTTCCCCTGTTTAGGGGTATAAGAAAGGAGTAAGGGGAGTTTTTAGGAGTGGATGAGGTCACGTAGGACTGCTGACAAAAGCGAGGAATCACAAAACCGAATGCTCCTCTGCTTCTTTGGAAGAATCTAATATCTATCCCACAGCCAGACCACACTGAGACCACTAGATCTGGGACGTATTGGGTAATCTGGATACCTAGAGATTCACCCTAAAACATTGGTGGATTAACCCTCCACCAGAATTTCATGTGCACTTTAAGCCAACACCTCAATCCAATATCCTATTAGATGATAGATGTGATCTTTACACTATAATAGAGGTATAGCAGTACCCCGATAGTTTTAATGGATCACACTTGTATTTACTTTCAGCATAAATAGTAAAAATTATGTTTTATCTCAGGGACAATTTTTTTGGGTGGGTTTTCAACCCTCTCATTCAGTTTTTGAAACAAAAATAAATTGTGAGTAAGTGTTAAATGGAGTAAAGTGAGTAGAAATCTATTATGTAATTTATTATTTTTTTCAGTGATTTTTCCTTACTCTGTACTAAATACTTGAAGCAGTGGCACCTTCTGGTGTGAATGCACTTCTATATTATCATGGGAGTTACATTTCTGTGCACTTTTTCTCAGCCTATCCCACAGGCGACCTTGATTAGGTGTACACCCATTCTAGATGACCCTGAGATGGAGAAGTAATGAGGAGCCCAATTGTTCTTCAACCTTCTCATGGACCCTGGACTTTTAAGAAGATCCTGTCTTGGTCTAGGGTCAACTCCACTATGGCTCATTATGCCAGTTTATACTCACTGGACAAGTAAATGTGCCAAGTGTGACACACTAAAGGGAGTTGTATGGGGAGGCAGGTATTTTCCTCCCAGTGTGTGCTACTGGACTGATTAGCGGCCAGGTGGGGTCAAACACCGGACTGAATTCATGTGCAGGTCCGGGTTTTGACAACACCTAGCTGCCATTAAAAGACAGCTAGGTTCAGCAGAAAGGATCTCTATATTAGGATCTGACGCTTGTGCTGGGCTTGAAGGTCTGAGACCAGTGTGAGGGGAAACAGGCCGCCTAAAGTCTGTTCATGGACTCTTTGAGGCAGAACTGCCAGCTGGGTGTAAACTATCACCAAAAGCAAAAGGTGACTTTTTGTGTTGAATGTGACTATTTGTTTATGAACTTTGCCAAGAGTGTGGATAAATACTGAACTGTTTGATGTAAGAACTGGTAGTGCATCCGCTTATCCTGACTACCAGAGCAAATCATCACAGTTGGTGGAGAATGCATGCAATCGCAGTGAGGCTGGCATAAAAGCCTAAATGTTTTTTTTTTCTGGGCACGTCCTGGATTAAACCAGCTAAATTTCAACCCATGTTACTCGGCAAAATGGAAGCTGTAATGAAGGCAAACTTGCAACAACGGGAGGCTAATAAACAGCAGCAAGAAACAAACCAGCTGCTGCTACAACACGTGATGGCTTTACAGACGGCAGGAGCATCTCCAAGCATTCAAGATGCCCAGAAAGCAGTTCGTACGGCGATCCCCCAGATATCTGGCGGTATTCAAGAAAGTAGCCATGAGGGAGAATCTACCCCGAGATCAGTGGGCTGAGGTCGTCGCTCCGTTCCTGGCATCCGAGTCCCAGCAGGTGTATTTTTACTTACCGGACGAGTAAGCGGGCGATTACCAGAAAGTCAAGGGTGAGATCCTGGCGAGGCTGAGGGTGAATGTGTTGGTCCGGGCCCAGAGGGTGCACCAGTGGGAGTTTAACCCTGACAGGAATATATTGGCAAAAGTCTCAGCTTTTAATATCTGCATTTATGACTAGCCAGTATAGTCAGTGGCATATCCGTTTGGTGCATTTCTTCTGTGATTTATGATTATATTTTCATCCGCACAATGCTCCATTTTGTGTAGGATGCCTTTGTGGTGCATGTGGACCGCGCCGACATCCTCCACCGTATGCAATTTTTTTTTTGCTGGGGATAGTCGTTTGCTGCGGTCCACATGCGGTGGGGCTGCTCCCCCAATGAAAAACACACCACAGTGTTAGGGGTTGAGCAGCTCCCCCAGATTTGCCACTATATTTCTGTGTTTTTGTCTTGTTTTATATGTAGTGTATGTGCCTTTACCTGGCATTCAAACACTCTCCTTTGCACCTGGTTGCCTCCATCACATGGTCTGATATGGGTGAGGCTCACAGTCTGGCTTTGTTCACATTGCACTAGTTGTCCTGCTATGCAGTTGTGTGGAAGCTTTGCTGTGAGCTGGATTTCATCACCTTCAGACCGTGTTCACACCATAGGTAGCGCAGTGGTAGGACCCCTTGCCATGCTGAGAACCGTGACGTGGTGCATGATTGGGCTCCGATATCTTCCTGACAGGAATATATTGGCAAAAGTCTCAGCTTTTAATATCTGCATTTATGACTAGCCAGTATAGTCAGTGGCATATCCGTTTGGTGCATTTTTTCTGTGGTCCATAATAACTTGCTCTATAAAAATATCACATGACCTAACCCCTCAGGTGAATACCGTAAAAAAAAAAAAAAACTTACATAAATAAAAAAATAGAATACATATTAGGTATCGCCGCATCTGTGACAACTTGATCTATAAAAATACCACATGATCTAACCTGTCAGATGAATGTTGTAAATAACAAAAAATAAAAACGGTGCCAAAACAGCTATTTCTTGTTACCTTGCCTCACAAACAGTGTAATATAGAGCAACAAAAAATCATACGTACCCTAAACTAGTACCAACAAAACTGCCACCCTATCCCGTAGTTTCTAAAATGGGGTCACTTTTTTGGAGTTTCTACTCTAGGGGTGCATCAGGGGGGCTTCAAATGGGACATGGTGTCAAAAAACCAGTCCAGCAAAATCTGCCTTCCAGAAACAGTATGGAATTATTTTCCTTCTGCGCCCTGCTGTGTGCCCGAACAGCGGTTTACGACCACATATGGGATGTTTCTGTAAACTACAGAATCAGAGCCATAAATATTGACTTTTGTTTGGCTGTTAACCCTTGCTCTGTAACTGGAAAAACATTATTAAAATGGAAAAATGTGCCAAAAAAGTGACATTTTGAAATTGTATCTCTATTTTCCATTAATTCTTGGGGAACACCTAAAGGGTTAACAAAGTTTTTAAAATCAGTTTTGAATACCTTGAGGGGTGTAGTTTCTAAAATGGGGTCACTTTTTTGGAGTTTCTACTCTAGGGCTGCATCAGGGGGGCTTCAAATGGGACACAACTGTTTTAAATACCTATTTTGGCCTCTCTGCTTCCATAAAACAACTCTTAGTGGAGTGAATGTCTGTTCAGCTTCTCTCTCTGGGGAATAATGATTCCAGCAGCTCCTGCTAGGGGAATTTCCCACACAAGCTGTGTGTGATGCTGACTGCAATTGGTCAAAACTCCTGCTGTGTGTGAGGCTGGTTGTGATTGGTCAAGACTCTTGCCCAGTAGCAACAGTTTAACTCTATGCTTTCTGTTGTTTATGCTGTGTCATTGAGCTTACCTTACATTATAGGCCTCATGCACACGACCGTTGTGTGCATCCGTGGCCGTTGTGCCGTTTTCCGTTTTTTTTCACGGACCCATTGACTTTCAATGGGTCCGTGGAAAAATCGGAAAATGCACCGTTTTGCAACCGGGACCGTGATCCGTGTATCCTGTCCGTCAAAAAAATAAGACCTGTCCTATTTTTTGGATGGACAACGGTTCACGGACCCATTCAAGTCAATGGGTCCGTGAAAGAACACGGATGCACACAAGATTGGCATCCGTGTCCGTGATCCGTGGTCGTAGGTTACTTTCATACAGACGGATCCGAAGATCCGTCTGCATAAAAGCTTTTTCATAGCTGAGTTTTCACTTCGTGAAAACTCAGATCCGACAGTATATTCTAACACAGAGGCGTTCCCATGGTGATGGGGACGCTTCTAGTTAGAATATACAACGAACTGTGTACATGACTGCCCCCTGCTGCCTGGCAGCACCCGATCTCTTACAGGGGGCCGTGAGGTGCTGCACCTGAAGGGGTTAATTGTGCTATCATAGCCCCCTGTAAGAGATCCGGGGCTGCCAGGCAGCAGGGGGCAGACCCCCCTCCCTCCCCAGTTTAAATGTCATTGGTGGCCAGTGCGCCCCCCCTCCCTCCCTCTATTGTAATGATAACATTGGTGGCACAGTGTGCGCCCCCCCTCCCTCCCTCTATTGTTTTAATACATTGGTGGCAGAGTGCGCCCCCCCCCCTTCCTCCCTCTATTCTTTTAATACATTGGTGGCAGTGTGCGGACCTACGGACCACGTTTTTGCGGACCGTGAAAAAAAAAACGGTCGTGTGCATGAGGCCTAAAATGAATCTTAAAGGCACATTATCTTTTTCTGCTTCTGTGGACACAAAATATAACTATTACATGACATCCAAACATGAAGTCACTGTAAATAACGCTGCTTTTGTCTTTAACACACAAACATAGCAACTGTATTAAGGTTATTAGCAGGTCTAGCTGTATAAACTGTGGCGATGTGAACTGTAAAATGCATGGAAATTTCCCGGAAGGGGGGTATATCTCTCCCAGGTTCCTCAACTGGCTGAGATGGGTGAAATCTAGAATGACGCTGGCTTCAGTAAATATAGTTGCTGGAGCTATTTTCTTTTTTCATTCCGGGATTTAACTTGGATTGGGATGGTAGGTTTTGGCAGTGGGACCTCCCAATCCACCCCCCAGTCTGGGGCAGGTTTTTGCCTAGCAGGAAAGTGATCGCAGGTGAAGCCTACCCTAATCAGGCTAGCATAAATCCACCCTCAGTGTGTCAGTCTAGTGGGGAGTGTCTGTGAACCTGGAGCAGAGGCTCTGTATGTGGTCTCAGTCTGGATGGCTGAGGGGTCACAAGGCTATGCGAAGCCTGATCTCTCCCCTGTGTGGTCTGACGCTTGATGAGCGGAACCTGCTAAGGCTTGGAGCCTGAGACCCTGACCCTAAGCGGTACTTAGAGGGGAGTCAGGGAAGCATATGTGTTTAGGTAGAGCCCAGACTGGCAAGGGTTTTTATTTTGGCTTTGTATGTTTTTCGTTAAGCCGTGTGCCACAATAAAGCACAGTTTGGCCCCTAAATCCTGGTGTCCATGAAGAAGTGTGTGGTTGCGACTCCAGTGAAAGATGAGCTACCCCTTACAAAACACACAAGCTATATTAGCAACCTAGGACAGGTCTTAGCTGGCTAGCTACAGTAATGAGTCCCACTGCTATGCTGGACCGTATTTTAGCTGATTTGTTCTGGAGGGAGTTGCCATACCCTCTTCAGCATTGGATTGACCAGGCGTCTCCTGTTAATGCCCGTGAGATAGTGGACCTGGTTGAACGATATGAGGCTACCAGGAAACTAAAGTGGGGCTCTTTCGAGAAGGGGGCAGTTAAACCCTAATAATCCCAACCCCAAACCCGGAGACTGGAGCTGAAAAAGCCTGCCCGGAAGGTACCCACTGTGGACCTGGCTCCGGTGATCTGTTGGTGGTGTCATGAGCCTGGTCGTGTAAGGGCCGACTGTCCCCATAGAGATGAGCCCATGGACACTAACTATAGCTACCGTCGGTCGCTATATGCCAGGTAGCTGTGTGAAACAGGTGTCAGGGAGTCTTTAGATAATAATCACCTGTGCCAGGTGGAAGTGGGAAACACTCCAGCTGTGGCTCTGCTGGACTTGGGGAGTCTTGTTACCCTGGTAAGGGCTACCCTGGTGCGACCCGCTGAGTTTACTGGCCGGAAAATCGAGTTAATGTGCATACATGGTGACTTAAAAGACTACCCTACCGCTCTGGTATCTTTAACCACGGTTGCCGGCAGGAGGAATCATGAAGTGGCCGCCGACAAAAATCTACACTATAAACTAATAATAGAAAGAGACATCCCGGACTTCCCGGAACTGTGGCCAGCTATGAGACTTACCGGTCCCCAGTCATGGATAACCCCAGGGGATTGGCCTTGCTCAAGTGGGAGGCCAGAACCCTAGGAATCCGAGGCCGAAGGGCCAGCAGTAGGGGTGACCGCCACATCGGTGGATGAGGGGGGAACAACCCCGTTGAATGTGATGGTTGGGGAGATGGAGGACCTGCCGCAGGGCCCTGAATTGGCAGACTTGAATATCTCCAGTCATAATTTCGGTACAGCACAACACAGGGACCCGACATTATCCCGAGCCTGGGAGAATGTGTTAATTATCGATGGAGAACCACAACAACCTGGGGCCGAGTCGATATTTCCGCGTTTTGTGGTTCTCCATGATTTGCTGTATCAGGTCAACCAACTACAGGGGGAGAATGTGGAACAGTTGGTGGTGCCCAAGGCTTATCGCAAACTGGTACTAGATCTAGCGCACCAATATGTTCTCGGGCGTCATCTGAGATTGCAGAAAACACAGGACTGTATACTACAGCTGTTTAACTGGCCCAGTGTGTTTAGAGAGGTGGAAGAGTTTTGTAAGTTTTGCCCGATCTGCCAGATAACTAGCCCCAGCCCCATTTACGTAGTCCCTTAGTACCTCTCCCGATCATCGAGGTCCCGTTTGAAAGAATCGCTATGGATCTCATAGGACCAGTACCAAAGTCCACTAGAGGGCACCAACACATTCTAGTCATCCTAGACTACGCTACCCGGTATCCGGAGGCGGTGCCACTGCGGCAAACATCAGCCAAACTCATAGCTAAAGAGTTAATGGAGATGTTTTCCCGCGTAGGACTACCCAAAGAGGTTTTGACGAACCAAGGTCATGTCCAAGGTCATGCACATAAAACCGTTACGGATGTCCATCGACCATCCACAAACGGACGGGCTGGTAGAAAGGTTTAACCTTTAAAAATATGTTAAAAAGAGTGGTGTCCAAAGGTGAAAGGGACTGGGACCTCCTCCGGCCCAATTTCATGATCGCAGTGCGAGAGGTGCCCCAGGCCTCTACTGAGTTCTCGGCCTTCGAACTGCTATATGGCAGACATCCTCGCGGGCTGTTGGATGTAGCCAAGGAGGCATGGGAACAACACCCAACTCCGTATAAAAGTGTTATTGAGTACGTGATCCAGATGTAAGAATGGATAGAGACCGTGTAGCCTCTGATTTGGGAACATATGGAGGCCGCTCAGCGGGCCCAAAGTCGAATCTATAACCGGCAGGCTCAAGTCCAGAGCTTTAACCCTAGTCATTGGGTCTTGGTTCTGGTACCAACAGTGGACAGTAAGTTCTTGGCTAGGTGGCAGGGGCCCTATGAGGTAATAGAGAAAATTAGAGATGTAAATTACAAGGTACACCAGCCAGGGCGGCGAAAGCCAAAGCAGGTCTACCATGTTAATCTACTGAAACCTTGGAAGGATAGGAAGACCTGCGCTGAGGACAGACCGCAGTCGGTTTGTCTAGGGGAAGAGGTTTTGGCCCCTCTGTCTGCTGCAGGGGAATCGGTTGCCACAATAAGAATTGCTGACAGCTTCTCCTCTAAACAGGCTCAGGAAGCCAGGGAGTTCATTAGTTGGAACACAGATGTGTTCTCGGAACTCCCTGGACGCACTTCCATAATCCAGCATGATATTGTGTCATGGAACCATGAACCAGACGTACAACAAGAGATAAGTGGAAATAAGAAGGCTTTATTGAAAATCAAGCTGTAAGCAAAAGTCCAAACGGATGGCTAAACCGAAGCAGGGTCTTGCGTAGACAGGGGTCAGGAACTAGAAGGGTAGTCAGACGAAGCCTGGATCAGGAACCAGCAGGGTAGTCAGACGAAGCCAGGATCAGGAACCAACAGGGTAGTCAGACGAAGCCAGGATCAGGAACCAACAGGGTAGTCAGACGAAGCCAGGATCAGGAACCAACGGGGTAGTCAGACGAGGCCAGGATCAGGAACCAGAAGCAGCAGCAGTCTTAGAAGCATGTGTACACAGGAGGACCAAGCAAGGAACTGAAGCCACAGACCTCCTATATGTATGAGCTAGGCATCCAGCTCCTCCCAGTGGGAAGGAGAAGCCGCAGGGTGGGAGGCTACAAGAAACCCAGAAACCAAGATGGCCGCCAGCACATGTCAAACGAAGGAGAACAGTAAGAAGGTAAGACCATGACAGTACCTCCCCCTCAAGGGCCCCTCCTCCGCGGAGTAAGGAACGGTTCCTGAGGGAAGCGTGCGTGGAAGGCTCGGAGCAAAGCAGGAGCATGGACATCTGCGGAGGGAACCCAGGAACGCTCCTCTGGACCATAACCACGCCAATGGACCAAAAACTGCAACCGGCCGCGGGCCAGGCGTGAGTCCAGGATATTGCTCACCTCATATTCCTCACGATTGCCCACTTGGACCGGACGGGGCCGAGGAACCGAGGAAGTGAAACGATTACACACCAATGGCTTCAACAGGGAGACATGAAACACGTTGGAGATCCGCATGCCAGGAGGAAGCGCAAGGGCATAGGCTACCGGGTTTACCCTGCGAAGCACTCGGAAGGGACCAACAAAGCGAGGCGCCAGCTTGGGAGTGGGCACTCGAAGGTTGAGGTTGCGGGTGGACAACCATACACGGTCTCCGACCTGGTAGGAAGGAGCGGGCGCTCGTCTGCGATCAGCCTGGAGTCTCTGGCGCTGCGCAGAGACCTCAAGGGACCTCTGGATCTGTACCCAAGAAGCACGTAGGACGGAAAGGTGATCCTCCACAGCCGGAATATCCTGGGGAGAGAATACCTCCGGTAACACGGCAGGTTGGAACCCATAATTGGCCATGAAGGAAGACGTCCCAGAGGAAGAGTTCACCGCCGTGTTCCTGGCAAACTCAGCCCAAGGCAGGAGGTCAACCCAATTGTCTTGGTGATCGGAGACATAGCAACGAAGGAATTGCTCCAAGGCCTGATTGGATCGTTCTGCGGCCCCATTGGACTGAGGGTGGTAGGCCGAGGAGAAAGAGAGATGAATCCCCAACTGGGAGCAAAAGGCGCGCCAGAACCTGGACACAAACTGACTCCCCCGATCCGACACAATCTCCTTGGGCAAACCGTGCAACCGGAAGACCTCCCTGGCGAAAATCGTGGCCAACTCTTGTGCAGAGGGTAACTTCTTGAGAGGAACACAGTGGCACATTTTGGAAAACCGATCCACAATCATGAGAATGACCGTATGGCCTCGGGATGCAGGGAGGTCCACAATGAAATCCATCCCCAGGTGTGACCATGGGCGCTCCCCGGTGGCTATGGGTTGCAAAAGGCCCAACGGAAGGTGCCGAGGGGACTTACTCTGGGCACAAACGGAGCATGCCGCTACATATGCGGCGATGTCGGAACGTAGAGAAGGCCACCAGAACAGACGTGAAACAGCCCAGGACAGCTGATTCTTTCCAGGATGCCCCGCGGCCTTGGAGTTATGGTAGGTTCGCAACAACCGAGTGCGCAACTCCTCAGGCACAAAACACCTGCCATTGGGTCTCCCAGAGGGAGCACCAGATTGAGCCGTCAAAATCTGCTCACCCAGGGGAGAGGTCAGGCTGGTGCGAATGGCGGCCAGGATCTGATTCGGAGGTATGACCGAAGTCGGAATCGACTCCTCCCCGGACAGCTCGGAGTACTGCCGTGATAAGGCATCCGCTCTGATGTTCTTGGAACCGGGTAGGTAGGAGACCACGTAATTAAAACGTGACAAGAACAGAGCCCATCTGGCCTGACGTGGTGTCAATCTCTTGGCCTCAGAAAGGTAGGTCAGATTCTTGTGGTCCGTCAGGAGGAGAACCGGAACCACCGAACCCTCGAGCAAGTGCCTCCATTCTTTAAGGGCCTGCACGATGGCCAATAACTCCCTGTCACCAATCTGATAGTTGCACTCCGCGGAAGACAGTTTCCGGGAGTAAAACCCACAGGGAAGCAGAGGACCCTCTGGTGTTCTACGCTGAGACAGAAGGGCGCCTACTCCCGTCTCAGAAGCGTCCACCTCGAGGACAAAGGGCAACCCAGGGTTGGGATGCGACAGAATCGGAGCCGACACAAAAGCGGACTTTAGAGCCTCAAAAGCTCGGATGGCCTCGAGCGGCCAGACCTGGAAACTACTGCCCTTCCTGGTCAGATCCGTGAGAGGCTTGGCTAGCATAGAAAAGTCCCTGATGAACTTCCGATAATAATTGGCGAAGCCCAAAAAGCGCTGCAGGGCACGGAGACCACTGGGCTGGGGCCACTGTAAGACAGCCGAAACCTTCTCAGGATCCATGGAGAACCCCTCAGCGGAAATGATGTAACCTAAGAAGGTTACCTGGGATCGGTGAAATTCGCATTTCTCAAGCTTACCGAACAGCCTGTTCTCTCGTAACCGTTGCAACACTCGTCTGACATCCATAATGTGGGCCTCCATGGATTCAGAATATACCAAGATGTCATCCAAATAGACCACCACACACTGCTGCAACAGGTCACGGAAAACATCGTTGATGAATTCCTGGAAGACTGCGGGCGCATTGCACAACCCAAAGGGCATAACCAAGGATTCATAATGACCGGTCCTGGTGTTAAACGCGGTCTTCCACTCATCGCCCGTCTTGATCCTTACCAGGTTATATGCCGCCCTCAGGTCGAGTTTGGTAAAGACCGTGGCCCCTTTGAGGCGATCGAACAGCTCGGAAATCAAGGGTATCGGGTAAGCGTTCTTGATCGTGATGCGATTGAGACCCCTGTAATCGATGCAAGGCCTCAACTCACCGCCCTACTTTTTCACAAAGAAAAATCCAGCCCCTGCAGGGGACGAGGATTTGCGAATGTGTCCGCGTGAAAGCGCCTCCCTCACGTACTCCTCCATGGCCTCATTCTCCGCTACCGACAGTGGATAGACTTTGCCACGAGGAGGAACGGCACCAGATTGTAACTCTATGGCACAATCGTATGGGCGGTGCGGAGGTAGGGCAACTGCGCGCACCTTATCGAATACATCCCGGTACTCTTCGTATTCAGGAGGCAACAGAGAGTCCGAGGAAGTACACAGCAACTTGACAGGCCCATGGATGCAACTAGCCCCACACTGCGGTGACCACGAGAGGATCTCGGCCGATCTCCAATCGAAAGTCGGATTATGCTTCTGGAGCCAGGGGTACCCCAAGACCACCGGGTAGTGTGGAGACGAAATCACCTGGAGACAGACCGACTCTCTGTGAACGGCACCAATGGCTATCCCCACTGGAAGGGTCTCATGAGTCACGTGTGGCGGCAGAAGGGGTCTGCCGTCTATCGCCTCAAGAGCCAGTGGGGAACCTCGAGGCTGCAGAGGAATGGAATTGGCGGCAGCGAACACACTATCAATGAACAAACCACCAGCACCAGAGTCCACCAACGCCTGGGTCGTCACCGAGCCCCCGACCCAGGAGAGGACAACAGTGATCAGTGGTTTGTCAACACGGGAAACCGGGGACGAGGAGACTCCACCCAAGATCTGCCCCCGACAGGATCTCAGGTGCGAGCGTTTCCCGGACGGTTCGGACATGCCAACCGAAAATGCCCACCGAGACCACAGTACATGCATCGGCCCTCGCGTCTCCGGAGTACCCTCTCCCCCTCGGACAGGCGAGCAAACCCCAGCTGCATGGGTTCACCCCCAGACAAGTCATCCCCAGGAGGCGTGGGAGGAGAGGGAGGCACGGGTGGGACAGCAAACGTAGGCGCCAATCTGTTAGAAGACCTCCGCAGGCTCTCCTTAAAGGAAGGCCTCTCCCTGAGTCTGGTGTCAATCAAAATCAGGAAAGAAATAAGAGACTCGAGCTCCACTGGTAGGTCCTTAGCTGCAACCTCATCCTTCAAGGCATCCGAGAGACCATGAGAGAAAGCAGCGACCAGAGCCTCATTATTCCAGCCCACCTCTGCTGCCAGGGTACGAAACTCAATGGCGTATTCAGCTACGGATCGTGAACCCTGTCTGATGGACATAAGGAGCTTCGCAGCAGAGGCAGCACGAGCCTGCACATCGAATACCTTCCGAAGTGAAGCAACAAAACCGGAAAACTCGGCAACCACCGGATTGTTGTTCTCCCATAAAGGGCTGGCCCAGGCCAAGGCCTTGTCCGAGAGCAGCGAGATCAAGAAGCCCACCTTTGATCTCTCAGTAGGAAAGGCATGTGGCAGCAACTCAAAATAAATGCCCACCTGGTTAAGGAAACCTCGGCACTGAGTTGGCTCTCCCCCAAAGCGCTGTGGAAGGGGGGCAGACCTGGTCATACCCCGAGACACCGCAGGCGCAGCAACAGGTGTCGGGGTAGACTCTTGCGCAACAACCGGAGCGGCAGTAGGAGCGGGCCCAGGAGCGACAACCGACCCATCGGCAACGGAAGCGAAATGAGCCGTGCGTTCAAGCAGGGTTTGCAACGCCACAGCGAACCGACCCAACAGGTGATCCTGCTGATCAAGTCTGGCAACCAGCGTAGGTAGCGAGGATGGCCCTGTACCGTCAAAATTCATGGCTTGGTCCTAATGTCATGGAACCATGAACCAGACGTACAACAAGAGATAAGTGGAAATAAGAAGGCTTTATTGAAAATCAAGCTGTGAGCAAAAGTCCAAACGGATGGCTAAACCGAAGCAGGGTCTTGCGTAGACAGGGGTCAGGAACTAGAAGGGTAGTCAGACAAAGCCTGGATCAGGAACCAGCAGGGTAGTCAGACGAAGCCAGGATCAGGAACCAACAGGGTAGTCAGACGAAGCCAGGATCAGGAACCAACAGGGTAGTCAGACGAAGCCAGGATCAGGAACCAACGGGGTAGTCAGACGAGGCCAGGATCAGGAACCAGAAGCAGCAGCAGTCTTAGAAGCATGTGTACACAGGAGGACCAAGCAAGGAACTGAAGCCACAGACCTCCTATATGTATGAGCTAGGCATCCAGCTCCTCCCAGTGGGAAGGAGAAGCCGCAGGGTGGGAGGCTACAAGAAACCCAGAAACCAAGATGGCCGCCAGCACATGTCAAACAAAGGAGAACAGTAAGAAGGTAAGACCATGACATATTGTCACCGAGCCCCAGGCAAAAGTCCACAAAAAGCCATCTAGGAGGAAGTGCAGCTAATGCTGAGGCTGGATGTCATTGATGAGTCTAAAAGTGAGTGGGCCAGCCCAATAGTTCTAATACCCAAGCCAGACGGGACATTACGGTTCTGTAATGATTTTCATAAATTAAATAAGATTTCTAAATTTGATGCGTATCCCATGTCCCGGGTAGATGAGCTTATCGAGCGGTTAGGACAGGCAAGGTATTTCTTGGTCTTGGACCTCATCAAAGGGTACTGGCAAGTGCCCTTAACAGAGGCTGCCAAATAAAAAACTGCCTTTATCACCCCTGAGGGGCTGTATCAGTAGAAGTTGTTACCCTTTGGCCTTCATGGCGCCCCTACGCCGATTAATGGAAATTGTACTTCGTCACCATCGTAGATACGCCTCGGCTTACCTGGATGATATTGTCATTCATAGTACCGACTGGGAGAGTCACCTGCCCAAGGTGCAGGCTGTAGTGGACTCCCTTCGGAAGGCTGGACTAACCGCTAACCCAAAAAAATGTGCGATAGGGTTAGAGGAGACTAAATACCTAGGATATGTCATTGGGCGCAGACTCGTCAAACCCCAATTGTACAAAATAGAGGCAATACGGAACTGGCCCCTACCTGTCACCACTAGGCAAGTAAAGTAATCCCTGGGAATGGTGGGCTATTACATGAGGTTTGTCCCCCACTTTGCTACTCTAGCCACACCTTTAACAGTACTCTTGAAGGGAAGAAAATCAGTGATGGTTCGCTGGGATGATCGGGCGGAAGAGGCTTTTTCCGCTTTAAAGTTGGCCCTGTGTGGGTCACCGGTTTTGTGCCGCCCAACTTCAAGAGGGAGAACTGCGCCTGGTCTCATTGCTCCAAGAGTAAAGCATATACCTACCAGAAGTGGTCAAATGGTCTCCATTGAAGTTCCTAACACAGCAAAAGCAATATAGAACATTGTGACTCAGTTGCTCAGTCCAGCCCACTTCCCTGATTATTGGATTTGAAGTGTCTGCCTTGTCTTTGGCTTATCCCTGAGTACGATTTTGCCTGATCCCTAAGTACTCCACACCAGTGTTTCTTGACCCCCATGAGTCAGCAATCACTTGAACAAAAACTACTACAAATGGTAGCAACCTGGTGGTTCACCTACAGCAGAGTCCAGATCCCTGTCAGTCGTCAGTCTGTGCACTAGTTTCATCATTAGGATGTCTTTCTCTCCATTTAAATTTTTTTGGTAGAAAAGAAAGATGGTAGATTTTCATGAACTGAACAAAATTACAGTCAGTAATCAGTATCCATTGCCTTTAATTCCTGATGTGTTCAATCAGCTGCTTGGTATTATTTTTTTTAAAACAGCCTATAATCTCATTTGCAATGTAGAAGGTGAGTAATGGAAAGCTGACTTTAACAGTCCAGATGGACATAATGAGTGACACTGCTGCGGTGTCGGAGAGCACCCCAATATTTTGTTAACAATATTTTCAGGAATTTTGTGGGGTGATTTTTTGCTGTATATCTGAGTGATATCTAGATGTTTTCTCCTGACCAATCTCTTAGGTTATGTACTTTCAGCAAAATATTTTTGGATGGAGCTACATAAAGTCCAATCCATCAAAGATTGAGTCCAACCACAAAACTTTAAAGGAGTAAACCTTATCTAATCTCCTACACAGCCTATTAGTGTACATGTCAAGTTTTTCTTAGGGCAGTATTACATTTAGCGATGTGGCTGACCAGTGTGGGGAGGGAACAGTTCCTTCCCAGCAAACGCCTGCCCACTAGCGGAGGAGACCGCTGCTATTACATGCAGTGATTTCCTCCACAGTATGAGGAGGAGCATTTATCATTATGTCATCATTCGTCCCCATACTGACTAGCTGTTTGCTGGCAGCAGATCATGATTAGACAGAACGACCTGCAGCCGGCAAACAATGATTTTTAAGTTTGCTTAAAAATCTGGATTACCCAATGAACAAGCATTTTCCCGTTCATCAGGTAATCGGTGGCTATAGTACACTGCCAGATAATCACTAATGGACGCTCGTTAGTGATGATCTGTCAGACAATCTGCCAGTGTAATACAGACCATAGTCTTCACTCCAATCTCCATGCTGCCGCTGTGCTCCATTGCTTACAACTCAAACTTCTAGGTTGTGGAAATACATGAGCTGCAGCCATAACACTTCTCAGTGCTGTGTGCTGCAAGATCACCCAGAAATGTAAGTGCCTATTACACCCTCATCTGGTCCAAAAACTCTTCCAGTTACACCCCCATCCCCTGTTGCCTCCACACAGATTCGATATGACAAGCAGTGGACTCCACCTAGCCTTTTTTTCGATTCAGAGCATCAACCAGACCAAAATCAAATGGATTTGAAATTGTGACCATTTGGGTGGGGATGCAGACAGAGGGCATCATGGGGGGCCGGTGATGTTAGAGGAAATAAAGTGTCCATGGCGGTGCAGTCACACCACTCTCCCGATCTCCAGAATAAGACAGAAAAAGTAGTACAAGTGCATTAGTAAGTTGAATGGCATGGCGGGGATCCTGCCATCGCTCATCCTCATATGGATTCCTGCTGCCCAGGAGCAATGATTGAGGTATCCGCAGATCATTGCACAGTATTTTGTTCATTCATCGGGTCATGAATTATTAGGAACAAGCCTTTGTACAAACATTTGTTCCTGTTAATCTGTCTAAAATCAGCCCATGTAAATCTAACATTACTATATATTCTGGTAGCTGAATTTGCGCTACATAATTATTATCAAGAATCAATTAAAACTTCATTCTTATTTTTGGTCCACATCTTTTAAAGACTTTGATTCTTCAAAGTTTGGATAGCCAAGAAAGACATTCCACTCAAGGTTCCTTATGCTAAATTAGGGTCAAAATATATTGGTGTATACAAGTGTATAGAAAAAAATTAATCTGTCTTTGACAACCTTCATCTTTCAGTATTGTCAATGTGTTCCATAAGCGTGTACTTAAGCCGAAATATGGCTGTGAGAATGCACCCTGAGATAGCTTACCTCCATTCATTAATATTGACAGATGATTCAATTTCATGAGTAGTCCTTTCTACTGCTTAGCAGATAACGAAAAACAGAATAATGTTCAGAAATTATTTTATTGATTTTATTGAGTTCTTAATATTAATAATATAATAGATAATTAATAAATAACAGTAATAACCTGCGTATTCTAAAGAATGATAATTACTTAGCTTTGCTTTTTTTTTTTTTATTTAACTACAAAAATTAGCTTAGATTTGATGTTCAGTTCTGGTTTCAGTAGAATAATGTAACATTTGGGAATGAAGATACAGCTCAGAAGTCCAGCACTGGAAGATGAGATGGCAAAAACTTCCACAGCCACCGTGTATTTCCCCTTGGTGCTGAGATAGGCCGGGATGAAGGAGATCCACACACTGCAGAACACCAGCATGCTGAAGGTGATGTACTGAGCCTCATTGAAGGTGTCTGGAAGTCTTCTGGCCAAGAATGCCACAATAAAACTCAACATAGCGAGGAATCCAATGTAGACAAAAACAATGTAGAAAGCAATGGAAGATCCTTCGTTGCACTGTAATATTATCTTATCAAAGGCAACCTGGGTATTATGCTCTGGAAACGGTGGTGAAATTATCAGCCACAAAACGCAGATAACAAACTCACCAAAAGAAGAAACTAACAACAGACTTGTTGCAAGGTTCTTCCAGAGCCATTTTCTTATGGTCCTGTCGGGTTTGGTGGCTCGAAAGGCTAAGACCACAGTGACTGTTTTGGCCAAAACTGAAGAAACAGCAACTGTAAAAATGTTCCCAAAAGCCACTTGTCGTAGGAGACAGGACAACTTTGATGGGCGTCCAATAAATAACAGAGGGCAGAGAAAGGATAACATAAGGGAGAGGAGAAGAATAAAGCTGAGGTTCCGGTTATTGGCTTTCACGATTGCTGTGTCTTTGTATTTGACAAATATTCCTAATATCACAGCTGTCAAGAAACAGAATAACAGAGAGATGACAATGAGAGATATCCCCAGTGCGTCTCCATGTGATAGGAACTCAGTTGCTCGTGGGATGCATGCAGTCCTTTCCTGGTTTGAAAATTTGTCTTTTGGACAGGTCATACATTTCTCCATATCTGAAAACCAATTAGTAAGTATGATATTAGTCAACTAGTCATATAAGAATCATCCATTTTTAGGTCAGCGGGTCAGTGTCCGCTTCTGTCCTGCTACTTACTATGACACTTAGTAAACTCTGCAAGCTACTGTCTCCATTGCTCCAGACTCTGTTCCCTGAGAGCGTGTTCGTTCTCACCTGTGGGCTCTTAAAGGGTCAGTGCATGCATCTGCAAATCCTTCCCTGGTATTTAAGGCAGCCTCCCCAAGGGTAGTGTGATTGGGCTTTGAGGTTGTCTAGTCTTTAGTCGCCAGCAAAGGTGTTCTCTATTTTCTGACTACCCATTTACCACACCTTGCCTGTCTACCGATTCTGCTCTTTGCAGTCTGCCCTGAGCTTGGACTTACTACCTGGACGATGCACGTACTCTGCCTGCCCTAACCTTGGACTGTGCTCAGACTACACGTTGCTTTATCTCTTGGTGCTTCTGCTATTATCTTGCATCATCCCTGCATTATCTCCAACCTGTGTTCCTGTGAGTTCTCCAGTGTTCCAGTACCTCTAGTTTTCAGTGTGAAGTTCTGTTTACATACTTCATCTGTATTGTCCGTGCTCCTACCCAGTAGCCAGCCTGTCTGCCTTGCCTGACTCTGGTAACCTCACTGCTTGTAAGCTTCTCCCTGTGTCTTCATGTTTTTCTTCAGTCTGGAGTCCAAGTTTCCGAAAACCTGTCTAAGTGCTTGTTCATGCATACCTGCGGTTTTGGTGCGTTTTACGCATCCTGAGCTCCCAAGCTACTGACCCCACCGGGACTATCCCAGGAGGTAAAGGCCTGGTTGTTTACCCGCAGGAAAAAGTCCCAATCCCTGTATTGGGGTTAAAAGGTGAATATCGAGAAAGCACCAGGATAACGCCTTTAGTGTAAGCCCTAAGTGAAACTGATTGACACAGTGGGTCTACATTTGCTGATCTGTGACACCCATAACATAAAACCACAGAAAGATGAACTGATGGCTAGACAATGGGATCAAAGCCTCTCCAAAATGACAGGTCTTCTGCAATGTTCCCAGTAAGCAATGGTTAGTACACACCAAAAGTGGTCAACAACGGGCAGGTAGTGTATTGATGATATGGTCATGGGTTACCAAGGCTTTTTATACAAATAAGGAAAAAGGCTAGCCCATCTGGTGCAGTCCTACATACAATCTATAGTACAACAAACTGTTGAAAACATCTGTGCTGGCTATGAAAAATATGTAAGGACACACGGGGCAGCATGCTGTGTAGACACAGACTGGTCATGGTACCCATGCTGACTCGGGTTCACTGATGAAAGTGCTTATGATGAGTACATGAGCATCAAAACTGCACCAGGGAGCAATGGAAAAAAGTAGTCTCATCTGATGTAATACATTCTTTTATATCATGTGAATGGCTAGCTACAGAAGTGGGCATCACTTACATGGGGAACACATGGTACAAAGATGCACTATGGAAAGAAGACAAGTCAGAGGAAGTAATCCCAGCAGAATATGTGTGGATGTGACATATGCCACCTACAGTATATAAACATTGTAAAGACCAAGTTTCCCACTTCAAGGCACCAGTGTCCCTAATCCTTCAGTAGGACAATGTCCCAACTACACTACAAAATTTGTCCAGAAATGAGGAATAGGACAAATAGCTCAAGCCTGGTTTTCACTTGGCCTCCAAATTTTCTAGAGCTCAATCTGATTGAACCTCTGTGGGTTGTGATTAAAAAAAAATTTAATTGAGGGAAAACTGGTCAGTTTTAGCACCGCTTTTCAACTGCACATCCATGGAAGTCAGCAGGTGGGCAGCTAAAAAGCAGTGGCAGCAAGAAGAAACTGGGAGCCTCTTGTCCAATTGGTAGGTCATGCTGATGGAGTCCTGACTCTTTTGCTTTGGCCCAGGCACTGCTTTACTTTATCGAGAGGACATGCAGATCGAGGGCATAGTGTACAGCAGCACCAACAATGTCCTAATGCTGAGCAGCATCAGGTCACAGTACAGCAACGGCAGGTGCTGAATGAGAGCTATAGGACGGTAATCATTAGGGTATGATTCGCATAAAAGTTCGTTTGAATACTGTACGGAGCGAGCGCTTCGTACAGTATTAGAATGTATTGGCTCAGATGAGCCAAAGTTATTACTTTGCGAAGTCTCGCGAGACTTCGGGTAATAACTTCATAAATTAATTTCTACTGTACAAAAACATTTCCCGAACTCTGGTTCGGTTCCAAGGTAACCACTTTTATGGGAATCGACTTCGCTTTGGATGTTTCATCCTGAGTCGATTCGCTCATCCCTAGTAAGCATATATACACTACTGGAAATGAAAAAAGAGCACCTGAGAGCTGAGATTGACAAAGTACAGTAAAAACTGCTAGTGGTGCTTGGTCAATTATTACACACTGTCACTGTGCGGTTCACTGTGACAGTTGTGGCAGTGCAGGCTGGCTGCAGGCTCTCCCACGTACTGGCTGCAGACAGTGTATGCCGGTTCCTTGGAGCTGCGTGCTGGTTGTGGTTTTGTGTGTGAACTGTGGCCAGTGTTTGTGTCTCCCCTCATCCATATCTCTGTGGTTCCTGCCACCGGTGACGTGAAAACTGGCTGCATGCGCTTTGTGTACTGGCTGTGGGTGTTCTCATGTATGCTGGTTCTGTGATGCGTGCTGGCTGCGGCCGAGTGTGTGAACTGACACTTGTGATTGCATGTTCTGTGCCTCTGGTTACTTCTGGTTCTGTTGGGGTTAACATTCCCTGGTCTGTGCCTGGGTGTGGTTTATCAGGTGTCCTCTTAAGCAGCTATTTGTACCTGTGAGCTGTGGGGCTTTTGGTCAGTCTATCTTGTGCCTTGCCGGGTGTAGCCCCTTGCTGCTGACACAGGGGGGTTTGCCATCTGCCCTTCTTTGTGGTGTCGCCTGGTAAAGCATTAATGTTGTTGGTGTTGATGTTTCCTTGTCCATGCCTTGTCTGATCTTCTGTTCTGTGTCTTGATGCACTCTGTTCCATGTTTAGTCTAGCATTGCTCTAACTGCGTCTGATAGCTTGGCAGTGTTAAACTGCTTCTGGTCCTGTCTGTTCTATGTCCAGCCTGGCATTGCTCAACTGCTTCTGATCCAGTCTGCTCCATATCTTGCATGCAGTGCCTTACTGCTTCTGTTCCTGTCCTGTGTATGTCCTGCCTTCATGAGAGAGCTCCTGGGTTCTCCGCAGGGAGGGTATCTAGTCTGTGTGCAGCTCTGCTTGTGACCGCCATGCTTCTGTTCCGCATGGGGCCCAGGCATCTGTTTGTTTGCTGGTTCCCATTTGTTGGCTGTTCCATGTCCTGTGTTTGCTTGGGTTCCGGTTCTGTTGTCTGTTCCACTGGTGCTTGCACCAGCATGGTTCTTTGCAGATAGGGGCCAAGTGTGCCCTCTGGGTTTTTCCTCTGGTCTGCTGGTGCACTCGGCTCTGTGGTAGTGCTACCACTATTGCCTAGCCTGCATTTGTTACTGTTATGTTCATTTATTACATGTGTAATAAAGTATTATTTTGGTCCCTGGTCTGTATACGCTGTGTTCTGTTTGCAAGACATTCCTCTTACACACAACCTACGTGGTGTCCCCTTTATTGTGGATTCTGCATCAGAGTATATGTTGAGGCAGGGTCACATTAATACTAGGTAGCATTGATTATACTTTGGAGATCTTTTCTAGTCTTATCAGCATCTAAAACCTTTTATATGACACCTCAATGACACGAAGACTACCTCCATAGTGAATCCTCTGGGTGGCAATGGATGGAGGTCAACATTTCTGGTTTGGAAACCGTGTGCAACAGTTGACCTACTGTAAGTATGATCCTTCTCCAAGCACAAATAAGAATGGTAAAGCTTTACCAGACTATCCTGTATGATAGTTGTAGGACAATTCTGTACCATGGTAGTAAAGTCGCCTCAATTGTCTTAGGGAAAGAAGCCAAAATTTCAAAACTTCTCCCACATGTTTGACTTTTTCAAATTGGCCTTTGGACAATGAATGATAAGCAGTAAAGAAATCCAGTTTGACCTAAAAAAAAAAAAAAAGTAGCAATTGCTAGAATATGGATGTAAACTGGACTCCCTGTCTGTGATGATATGCAAATAAAGATCACATGGGCAGAAGATATTCTTCATTAAAAGAGAGAACACTTGGATGTCAGAAGGGTGAATTAGAGGAGGAACAATAAGCATTTTATAGAAGTGGTCTACTAACCATATGATAGTACTGTTTAAGGAATTTGGCAAGTTAGTTATAAAAAGTCCATAGAGACGTGAAACCAAGGGGAATTTGGAACTGATAAAAGATGGAATAGTCCAGCAGGTTTTTTCTGTGTACCCTTGTTTAGTGCATAAATTAAGTAAGCTATTATAAAGTCTTTGATGTGATGAACCGAAGAGGCCACCAATAATGCTGAGAAACATAATCTAAGGTTTTGCATATTTCTGGTTATCCCTGGACAGAATTTGCTATTTATGGATAAAATTCCTTCCTGAATGAATGTTGCAAACTTGCACCAGACAGGCAAAATGTGACTGCATTGAATAGTATACTGACGTTTGCCAGCCATATAACAAGAGTCAAATCATCTCAACAGGGCATGGTACTGACATTCTTATCTACAGGGAAAAAATTAACATAAGAGACCAGTTGGGTGGTGTACCTGCACAGACTCACTCTATCCAATCAGTGCTGCCATTTTCAGACTGTGCAGGTACACATCTCCAACTGGTTATCATCCCTCTGTACCCTTACTGCAGACTGCTAGCAATTCATTCATAACTTCTAGTAGAAATAATAAAGGAACGGTACAACATAGAGCCATAAGAATAGATGCTTCAGAATTGTTATTACATAGAGAAGGTCCTCTTTAACACCAAGAACTGTACTCCTCAAGCCAAAGAGACCTTTATAGAATTAGAAAAGCCTTGTCCTCTGCCACAGCACTTTATCCTAACAATACTAAGTCATTCTTCCGGGAGGTTGAAGCTATTAAAACAGGCATGTGAAGAGAGGTGAAAGGTCCTCTTTAAGCTCCTTCTCAGAGTAATAATAGGTGCAACTACAGAAAAGAAGCGGGAAATAAACAGGCAATTGTTAGCAAATCAGAAGCATTAGATAGCCCATAGATCCTGAGGACGAGTCTAATCATGCACTGGAGACAGCTTCTCTGAGCTCATTTGCAGGTCCTAGTTTGAGATTACATTTCCTACAAATACTCAGTCAAGTCTTCTCAAAATGGCAATTCTCAAACTTAGCATTGCCATGATTTTCCCAGAGAAGCTTGTAAAACAAAATGGACAGCTACTTGGTGGGAATCTAAATCAAGAGATATGCCAGAATATCATCCAGGTATCCAAGTATGCCACCACACAAATATAAAGAACATCTTAGAATATGGTATTGATGTGATCCTGAAGGATGAATCTAGGATTACTAACTCTATTGTAAATTTTTAAGGTTGTCTTCCATTTATCGTCATCATGAATTTGGATTAAATTACATGCCCACTGAGGGCCAATTTGGTGAAGATCTTAACCATTTGAATCCTCTCTGAGGTCCAATTTGGTGTAAGTCTTAACAACTCGAATGTTATCAAAGATCTTGAAAATGAGAGGAAGTGGGTATTTAAAATTGATTTTATTTAACCTCCGGTCAGCAATACAATAATGCAGGGGCCCATCCTTTTTTCTCAACAAAGAATATGACTCTGAGGTTCCACTTGCTGTAAAGAGTCTTGGTCTCAGTTTTGGGGAGCGATAATAGGAAACATAAAGGAAGCAAAAATATTAGTTCATCCGGATGGCACACAGGTCTTATCCAGCAAGTTTATCTTAAATATAACCAGATCTTCTTTTCCAGAAGGAAGCTACAAGCACCTCATTACTTCATTTCAAATTGTTAGCCAAAGTGGTAATCTGAATGGTATACTGTCACAAAGTGGAGAAGGAGAACAAAGGGAATACTACAGATAATGCCCAAATTTTGATGGACTCAAGAAAGTGGACAAAACAGGATTGTTGCACTCTTGAAGCTGAAAAACCTAGGCCAGTTCTTTTCCGGACAGCAAAGACAAGATGAACACCACCTTTGCTTTGTCAGATGAAAACTGATGTGGCAAGACCTCAAAATGGATGGCACTTGGATTAATAAATCATCTGCAGAACTTTGGGTTGCCATCATAGCAAACAAGTAAAAGCAAGTGTGGCCAAGAACAACAGGAAGCTGTTATTGGTGAAAGCATTTTGGCAGAAGTAGAATGAGCTGCAGCAGCTGAAGCAGGAGGTGTACGCTCATCCAGATGAGGTGTGTTGTTCTGCAGAATCTGGAGTGGCTTATCATGGTGGCTCCACTAGACAGTTCTCAGGCAATGTCATAGACCTCAGGGTTGGGGGATCAGCAGAATCCATTCCAGTAGGTAAAAGTTATTTTCTATCCACAGAATATGGGATAAGTATCAGATCAGTGAGGGCCCTTCTGCTGGGACCCCCACGATCACGAGAACGGTGGCTCCGTACCCCCTGAAGGTCCCTGTGCAGCCGGCCATTTCAGGGGAGAAGCAGGAGGCCTGCAGGGGGTAAGGGCCCCCGTTCTTATGATCAGTGGGGGTCCTTGTGGATAGGGGATAACTTTTACCTACCGGAATACCCCTTTAAATAGCCATAGAATTCAGTGCTGAAAGAGTTAAAGAAAGTTTAGCTGCTGAACTGGATGTGGTCAGGCAACATGGAGTCAGTAAGCAGAGCTACTAGAGCTGAATTTGAATTATGCACTCATGTCATCAGCAATGGGTATGGCAGGTGAAGATCATGACACTCAGAGATTTGTGGACCCAGGCCTGGTGAAACTGGCCATTTTATTAACCTAAAGAAATCCACATGAAATGTAATTTGTGTGATTTTTTATTTTGTTTAAATATTATTGTAAAGTGAATTTGTTCCTGTTTTTTAGAGGAAATGATTGCTTCAGATGGGTGTCCTTGCTTTTTCATTCTACAGTAATAGACACATACCACTGCTATTGCAAATTACTAACCCGTGGCATTAGAGATCTGACCCTCCGGACAAGTGTCACAGCTGTAGCAGCATTTGTGTTGTCCTTTCATGGGAATTCGTTGATATCCGAGCAGGCAACTTTTACTGCATGTAGACTCGGGAGTCTGGAAAGATATATGATACATAAGAAGTGTAGGTAGTCACATAAGTCAGAAATTCAGATGTAGCAAAGACAAATATGTTCATGAGTAAAGTTTTATGCTGGAATTACAAATTCAGTTTTTGCTGCAAATTTGAAGCAAACACAGAAGTGAATGCCGAAGAAAGAAGTATCATCATTTCGATGTTAATTGTCCTTCTTTTGGGCTCAAAAACTGCCACAAAACCTGTATGTGTGATCCCAGTCTTAAAAATGTAAAGTGCAATCAATCCTGTGCAAGGAGAAAGAATAGGCAGTGCTATCTATACCTATATTAATTGCCAGGAGATCAATTCACATTACGACCTGTAACCGCAACATTTAAGGTGAAAAATGCGGAGACATGGAGGCAATGACAATTGTACTTCCATAAAGAGCAGGGAGAGATGGGGCAGTATTATCTGAGATTCTTCATTAGCAGAGGAGTCAGAGACAGAATCAATATTATCTGTATCTGAAAAAAGTATAGAAAGACTAGTGGTATTGCTTTCTGTACCAACATCGGAGGCTCCATGGAGTCAGTACTATATCTGTAAGCACATCATATTCAGAAAGATAAGGGCAGTATTATCTGCATCTGCAGGTGTAGCACACATCAAACAAAGATTCTGCATGGAGACAGTGCTATCAGTACCTACATCATTTACATGGAGACAGTGCTATCAGTACCCACAGTCCATCATTTACAAGGAGGCAGTGCTATCAGTACTCACATGATTTACAAGCACTATCTGTACCTACAGTACATCACTTACAAGGAGACAGCGCTATCAGTACTCACATGATTTATAAGAAGATACAAGGAGACAGTGCTATCAGTACTCACATGATTTACAAGAAAATAACAAGAAGATACAAGGAGGCAGTGCTATCAGTACCCACAGTCCATCATTTACAAGGAGGCAGTGCTATCAGTACTCACATGATTTACAAGCACTATCTGTACCTACAGTACATCACTTACAAGGAGACAGCGCTATCAGTACTCACGTGATTTACATTGTATGCATGGATTGTCACCGAGTGCATTGATTCTGCACCTCTAGCTCAGAATTGTTTATCTCAAGTGGTGCATGATATAAGATTAAGAGTGGGCTACTGTCATTAAAAATGTATCTCGTGTTTTATGTTGGAGAGTCTCCCTGCTCCATTGGTTCTGGGTTTACGGTGGTTAAGCAAGCACAATCCAACCATCGATTGGCAATGTAGACAGATTCTGGATTGGAGTGATTATTGCATCTACAATTGTCTGAATACATCTGTAAGATATTACCCTCTTTTATATCTGATTTTGCCAACGTGTTTTCTGAGAGTGGATGCCAGGATTTACCTCCACATCGGGAATATGATTGTCCTATCAATCTTATTCCCGGAGCTAAATTGCCTAAATCTAGGTTGTATGACCTTTCTGAACCTGAAAGACTGGCCATGAGAGAGTATATTACCGAGAGTTTGGCTAAAGGACACATAAGACCTTCCAAGTCTCCAGAGGTAGCAGGGTTCTTTTTTGTTAAAAAAAAAAAAAGGACAGAGGTCTTTGGCCATGTCTGGATTTCCGAGAACTCAATCAGATTACTGTCCGTGATCCCTACCCTCTTCCTTTCATTCATGATTTGTTTAACCAGGTTATTGGTGCCAAGGTGTTCTCCAAGTTGGACTTAAGGGGGGCATATAATGTGGTTTAGAGATGGCCTTGCGGTTCGCCCGGGGGTCATTTCACGGTGAACTTTACGAATTCGCAATTCGCCAAACATACTGAACATACAGTACAGACCAAAAGTTTGGACACACCTTCTCATTCAAAAAGTTTTCTTTATTTTCATGACTATGAAAATTGTAGACTCACACTGAAGGTATCAAAACTATGAATTAACACATGTGGAATTATATACATAACAAAAAAGTGTGAAACAACTGAAAATATGTCATATTCTAGGTTCTTCAAAGTAGCCACCTTTTGCTTTGATTACTGCTTTGCACACTCTTGGCATTCTTTTGATGAGCTTCAAGAGGTAGTCACCTGAAATGGTTTTCACTTCACAGGTGTGCCCTGTCAGGTTTAATAAGTGGGATTTATTGCCTTATAAATGGGGTTGGGACCATCAGTTGCGTTGTGGAGAAGTCAGATGGATACACAGCTGATAGTCCTACTGCGTCCACAAAATTGAGGTTTTCCATATACCTGCGTCCACGAAATTACTGCTTGAGGGTGATATACCAGCTTCAACTAACAACTGATTGAGGCCTGCCATATATCAGCTTCCACAAAATAGTGATAGAGGTTTTCCATATACCTGTGTCCACAAAATACAGATTGTGGGTTTTGATATACCTACTTCAACTAACAACTGATTGAGGCCTTCCATATATCAGCTTCCACAAAATAGTGGTAAAGTTTTTCCATATACCTGCATCCACAAAATTAGTGATGAGCGGTAGGGGTCATATTCGAATTCGCGATATTTTGCGAATATTTTGTAGAATATTCGCAAATTCGAATATTCGTTATATTGTACGATTTTTTTTACTCGAAAAATCGGCAAGGTAATGATTGTGTAATATGCTAATTTTCATAAATGCTAATTTTCATAATACAAATTTTTTATTGTGATTTTTTCAAGTTACAACTATTAGACAAAGAAGATTATAGCACTATATTAGCAAAATTGCTCTATATTCGTTTTTTTTCGAATATTCGCTATATTGCTATAACTTTGTAGCAATATAGCGAATATTCAAAAAAACAAACAAATATAGAGCAATTTTGCTAATATAGTGCTATAATCTTCTTTGTCTAATAGTTGTAATTTTTTTCTCATCTGAAGTTCAGATTGGAAAAAAATTACAACTATAAAAAAAAAGATTATAGCACTATATTAGCTAAATTTCTCTATATTCGTTTTTTTTTCTTCGAATATTCGCTATATTGCTATAACTTAGTTTTTTCGAATATTCGTAATATTCTAAAACAAGAATATATAGCAATATAGCGAATATTCGAAAAAAGCGAATATAGGCAATTTAGCTAATATAGTGCTATAATCTTCTTTTTTTTATAGTTGTAATTTTTTTCCAATATGAACTTCAGATGAGAAAAATATTACAACTATTAGACAAAGAAGATTATAGCACTATATTAGCTAAATTGCCTATATTCGCTTTTTTCGAATATTCGCTATATTGCTATATATTCTTGTTTTAGAATATTACGAATATTCGAAAAAACGAAGTTATAGCAATATAGCGAATATTCGAAGAAAAAAAAAACGAATATAGAGAAATTTAGCTAATATAGTGCTATAATCTTTTTTTTTATAGTTGTAATTTTTTTCCAATCTGAACTTCAGATGAGAAAAAAATTACAACTATTAGACAAAGAAGATTATACCACTATATTAGCTAAATTGCTCTATATTCTTTTTTTCGAATATTCGCTATATTGCTATATATTCTTGTTTTAGAATATTACGAATATTCGAAAAAACGAAGTTATAGCAATATAGAGAATATTCGAAAAAAAAATCGAATATAGAGCAATTTAGCTATTATAGTGCTATAATCTTCTTTGTCTAATAGTTGTACGTTGATTCGCAATAATAAAAATTGTATTTTGAAAATTCGCATTACGAAAATTCGCAAACAACACTACTCCTAAGGTCAAATATACTGCAGCCTTCTCATTGGCCCACAAGCTAGAAGCAGGGAGGGATCATGTGTACTGATTTAAAAAAAAAATCGAATATTCGAAATTACGAATATATATCACTATAGTCAAAATATTCGCAAATTTTCGAAGTACCTATATTCGCGATAAAAATTTGAATATTCGTGATCAACGCTACACAACATTACTGCTTGAGGGTGATATACCAGCTTCAAGAAACAAGAGGCCTGCCATATATCAGCTTCCACAAAATAGTGATAGAGGTTTTCCATATACCTGTGTCCACAAAATTACTGCTTGAGGGTGATATACCAGCTTCAACTAACAATTGATTGAGGCCTGCCATATATCAACTTCCACAAATACTGCTCTTCTTTAGGGACTTTGGTACAGGGTCATTTTGAAAATGACAGGCAGAGGAAGAGGCAGGCCATTCCGCAGAAGTGGTAGGGGTCGGGCAGGTCCACTAGGCCGGAGCCTAAGTGGGAAGTTGGAGAAGGTGCGTGCAATTATGTCAAAGGATGCACCATAGTTGGTTAAGTGACTCACTTAGCCTTCCGCTTCTGCACCCTCCTCATCCTCTCTAACTGCACCCTCCTCATCCTTTCTATCTGCACCCTCCTCACTCTCTGCTGTGTGCACCACCAAAGGCACCACCATAGCCCCTCCATTGGAATCAGAGGAATTATTTTCCCATCCATTCCCAGACCTTACCGATGCACAGCCATTCTTGGCATCGGATAAGGAAGAGGAGTTAGCAACAGCCGCCACCCAGCGGTCTGATGACAGTACCCAGATCAGCCCAAGGAGGGTGGTCCCCACTGTTGCTGCCTACTCCGAGATCTCTAATGTCAGCGGTGGTGAAGGTGATGATGATGACGTGTCGATGGATGTCACGTGGGTGCACACAAGAGAGGAAGAGGAGGGGAGTTCAGAGGGAGAGACGGAGCAGCAGATAGGGAGGAGAAGGAGGAGAAGCAAGCAGAATTTGCAGTGCACAGGAGGCAAAAAGCAAACTGCAAATGTATCTGGAGCGAGCCATCCACCATGCACGGTCACATCTTGCGCTCCCAGGACTCTGGCACATTTCTTTGCAGTGTGGGCTTTTTTTAATGTGTCAGCTGCTGACAATAGTGTTGCCATCTGCAGCCTGTGCTGTCAACGCATAAGTCGCGGTAAGCCCAACACTCACCTCTGGAAGACTGCCTTAAGAAGGCACATGGCCTCCCATCATGGAGCCCAGTGGGAGCAACACGGTCAAAACCCACAAAGCCACACTCCCGGCGCTCCACGTCCTGTCTCTTCTCCTCTCTCCTCCCATGTGTTCTCCACTCCACCTTCCACCTTGCTGTCGTTTCGGTCATCTGGCACAAGGCAGGCTTCCGTGGCCCAAATGTTCGAACACAAAAAATGATGACGCCGGATAATCCTCTTGCCCAACGACTGACCACTGGCTTGTCGGAACTGCTAGCCCGCCAACTACTGCCGTATAAATTTGTGGACTCGGACGCCTTTAGAAAATTTGTGGCCATTGGCAATGGAAGGTCCCCGAGAGGAAATATTTCTCCCAGAAGGGCATCCCTGAACTATATGGCCACATTCAGCGGCAAGTTAATATATCTCTGGCACACAGTGTCAGTGCAAAGATACATCTGACCACAGACACGTGATCTAGCAAACATGGGCAGGGAAGGTACATAACTTTTACTGCCCACTGGGTGAACCTTCTGATGGCCATCAACCATGTAACCCGTGGCACCCGTGTGGATTTGGTGTTACCGCCACGGATTGCATGCAGGCCTGCCTCTTCTTCTCCTCCTCCTACTCCATCTGTCGTCTCCTCCTTGGCTGACTTCTCCTTTGCCACTGCTACAGCCTCTTCCTCTGCACCCCCCAAGCTCCCCAGAACCTATTTGACATGCCAGGTGAGACATTGCCATGCTGTGGTGCGGCTGTTGTGCCTGGAAGCCAAGAGCCACACTGGTCCTGCACTGATTTCAGCTCTGCGGTCACAGGCCGATCAGTAGCTAACCCTGCTCAATTTCACAGTTGGTAAAGTGGTGTGCGACAATGGTGCCAATCTGCTAAGCGCGCTTAAACAGGGAAAAACGACACACGTGCCGTTCTTGGCTCAAGTCCTGAACTTAGTCGTGCAGCGATTCGTTGCCAAATATCCCGGGGTCCAGGACGTCTTGCGGAAGACCAGGAAAATCTCTGGCCATTTTAGAAGATCTTACACAGCCATGGCTCGCCTTGCTGACGTTCAGCGGTGACAACACTTGCCCGTCAGACGTCTGATTAGTGACTGCCTGATGCGCTGGAACTCCACCTTGTATAAACTTGATAGGCTGCTCCAGCAGAAACGTGCCGTTAACGACTACCTGTACGAACTCTGCGGCTGCTCATGCGCGACGCATGCAGACTTCTGCGCCCATTTGATGAGATCACCAAACTGGTCAGTCGCAGCCAGGGCGCCATCAGTGACATCGTACTTTACACCTTCTTTCTGGAGCGTACATTGCTTTGTGTCATTGATCAAGCCCTCGAGGAGCAGGAGCTGGAAAATGAGAAAGTCGCAATGCTGAATGAATTCCCAGTGGTGGCTAATCCATCTGAGACAAGTCAGCAGGAGTCTGAAGAGGAGTCAGAGGAGGATGGTGGCTGGGGAGGGAGGAGGAGGAGGAGCAAGAAGAGCAGGATTTAAACTTTTTGAGGATCCCTGGTGTTGTCCGTGGTTGGGGGGAGGAGACCGAGGACGACATTCTCCTGGGTGATGAGCAGGAACCAGGGCGCTGCACTGCTTCCAATTTAAAACAAATGGGGGCCTTCATGCTCCAGTGTTTAAAGAGGGACCCCTGTATAAAAAGCATAAAGGTCAAGGACCTGTACTGGGTGGCAACGTACTTAGACCCCGGGTACAAACACAAAATAGCAGACATGTTACCAGCATCACAAAGGGCTGTCAGAATGCAGCATTTCCAGGCCTTGATGCGAGAGATGCTGCATTCTGCTGTTGCGGGCCCTGGCAGAGGAATTTCCACCCACAGCGAAACAGGTGCGGGTACCAATCCTACCACGCCTGCAAAAAGAGGGCGGTTTGAAGATGTGTTGGTCACTTCGGATATGAGATCATTCTTGCAGCCAACCCATCAACAGCTGCCCTCCGGACCCAGCCTCAGGGAACGCCTAGACACATTGGGTTAACGGCCGATGTGGACACTCTGAGAAGTGAGGAACCCCTTAAATACTGGGTGTGCATGCTTGACCTGTGGCCAGAGCTGGCACAATTTGCCATGGAACTCTTGGTTTGCCCCTCGTCGAATGTCCTGTCCGAAAGGACGTTCAGCGCAGCAGGGGGGATCGTGACCGTTAAGCACACTCTCCTAGCTCACGACAGTGTGGACTACCTCAACACCTGTGATGACCACGTGTAATTGAATTTCCTCATGCCTTCCTATACATATCCACCACCCAGAACAAAGAATGGTCCTTGCCTTATGTATATACAGCAGCATAAATGCCTATTGGCTAATTTTTGGGGCCTGTACTGGCCAACAGTTCCATTGTTATCCTCTGACCACCTAATGTCCCTCCAGCCACAGAATCCAAAGTACTTTGCTTTCAGGTGAATGCCTATTGGCTAATTTTTGGGGCCTGTACTGGCCAAAAGTTAAATTATATCTAGCCACAAAATTACACCCCTGTCTCACTCCCCTGCCTCTCATTATTTTGGCGTATGAACCACATTCACTGTAAGGACCTTCTAATGTCACAGGGTCATGTGATTGTGCCCCACACCTCGTACTGTGCCCCTCACCCAGTACTGTGCCCCCTTATACCCTGCATTGTGTCCCCTTACCACACCCTGTGCAGTGTCCCTAGTCATTGCCTGTTCTGTGCCATCTTATACCCTTTTATCCAGTCACAGTATGGCGGTGTTATCCGGTCACTGTACAGAGGTGTTATCCGGTCAATGTATGACGGTGGTATTCAATAACTTCATGGCCATAACTGTATCCCTTTCCTTGCCCACGCCACCTTTTTTAGACCTGGCATGAGTGGGAAAAAGATGCAGATTGCGGTGCTAAGGACCTTTGCGCCACAATCTGTGTCAGAAATATACCTAATATAGACGTATTTCTATATAGTAAATGACTACCTAATTGTAATACTATTCTGGGGTAGAGCTAATATCTTTATAGTATAAAGATTCTAGTGTAATATACTGTGCCCTGTATTTCCCAGTAGAAAAATTATCCTTGGGAAACACAGTCCTTATCCCTGACCACCAGGACCAGGTAGCACTCTGTCAGTACATGGCGGCCTCCCCTCTCCACCACACTGCTCCGCTGTGTACTGGTGCTTATTTTGACACTAGGGATGGGTTCACATCCTATTTTTGCCATCCATTTAATGCATACCAAAAATGTATGTGTTAACAGATGTCGTACAGTGGCGTCCATTCACCATACAGTTCCAAAAATAATATTTTAACGTATGCATTTTTTTACATTTGAAACATCCCGGCCGATGTTCATCAATCACTAATCTGGTTAGGATCAAGGAAGGGGATGAATGGAAGATGGCTTTTAATACTCTTGAGGGGCACTTTGAGAACCAGGTCATGCCTTTCGGGTTGACCAATGCTCCTACAGTTTTCCAGCATTTAGTGAATGACATTTTTCATCACCTTCTAATTTATTCTCCAGACATGGAAACACATCAGGATCACGTTAGACAGGTGTTACAGATCCTAAAGGACAATAAATTGTATGCAAAATTAGTGAATTGTGTTTTTGATGAACACGAGGTGCAGTTTTGGGCTACCTGCTGTCATCTTCAGGTTTTGAATGGATCCAGAGAAAGTCTGCGAAAATCTGAAGGCTCTTATGCGTTTTTTTGGGTTCACCAACTATTACCGAAAATGTATTCAGAATTATTCGGCAACAGTCATTGCAAGCCTTTTCTGCTATTAAGGAATGCTTCTCTTCTTCCCCTATATTGGTGCAGCCAGATGTATCACAAACTTTCATTATGGAAGTGGACGCGTCCGAGGTGGGGGTAGGAGCAGTTTTATTGCAGGGCCCATCACCTGGTAAATGGCGTCCATGTGCTTTTTTCTCTAAAAAACTCCTCCACAGAGAGAAATTATGATGTAGGTAACAGAGTTACTGGACATTAAGTTGGGTTTTGAGGAGTGGCTTCATTGGTTGGAAGGGGCGATTCATCCGATCACGGTGTTAACAGATCACAAAAACCTGGCTTACCTGGAGTTGGCTAAACGACTGAATAGTGATGAGTGGCATAGGCAATATTCGTTTTCGAGATATTTCACAAATTGTTCGCTTAATATTTGCAATAAATTAGCAAATTCTAGAATTTGTGATCTCCAGTCATTATTTTCACGACTGCGCAAATCGGCACTAATGATGCACATATTTTTTGTGCAATACATGCAACTTCACAGTTTATCAGGTCTGAGTAGATATTACTGATTGGTGCACTAAGTATTGTTGTGACATCACAGCACTATGTCTGTAGCATGTATGTATGGACAGCAGAGAAACAGTAATTCCTATCACACTACCTAACACCCTGCACTGGAACCTATCAGCTACACTATATCACTATCTAACATACACTATCTCCCACTATCTGTATTATATATATGAGCTAACTATCTTTCAAATGTCATTGAATAAGGAATATGATCCAGATGAAAGCACAGAGCACAGTTTTGTCACTGCTCTCTCTCTCTCTCTCAGAACTGCAAAAAAATGCAGAAAATGGCTGCTGGGGAGGTTTTTATATAGTTGCTAGGGATGTTGCTAAGCTCTGACAAAGATATTGCAGCCTTCTCATGGGCCCACAAGCAAGAAGGGAGGTTACTGATAAAAACAAAATCTAAAATATTCGCGATTAAGAATATATAGCACTATATTCGCGATAAAAATTTGGAATAGAATATTCACGGTCAACACTACGACTGAACTTGAGACAAGCCAGATGGTCTTTGTTTTTAATCAGATTCAATTTCATTGTCACCTATCGTCCTGAGATTAAGAATGTCATGGCAGATGCCTTGTCATGTAGTTTTCCTGGAGGTTGTGATTTTGAAAATCCGAGTCCGATACTGTCGGAAGGGGTGGTGATATCCGCTCTTTACCCTGACCTAGAGGTGAAGGTGTTAGAGGCCCAGGGAGACGCACCGGATTCTTGTCCCTCTAGGAAACTGTCTGTGCCATAGTAATTGCGTCACAAGGTGTTTGAGGAACATCAATGTACGGTTCTCACGGGACACCCTGGGAGTAGATCCGCTGCCCACCTCATCTCTTGTAGATTCTGGTGGCCGGGTTGCATAAGTGTGTTGAAGACTATGTGTCAGCCTGTAGTACATCTGCACGTGCTAAGTTGACACATACTCGGCCTTCCGGATCTCTACTTCCGTTGCCCATCTGGTCCAGACCATGGACTCACTTATCCATGGATTTTATCACTGATCTACACAATTCTTCAGGAAAGACAGTTATTCTAGTGGTAGTTTATCGCTTTAGTAAAATGGTGCACTTTATAGAATTGCCGGGCCTACCTAATGCTAAAACACTTGCACAAGTGTTTGTTGACAACATTGTGAAACTCCATGGCATTCCCTCTGACGTGGTCTCGGATCGTGAGACTCAGTTTGTTTCCAGATTGTGGAAGGCGTTCTGTACTCGACTGGGGGTACAACTATCCTTTTTTTAAGCTTTTCATCCTCAGTCGAACGGACAGACAGAATGCACTAATCAGTGTCTGGAGTCTTACTTGATATGTTTTGTCTCTGAGAACCCGGAGGAGTGGTCTTCGTTTTTTGTATTTGGCAGAGTTTGCCATAAACAATCTGTGGTGAAACCAACCTCGCCACGGTGTTTTGAAGGGGGCTGTTTGAAGGCCTCTTGCCTCAGGATTATGGGCCATAGTAACTTTAAAGGAGAAGACAGACCGGCCGCACAGCTTAAATCTGTCTGTAGAATTGTATTTTATGTTATTATGCGTTCGGTTAAATTGTATGTTATGTGAGGGCACCCAGATAGCTAATATTATTGTATTTGTGTATTCTGAGTGCCATTCACCTAATGATATGCACTCAGACTTGAGCTATCTGGGGATATGTTAAATGTCTGTGTTTGCTGTGGGGGTGTGCCATTGTGTGTTTAAATGGTGATGTCTGTCCTGTTGTCTCCACATGTGTATTGGTGATCTCCCTTTGTCCTGAGAGATAATTGGATTGCCTTCGGTTGTCTCTGGGACAGAGAGGAGGAAACCATGATGCATTGTGGGGATGTGTTGTATCTGTTCTGTATTTGCAAAACTGTAATAAAAACCAGGCTGGGTGTGCCAGCACATGAGACCACTGCTTGACCCTGAACACGGAGCGTTGTCTCGTCATTGGGGGGATTCCCTGTATGCTGTTGGAGACTGATTGCCAGGAGTGTAAGCCGATTGTATGCTTTTCCTGTTCGTCTGCCGGCAGCTATTCGCGAGGTTCCAGTTTGGAGTGCTATTTTGTATCCAGTTCGGGAGGTTGGTGTTCTGCAGTAGCTGTGCCTGTCTCTCAGAAAGGGGCATATCGCCTAAACGGATTTTAACCCCTTGTCTGCTGAAACGGTCCGTTACACAATCGTAGACAGGAGTCCACTGGTAAGTCAACGTTTTTTGGGGCATATGGGTTTCACCGACAGTTTGGCACATTTTCAGGTCTGATACTTCTGGTATCCCTGAGGAGGAACGTTTTTTGTCATCATTGTCATCCATATAGTGGAAAATTCTAAATAACTTGATGAATATGGGCAACAAGTATAAATGTGTGGCTGACAGTAAACGTATGAATGGTCCGGACCTAAGAGTGGGTGAATCTGTGTGGCTGTCCACAAGAAACATTAAGTTGAAGGTACCTTCTTGGAAGTTGGGTCCAAGATTTATTGGTCCATATAAGATCACTGCAATTATTAATCCTGCAGCTTTTCATCTTGAACTCCCTCAGGCCCTGAAAATTCATATTGTGTTTCATAAATCTTTGTTGAAGAGATATGTTGAATCTTTGGAGCAGTCTTACTTGCCACCTGCTCCTGTCATGGTGGACCGTAGTTTGGAATTTCAGATCGCCAAGATAATTGACTCTCGGATTCTCTGTAGATCTCTTCAGTATCTTGTTCACTTGAATGGTTCTGGAACAGAGGAGAGGATGTGGGTACCGGCATCTGACATGAATGTCAGTCATTTGGTGAAAGCTTTTCACAGGTCTCACCCGGATAAGATTGGTCCTGGGTGCCCGGAGCTTCTCTGCCTGTGGATTGCTGGTATAAAGCTAATTCTGATTCTGATTCTGATTCTGGTGTGTGGATCTCGGCGGAGTTCCTGGTGCTTTGATAGCCCCTTTGACGTTAAGTCTTTCCTTTCCCTATTGTATTAGGCCTGAAGGAGACTCTTGTTCATCCCTCCTTTTGGAGGAATAGGTAGTCCCTGCCATTAGTACCATGGTCCTATAGGGCTAGATAGGACTCTAGTTCTTCCTGCTTATGAGCACACCTACATCTGGAGTCTGTTCATACTGGTAGTCAGTCAGGATTTTGGTTAGGGTTTTACTAGGAGGTGTCCATTTTCCTTCCCTACTTCTCAGGCCTGATTCCCTATTCCCCCCTTCCCTCTTATGTTCGGTGTGTTGTTTCCAATAATTGTAACAACTCCAGAAGTATGCAAGACAGCAGAACCAGACATTACCTACAGCAGTCCATTTTCCCAAGTCCTAATTGATAGCCCTTGGTACTCAAATAAACCCAGGACTTTAGTAGAGCAGAAAAAGGTAACAAATGTGCAGTTGAAAGTAAAGCTACCGTATATGAAGTACATATCAGACAACAAATGCAGAATAATAAACTCACTGATAGATGACAGCAAACTGAATGAAGATGGTAACGGATGAGGGAGAAGAGTCTGGCAATGGCAAACAGGTGGAGAATAATGAATGTAGGTAAACCTAGCAGAACCTGACCCTAAACTGCTGTCCAAGGAAACAGAGGGGAAATCACCAAACTCAGCCAACCTGAAGCTTAATCGAGAAGAAATGTATCATATCATAATACCAGCCTTATTGCAGACGACCAGATGAAGGCACGAGGGGAGAGGATGAAAGTAGTAGTAGTGTGTGGGTGGTGATGTTACTCATGGTAGTGGCTGTCCTGCTCCAGCACTTCCTTGGGCCATGTGCAGTGGAGAGGGATGCACCTGATGGCAATATTCCTCTGGGCACACCCTGGTCGGGTCTCCTGTCTGTTGGAAGGTGGAGTGCCTTTGATGTTGGTGGTAGTGAGGTGTAATGCAGGAAATGGTAGGCAGGGAAGGAGGTAGGCAGTGCAGTTCAATAGATAAGTCTTTACTGAAGAACCAGTTTTTCCACAATCATCCACAAGAAATGGAGGCACAGTTCTTAAACTGTTGTAAACATTCCTCTGGCTGACTTATGGAGTTGATTCCAGGAGCTCCCTGAGGCAACACTTTATGTCCCAATTAAGCCAAGGGATGCAATTCTCACAAAAAAGTATGTCTACAGTGTCCACTACAAGGTCTAGACCTTAAGAAAGAGACACAGTGGGGGAGATTTATTAAATTGGCAAAAAGTAGAACTGGCTTAGTTGCCCATAGCAACCAATCAGATTCCACCTTTCATTTTTCACAGCTCCTTTAGAAAATGAAAGGTGACATTTGATTGGTTGGTATGGGCAACTAAGCCAGTTCTACTTTACACCAGTTTGATAAATCCCCCCCAATCTGTCTCACTAATATGGCTGGGAGCCAGAGTCCATTAAAACCCAGCCAAGGGCTGTGGCATCCAGGACCATAAACATACATAACCTCCACAGCCTGCTTCTGTGCACAAACTCTCTTCTCTTGACGGCCTAACCTTCTTAGGGTTGCTGACTTTGACTCACTTCTGCAGCTGACTCACATTACAAGAAAGAGCCAAGCCCAGAAGTTAGGATCAATTCTGAAGAGTTAGCTCTGTAATGTCCACTGTGAGGCTGTAGGAATAGAAAGCTTAGTTTGTGAGTCAGTGTTGGAGATGCTGTGCTAGATGTTGTAATCCGGTTCTGAGTTTCACTGGAGACAATCCCTGTGATGGACTAGTGAGACAGCTTCAGAGGAGTGTGGATTCTCTGCTGGCCTAAGGCATGGCCTAGTCAGTGATGGATCTACCACTTTAGCAGTCATAGAAGATGTTGCAGGGTCAGAGGGGCCAGGCCATCAGGCCTCGTCAGGGGCGTAAATAAAGGCTCATGGGCCCTGGTGCAAGAGTTTATCTTGGGCCCCCCATCCCTCATTGCTTTGTGGCCAGGGGCAGGGAAGTACATTGCCTTCCTGCTGCCTGAGGCAAAAAATTAAACTGCACCCCCCTCCATGCCAAATTTTTGACCTAACACCTTCCCTCCAGCCAGAGGTGTAACTTGACCAGCATGCACCTTCTATAAAACAGGTGTCTTCTCATGTGGTACAAGGGTCTTTGGGGCCCCTCAGGCTCCTGGGCCCTACCTCTGCACCCCCTATAGCTACGCCCCTGAGTCTCGTCATCCAATACACGCAAACACGCACAGTAAGTACAACTGTTTGAATACTGGCAGGTGAGGCTCGGGCTGTCATGGATGGCATACAGAGCAGCAGGACCCAGGCCAAATACTCGGGCCTCATTCCTTGGCCATGGTCTCTTCAGCAGGCATGATCCAGTGAAATCATGACAACTGCTGGTCTGAGTAGGAGAATGTTCAGGCCGAGTATCATTGCCCGATCTGTCTCTGGCCTGTGCAATCCCCTACTCAGCCCAGCACACACGATGATGTCACTACATTGCACCTGCTGGAGACAGCAGGCTGTGCTCCGTTCATAAAGGGAATGGAGCTAGGTGAGTATTACTTTGTATATTTTATTAACACTAAGGGAGCAGCACTATTGTAAGTAGGGGACTGAGGGGAAGCACTACTGCGAGGGGGGCACTAAGGGGTAGCACTACTGTATGGGGATGTTATTACGGGAGCAGCACTACTGTAAGGGGGGCACCAAGTGGGTAAAACTACTGTGTAGGTGCACAAAGGGGAATTCTACTATGTTTAGGCACTAAGGGGGCATAACTACTATGTGGGGGCACTAAGGGGGCATTCAACTGTGAAGGGGGTGTTAAGGGGGCATGACTACTGTGCGAAGGCCCTAATGAGGAATGACTAAAATAAAGGGGTCACTAAGGGTGAATAGCTATGGGGGCATAACTACTGTGTGGGGGCACAAAAAAGGGAATGACCACTGTGTGGAGACACCAAGGAGACATTTTACTGTGAATGGGGCACTAAGGGGGCCTGAATACTGTGTTGGGGAACTAAGTGGTCCTGACTACTGTGAAGGGGGTAGAAACTGAGCATTCTACTGTCGGGTGGCACTAAGGGGGAATAACTGTTGTGCTGGACCCTAAGGTGACATATAGTGCCAGTGTGGAATATTGTAAACTAACTCCTCCTCCTGTCAAGGACAGGACTAGTTGTGGGAATTATTTATTTATTATTTATTTTATGCGCTTATATAGCGCTGCTATATTCCGCAGCGTTTTACAGACATGGGCATATGCTATTGAGCCCAGCCTTTTTTCATTGCTCTGGTGGCAGCAGGGCAGCTGGAGATGTTCGCTTCCATTGCTTTGAGCGCTGCTGATAGTTTATCTCCTTTGTTGGGTGGTATGTGTATATAGTGTATATATGGTGTATTTATGTATGTGTACAATGTATATGGTGTATTTATGTGTATCTGCGTTGCATATATATGGTGTATGTATATGTAAATATGTGTCGTGATGCCGAATGTCTGCCGTTAAGTAGGGAACCTGTTGTTAAAAATTTGAAGACCACCCTGGGCTGGTGGTACCATTCTGGAATAAGTTGGGTTTATAGACTTGACAGTGGATGTTCACTGAGCTTGGATCCTCCTGATTATTGTTGCATTCATCTGGACAGTTAGAGATAGCAGACTGCAGGAGATTTATATATAACAACCTCATGTAAACAGACAGGATTATTCCTCTCTTATCTGAAGGATACGTCAGGTTAGTAGAATACTATGTAGTACCTGGAAAAATTTAGGATTCCATCGTATGGCGCTGTTATTTATTTGTAATTGGAAACCATTCGTTTCTCGGTAATATCCAACTGTGTTTGTCTGCGTCGATTTATTCTCAAATATTATAAAGTTTAAAACATCAAACTTTGGAAGAAAGTGTCCATCTCTATTGAAATAGATCTCCTCTTTCCCGGGGGTCAACACGTGAATCCTCTTCAGATAATAATTGAGCTGGTCATTTGCAAGAAAATAACATTTTATCAGTTATTCCATAAAAATCATTTGTGTTTTGCATTGCTGTTATGCTAGAGATGATGAGCTAGTAGACTTTGCGGCCCATGTCCTCCACCACTCAGCTACCCAGGGCAGGTACTGGCACCGGGTTACTCACCCTGCTGCCGGTGCTCCAGTTTTCTGGACCCACTGGTCCCTCACAGCTTCCTTCTGGCGAGTCCAGCTTTTGGAGTCTGCTGGTTCCTCTTGCTCCTGCTGGCAAGGCTTCTCCCCCCTCTGCCCTTAGGAAACGCATGCATGCTTTTGCCGGCTCTAATATTTTAGTGTGCTAGTCCCTTCAAAGGTGTTTTGCTCCATTTGTCTGTCTATGTACAGAGCTCTGGCCGATTCTTGACTCTGATCCTCCACTGTCTGACCTGACCTGTACCTGTTTACCATATTGACCCTTTTCTGCCTGTCCTGACCTCAGACTAGGTGCCTGATACCTCAGTGCTTCTGCCAACCACATTGGGACTATTCTAACAGATGCAACCTAGTGGCCCTCTTGCAGCAAAGACTGGATCCCCTATTTAAAGGCAGATTATCAGAGGACTGAACAGGATAATGTCTTAGGTTTAGCCCAAAGTTAAACAGGTTGGTGGACACAGTGATTCCACATCCTCTGATTGTTACAGATTTATTATGGTCTTCAAGACATATGATATCAGAAATCTGTATTTGCTCAGACTATGGTTCTGCTGACGGTAGTGTGCAGCATCCCAATGCTCTAGTGGTACACTGCAAAATCAAAAACAATTTTTTCTGTATTACATTTACAGTATTTTGTATGCACATAGTATTAATGCGCTATATTGTCCGCTACTGCCTGGTGGGACTGGTGGGACTGGTGTCACCCTCCCTATATAGAGAGGAGTGAGAACATTCTAGTCAGTCAATTCAGAAAAAAAAAAGTGAGGGCTGAGAGTTTAGCCTGTCCTGGAGCAGGTACCAACAATGGCATAATTTCACCGCCGCTTCTAAATATAAGACAGCTTTCTAGCCTAAACCTGGGAACAAAGAAAGATTAGAGTGGTGATCTTAATTAAAACGTAACTTTTAATTAGTTCAATAGAAAAAGAGTCCCTAAATATAACACATATTAACAATCTAATGCACAACGACACATAACATTCTTGGTACACGGCGGCACCTGAAGCGTAACCGGTTGTCCTACCGTAACCCAGGTGTCTTCCAGTCTTTACAGATGTTCAGTAGATGTAATCTTGCTGAAAATACAAAAAATGGCAGGAACCAGGCGGGAATGATGGTGGGCTCTAAGACCCTATATAACCCTAGGATAGGGGTGCTGACGTGACCCTGGCGTCCTAACCACGGAGCACCCGTCCTGAGAAGAACGACCCCGTCCGGAAACTTGCCCTTACGCTAGTGCAGCTGATCCCTAAATACATGTTTCATGTAACAATCATCAGGGGAATATTGTGCAATCGAGCACGGCATAAATCACATAGAGTGTTGATCTAGATGATTCAATAATCAACAATGAGGGTATTCAATGTGAAAGCAAAAGACACTTAAATCAATACAAATGGTAGCCCGTGGTATAGGCTCCACTGGGTATCAGGGCTAAATGCATGCCTAAAGATATAAGGCAGTATAAGGTGCAGGGAGGTCTCTTGATATGCGGCTCCCCGGACCAGCGCGCCGCGATACGTCCTGAGGCTCTTAAATTAGTATAGCCTACCTAAGGATGCTCGCCCACGCAATGTTGAACGCAGGACACAACTAATCCAATGGCCATGGTTGAACGCATTGCCATACAACCGGGACTGTTTATGGCAACTATCAACACATCAGCGCTATCATAGATGTAGGACAGCGCTACTAATATAAGGCATTTTTGTGGTAATCAAATAAGAAGAGGTCTACTAATTTAAGAGGCCCACACACAGGGCTATGATTCAACAGAGGTATATGAAAAATATCCCACCTCAATAGATTTGGGTGAGCCGACATATCAGGCATTACAGATAGAAATTTTACCCCAAAAATTTGGACCATAAGATGAATATCATGGTTAGGAAGGTCCGGTATATGAACTTAGGCCTAGTTATTTATAGTCCTATAACATTGTTAAATAAAACAGCTGTAACATAGCTGTTCATTTAGGCCTAAGAGGGCTACGGTACGCAGAGTATGGATCCAATGGGCTTCATGTTGAAGAAGTACATGGTCCCAGTCTCCCCCCCCCTCCCCCGTGCTGGAGGGGGGGAGACCTCGATGACCGTGGCCTTAATGCTTTGGGGATCCTCATGGTGATGCTCCTGTGTATGGCGAGATACAGCTGTATCTCTCTTATTGGAGATATCCCCCAGGTGTTCCCCAATCCGTCTGTGTAATTCTCTCTTCGTTTTCCCTATGTATTCCATAGGGCACTCGCATGTTATTTTTTAGATGACGCCTTGAGTCCTGCAATTCACAAAATCCTTAATTAAAAAGGTTCTTTGAAGATTAACACTGGTAAATGTTTTACCTGTCTGTATAGTACTGCAGGCAACACAGCCACTACATCTAAAACAACCCAGGGGCCTTCGATCTAACCAGGAACAGCCCCTGGGCGATGGATTGCAGTGGCTATGTACCAGCAGGTCCCTGAGGCTGTTTCCCTTCCTGAGTGTTATCTGTGGGTAGTCGTGAATCCTGTCTTTGATATCTGGATCCATTAGTAATATCGACCAATGTTTCTGCAAGACATTTCTAACTTAATTGGCTGCCTCATCAAAGGTATCAATTAATTTAATTTTCTGCTCAGTTTTAGGCTTAATTCTGGGTACCAATAATTCAGTACGTGTTGATGAGAGCACTGCTTGATAAGCTGGTCTCAATACTGAGTCGGGATACCCCCTGGAGAGAAACCTTCTCCTGAGGATTGCGGCCGGTTCCACAAACTCAGGTTTATCAGAACAGTTGCGTCTCAGGCGCAAATATTGGTCACGTGGAATTCCTCTCTTCAGAGGTAGGGGGTGACTACTGTTCCAATGTAACACCAAGTTTGTAGATGTAGGTTTCCGATAGATACTGGTAGTTAGTTCATCTGAACCCTTTCTTGAGATCAGGATATCCAGGAAGGGAAGAGTGTTCTTGTTTGTCTCATACGTAAAATGTAGTCCCAGGTCATTGCAAGTGAGCTTCTCAGCAAGGGTTGAAAAGGCCAATATGGTCGCTTTCCATATGATGATGTCATCAATGTACCGGGCCCAAAAATGCCTTTGCAGTGCCCCTGAGCTGGTGGTACCACTTGCCATCAAAAAGAAAAAAGTTATGAGTAAGGATGTATCTCAGAAGTTTCAGGAAAAAATGATTATGTTCACTAAATTGCTTTCCCCTCATGCTCAAGTAATAGCTGATTGCTTGGAGACCTGCTTCATGCGGGATAGACGAGTAAAGCGACTCCACGTCTATACTTATCGAGGATAGACTGTTGGTCCAATGTTATACCATTTATCCTTTTTAGAAGATCCATGCTATCGCGTATGTATGAGGGCAGGGATGTCACGAATGGTAATAGTATGCAGTCAATGTATTTGCCCAAGTTCTGACAAATACTCCCTACTCCTGAAACTATCGGTCATCCTTTTAGGGATTTATACCCTTATGAATTTTAGGGAGCCCGTAAAAGGTAGCAACCACTGTGAATTTTGGATATAAAAAATCAAATTCCGTTTCTGAGATAATCTTATTGCATTTTGCCTTTAACAGAATGTTGCGCAATTCTGCCAAGTAAGGAATCGTTGGATTTGTGGTAAGTATACAGTAGTTCTGTTTATCACTCAGAAGTTGTCTGCACATTTAGCAATAGTCCTCTGTATTATAGAAACATAGAATGTGTCGGCAGATAAGAACCATTTGGCCCATCTAGTCTGCCCAATATACTGAATACTATGAATAGTCCCTGGTCCTATCTTATATGAAGGATGGCCTTATGCCTATCCCATGCATGCTTAACCTCCTTCACTGTATTTGCAGCTACCACTTCTGCAGGAAGGCTATTCCATGCATCCACTACTCTCTCAGTAAAGTAATACTTCCTGATATTACTTTTAAACCTTTGGCCCTCTAATTTAAAACGTTGTCCTTTTGTAGCAGTTTTTCTTCTTTTAAATATTCTCTCCTCTTTTACCTTGTTGATTCCCTTTATGTATTTAAAAGTTTCTCTCATATCCCCTCTGTCTCGTCTTTCTTCCAAGCTATACATGTTAAGGTCCTTTAATCTTTCCTGGTAAGTTTTATCCGGCAATCCATGTACCAGTTTAGTAGCTCTTCTCTGAACTCTCTCCAAAGGATCAATATCCTTCTGGAGATATGGTCTCCAGTACTGAGCACAATACTCCAAATGAAGTCTCACTAGTGCTCTCTAGAGGAGAATGAGCGCCTCCCACTTTCATGATAACAGTTCCTCCCCCCTCCCCCCCCCCCTTATCAGAGGGTTTAATTGTAACTGATTGATCATTTTTAAGAGGAGATTGCTTCACGTTCCTTACTGGAGAGATTGCTCGACGTCCTTGAGGATGCTAGTTCCCCAACTCCGAGTTGACCAGTTAGAGAAACACATTCAAATATGAGATACCCTCAGGTGGTGCCATGTTTTTACTTCTTTCTTTCAAGGAGGTAAAGTGTTCTATTCCCTCATTCCGATTATCCATTTCGGACAGGCTATTTAGTAGTCTCACATCATCTAGCATATCGGGGGGAATTCCGAGGTCCTGACACTGGCGCTTGTCTGAGTTTTTAAAGAACTTATGCCATCTGAGTTTGCGAACAGATAGATTCAAATCCTTTACCCAGGAAAAGTCATTGAAGCGCTGTGTCGGGACAAAGGAAAATCCCTTACTGAATACTGTAATTTCGGTGGGGGACAAAGACCAGCTGGATATGTTAATTATTTCGGGGCCTGTTGGTCTCGCTGTCGCGAGCGGTTTCTGAGGGGATAAGAAATTCCCTGATCTAAAAAATTATTAGAGGGAGGGCCTGCAGATTGTCCTCTCGCTCTGCCGCCCCGTCCCCTGCCTCTCTTATATATGGGTTTCTGTCTTTATTTTTATTTGGCTGTTCCCGTTCACTGTCAGAGATATCTGTTTCAGTAGTGGAGAGATCTGAGGGCAGCTCTCTTATCGGTGGCTTTTCTCTGAGAACTCAGTAGTTCTTGTTCTCTTTGAATTCTGCCAGATCCCGATTGAATTGCCAATGTTTTCTATTGCGTAGAAATTACTGGAATTTCTCCACAGAGGTTGAAGTAATTTCTCCTTGTTGATAAATTCTGGGTCTTGTGAGAAAGATTTAACAGTCTCTATTTGCGTTTTCAGTTTCTTGCTTAGATTTATCCAGATGCGTCTTTTCCTCCTCCAGTAATAAGGTCATAAACTGAAGGAAGCTGGACATGTTCAGCTAGTTGTTCTCACTTACTATTGAAGCCTGTGCTTCTTTGTTTAGGTACAGGAACAAGGGAAATCCTTAGACCTCTGGGGACAATTCCATGCTTTATATAATTATCAAGACTTTGTACCTCCCACCAGCTAGAAAGGTGTTCACAGTACAGTTTATTCAACTCCTTGAAAGCTGAACTAAATGATGGCGTAAACTTCTTTTGTGTATATGTTTTATATGAAAACACTTAGCCTCTGCAAGCCATGTCTCCGTGTTTAGGCCACCTGCCAGAAAACCCACCATGCCAAAAAGGAAATATGTAAAGTAGAAAAAAACATTTTTGTATGATAATCTATGGCTAGATCACCTATAACTACAGAGTACAAAGAAAGATTTCAGTGGTGATCTTAACCACTTCAGCCCCGCTAGCTAAAACCCCCTTCATGACCAGAGCACTTTTTACACTTCGGCACTACACTCCTTTCACCGTTTATCGCTCGGTCATGCAACTTACCACCCAAATGAATTTTACCTCCTTTTCTTCTCACTAATAGAGCTTTCATTTGGTGGTATTTTATTGCTGCTGACATTTTTACTTTTTTTGTTATTAATCAAAATGTAACGATTTTTTTGCAAAAAAATGACATTTTTCACTTTCAGCTGCAAAAAAAACGACATCCATATATACATTTTTCGCTAAATTTATAGTTCTACATGTCTTTGATAAAAAAAAATGTTTGGGCAAAAAAAAAATGGTTTGGGTAAAAGTTATAGCGTTTACAAACTATGGTACAAAAATGTGAATTTCCGCTTTTTGAAGCAGCTCTGACTTTCTGAGCACCTGTCATGTTTCCTGAGGTTCTACAATGCCCAAACAGTAGAAAAACCCCACAAATAACCCCATTTCGGAAAGTAGACACCCTAAGGTATTCACTGATGGGCATAGTGAGTTCATAGAACTTTTAATTTTTTTCACAAGTTAGCGGAAAATGATGATTTTTATTTTATTTTATTTTTTTCTTACAAAGTCTCATATTCCACTAACTTGCGACAAAAAATAAAAAATTCTAGGAACTCGCTGTGCCCCTCACAGAATACCTTGGGGTGTCTTCTTTCCAAAATGGGGTCACTTGTGGGGTAGTTATACTGCCCTGGCAATTTAGTGGCCCAAATGTGTGAGAAGAACTTTCCAATCAAAATGTGTAAAAAATGGCCGGCAAAATCCGAAAGGTGCACTTTGGAATATGTGCCCCTTTGCCCACCTTGGCTGCAAAAAAGTGTCACACATGTGGTATCGCCGTACTCAGGAGAAGTTGGGGAATGTGTTTTGGGGTGTCATTTTACATATAACCATGCTGGGTGAGAGAAATATCTTGGCAAAAGACAACTTTTCCCATTTTTTTATACAAAGTTGGCATTTGACCAAGATATTTCTCTCACCCAGCATGGGTATATGTAAAATGACACCCCAAAACACATTGCCCAACTTCTCCTGAGTACGGCGATACCAGATGTGTCACACTTTTTTGCAGCCTAGATGCGCAAAGGGGCACATATTCCTTTTAGGAGGGCATTTTTAGACATTTGGATCCCAGACTTCTACTCACGCTTTAGGGCCCCTAAAAAGCCAGGGCAGTATAAATACCCCACATGTGACCCCACTTTGGAAAGAAGACACCCCGAGGTATTCAATGAGGGGCCTGGCGAGTTCATAGAATTATTATTTTTTTGCATAAGTTAGCGGAAATTGTTTTTTTTTTTTTTTTCTTTCTCACAAAGTCTCACTTTCCGCTAACTTAGGACAAAAATTTCAATCTTTCATGGACTCAATATGCCCCTCACGGAATACCTTGGGGTGTCTTCTTTCCGAAATGGGGTCACATGTGGGGTATTTATACTGCCCTGGCTTTTTAGGGGCCCTAAAGCGTGAGAAGAAGTCTGGAATATAAATGTCTAAAAATGTTACGCATTTGGATTCCGTGAGGGGTATGGTGAGTTCATGTAGATTTTATTTTTTGACACAAGTTAGTGGAATATGAGACTTAGTAGGAAAAAACAAACAAAAAAAATATATATTTCCGCTAACTTGGGCCAAAAAAATGTCTGAATGGAGCCTTACAGGGGGGTGATCAATGACAGGTGGGTGATCAATGACAGGGGGGTGATCACCCATATAGACTTCCTGATCTCCCCCCTGTCATTGATCACCCCCCTGTAAGGCTCCATTCAGACGTCCGTATGATTTTTACGGATCCATGGATACATGGATCGGATCCGCAAAACACATACGGACGTCTGAATGGAGCCTTACAGGGGGGTGATCAATGACAGGGGGGTGATCAATGACAGGGGGGTGATCACCCATATAGACTTCCTGATCTCCCCCCTGTCATTGATCACCCCCCTGTAAGGCTCCATTCAGACGTCCGTATGATTTTTACGGATCCATGGATACATGGATCGGATCCGCAAAACACATACGGACGTCTGAATGGAGCCTTACAGGGGGGTGATCAATGACAGGGGGGTGATCAATGACAGGGGGTGATCAGGGAATCTATATGGGTGATCACCCGCCTGTCATTGATCACCCCCCTGTAAGGCTCCATTCAGACGTCCGTATGTGTTTTGCGGATCCGATCCATGTATCCGTAAAAATCATACGGACGTCTGAACGGAGCCTGACAGGGGGGTGATCAATGACAGGGGGGGTGATCAGGGAGTTTATATGGGGTGATCAGGAGTTTATAAAGGGTTAATAAGTGACGGGGGGGGTGTAGTGTAGTGTGGTGTTTGGTGCGACTTTACTGACCTACCTGTGTCCTCTGGTGGTCGATCCTAACAAAAGGGACCACCAGAGGACCAGGTAGCAGGTATATTAGACGCTGTTATCAAAACAGCGTCTAATATACCTGTTAGGGGTTAAAAAAAATCACATCTCCAGCCTGCCAGCGAGCGATCGCCGCTGGCAGGCTGGAGATCCACTCGCTTACCTTCTGTTCCTGTGAGCGCGCGCGCCTGCGTGCGCGCGTTCACGCGTTCACAGGAAATCTCGGGTATCGCGAGATGACGCGCCGATGCGTCCAGGAGGAACAAATCAACCACCTCCCGGACGCATCGGCGCGTTAGGCGGTCGGGAGGTGGTTAATGAAAACATAACTTTTAATTAGTTCAATAGAAAGAGTCCCTAAATATAACACATATTAACAATCTAGTGCACAATGACACATAAAATTCTTGGTACACGGCGGCACCTGAAGCGTAACCGGTTGTCCTACAAAATGGCTGGAACCAGGCGGGAATGATGGTGGGCTCGAAGACCCTATATAACCCTAGGATAGGGGTGCTGCATATCAAGAGACCTCCCTGCACCTTATACTGCCTAATATCTTTATGGCATGCGTTTAGCCCTGATACCCAGCGGAGCCTATACCACGGGCTACCATTTGTATTGATTTAAGTGTCTTTTGCTTTCACATTGAATTCCCTCAGTGTTGATTATTAAATCATCAAGATCAACACTCTATGTGATTTATGCCCTGCTGGATGGCACAATATTCCCCTGATGATTGTTACATGAAACATGCATGTAGGGATCAGCTGCACTAGGGCACAACAGGGCCAAGTAGCATAAGGGCAAGGTTCCGGACGGGGTCGGTCTTCTCAGGACGGGTGCTCCGTGGTTAGGACGTCAGGGTCACGTCAGCACCCCTATCCTAGGGTTATATAGGGTCTTAGAGCCCACCATCATTCCCGCCTGGTTCCTGCCATTTTGTATTTTCAGCAAGATTACATCTACAGGGTGGGCCATTTATATGGATACACCTTAATAAAATGGGAATGGTTGGTGATATTAACTTCCTGTTTGTGGCACATTAGTATATGTGAGGGGGAAACTTTTCAAGATGGGTGGTGACCATGGTGGCCATTTTGAAGTCGGCCATTTTGAATCCAACTTTAGTTTTTTCCATAGGAAGAGGGTCATGTGACACATCAAACTTATTGGGAATTTCACAAGAAAAACAATGGTTTGCTTGGTTTTAACGTAACTTTATTCTTTCATGAGTTATTTACACGTTTCTGACCACTTATAAAATGTGTTCAATGTGCTGCCCATTGTGTTGGATTGTCAATGCAACCCTCTTCTCCCACTCTTCACACACTGATAGCAGCACCTGAAACTACGGATACTGGAAGCCTGTGCTAACATTTCTCCTGCGGTGTTGCTATCAGTGTGTGAAGAGTGGGAGAAGAGGGTTGCATTGACAATCCAACACAATGATCATTATACAAAAAAAAAAATTCTACTTTATATGTTTCCTTTGTGGCATGGCGGGTTTTCTGGCAGGTGGCCTAAACACGGAGACATGGCTTGCAGAGTCTAAGGAAGTGTTTTCAGATAAAAGATATACACAAAAGAAGTTTACACTTCATTTAGTTCAGCTTTCAAGGAGTTAAAATTAGCTGTATCGTGAACACCTTTCTAGCTGGTGGGAGGTACAAGTCTTGATAATTATATAAAGCATGGAATTGTCCCCAGAGGTCTAAGGATTTCCCTTGTTCCTGTACCTAAACAAAGAAGCACAGGCTTCAATAGTAAGTGAGAACAACTAGCTATGTCCAGCTTCCTTCAGTTTATGACCTTATTACTGGAGGAGGAAAAGACGCATCTGGACAATCTAAGCGAGAAACTGAAAAACACAAATAGAGACTGGCGGCATCTGGCAGAATTCAAAGAGAACAAGGCCTACTGTGTACTCAGAGAAAAGCCACCAATAAGATAGCTTCCCTCAGATCTCTCCACTACTGAAACAGATTTCTCTGACAGTGAATGAGAACAGCCAAATAGAAATAAAGCTAGAAACCCATATATAGGAGAGGCAGGGGACGGGGCGGCAGAGCGAGAGGACAATCTGCAGGCCCTCCCTCTAATAATTTTTTAGATCAGGGAATTTCACATCCCTTGAGAAACCGCTCGCAACAGCGGGACCAACAGGCCCCGAAATAATGAACCTATCCAACAGGTCATTGTCCCCCACCGAAATGACAGTACTCAGTAAGGTCAAAAAATATTTGTGGAATCGCACTCACCAGATCTTGAGGTCGTCCGGTATGCAGCAGCCTACCTGGAGTCCAAGATTCATCAGGGCTCCTACGTAAAGTCCCAGGAAAGAAGATGGAGGCAGCATGTCCGGTAAAAAACCCTTTTAATAGGAACCGCCAAGTGAACAAACGTGCAACAGGTTGTGACGTTTCGGCTGATCCACAGCCTTTATCAAACACAATGTGTAATCTAAAAGTACCTGTTTAAATACATTAAAACACACCCACTCACACAGGAGTGGCCAATAACATAGTGAATGAGGTGTTGATGTCATCAGAGGTGCGTCCTCCAGTGCTCCTACAAAGTGTCTCGGTATACACCCACCATAGGTATAAGATCCATTATCCCACATACCTTCAGGGCACACGTGTTCCTCGGCGTTCCTGGGCCACTGGCGCGCATGCCAGGGAAGGAGGACTTACGTCACTACCTGTCTGACCAGAGATCACATGATCGCAAGCGACTCCGCCCTAGCGATCAGCGCGTCATAGCAGTCAGGCCCCGTCATGTGCGCCGTTGTCAGGGACGCCAAAGAGCCGGTCCGCCTACCTCCACGTGATGAGAGTGCCCGCCTCACATCCCCACGTCATCAGCGTCAGCGGTCGGAGCCTGAATCAACCGGCATTGTGGGCCCGGTACATTGATGACATCATCATATAGAATGCGACCATATTGGCCTTTTCAACCCTTGCGGAGAAGCTCACTTGCAATGACCTGGGACTACGTTTTACATATGAGACAAACAAGAATACTCTTCCCTTCCTGGATATCCTGATCTCAAGAAAGGGTTCAGATGAACTAACTACCAGTATCTATCGGAAACCTACATCTACAAACTCGGTGTTACATTGGAACAGTAGTCACCCCCTACCTCTGAAGAAGGGAATACAGCGTGGCCAATATTTGCGCCTGAGACGCAACTGTTCTGATAAACCTGAGTTTGTGGAACAGGCCGCAATCCTCAGGAGAAGGTTTCTCTCCAGGGGGTATACCGACTTATTATTAAGACCAGCTTATCAAGCAGCGCTCTCATCAACACGTACTGAATTATTGGTACCCAGAATTAAGCCTAAAACTGAGCAGAAAATTCGAATAATTGGTACCTTTGATGAGGCAGCCAATCAAGTTAGAAATGTCTTACAGAAACACTGGTCGATATTACTAATGGATCCAGATATCAAAGACAGGAAGGGAAACAGCCTCAGGGACCTGCTCCAAATTTTGTAGGCAAAATTTCTATCTGTAATGCCTGATATGTCGGCTCACCCAAACTTTTGAGGTGAAATATTTTTCATATACCACTGTTGAATCATGGCTCTGTGTGTAGGATTCTCTTCTTATTTGAGTGCCACAAAATGCCTTATATTAGTAGCGCTGTCCTACATCTATGATAGCGCTGATGTGTTGATGGTTGCCATAAACAGTCTAGGTTGCATGGCAACGCGTTCAACCATGACCATTGGATTAGTTGTGTCCTGGGCTGGTGACACAATCCGCGGCCGTTTGCAATGACGTATGCTGAACCGGCTACGTCAGACTGCATTGTATAGTCCTACAAGCGCTGTCGATCTTCAGCGTGTACTGCGCATGCGCGGGTGCGTGGACCGCCCCCTTCATGTCACCGCGCTGCGCTTCAAGCCTCGTTCTGAGGTGAAGGTATGTTTAAAATCGCGCGGGCGAGCGTCCTTAGGTAGGCTAAATCACAGCCTCAGGACGTATCGCGGCGCGCTGGTCCGGGGAGCCGCATATCAAGAGACCTCCCTGCACCTTATACTGCCTTATATCTTTTGGCATGCATTTAGCCCTGATACCCAGTGGAGCCTATACCACGAACTACCATCTGTATTGAATTAAGTGTCATTTGCTTTCATATTGAATACCCTCAGTGTTGATTATTGAATCATCTAGATCAACACTCTATGTGATTTATGCCCTGCTCGATGGCACAATATTCCCCTGATGATTGTTACATGAAACATGTATGTAGGGATCAGCTGCACTAGGGCACAACAGGGCCAAGTAGCGTAAGGGCAAGGTTCCGGACGGGGTCGTTCTTCTCAGGACGGGTGCTCCGTGGTTAGGACGCCAGGGTCACGTCAGCACCCCTATCCTAGGGTTATATAGGGTCTTAGAGCCCACCATCATTCCTGCCTGGTTCCTGCCATTTAGTATTTTCAGCAAGATTACATCTACTGAACATCTGTAAGGACTGGAAGACACCTGGGTTACAGTAGGACAACAGGTTACGCTTCAGGTGCCGCCGTGTACCAAGAATTTTATGTGTCATTGTGCACTAGATTGTTAATATGTGTTATATTTAGGGACTCTTTTTCTATTGAACTAATTAAAAGTTATGTTTTAATTAAGATCACCACTCCATAGATTATCATACAGTTTTTTTTTCTACTTTATATATTAGCCTAAACCTGGTTTATACAATGGTAAATGAGATGGGCCTGCCAGCCCATACCCTTCCCCGCCCATGCCACGCCCACTTTTATTATACATGGCGTGAGTGGGGAGAAGTCACAGATTGTGGCACAAAGGACCTTTGCACCGCAATCTGCTTTAGAAATACGCCTAATATAGTTGTATTTCTGCTTAATAAATGACCCCCTTCATTTTTCTGATATGTGATTTCTAAAACTGCAAGTGGAAAAGTGTGGTATGATTTATTATGCAGATTCCCCATTAAAATCAATAAGAAGTTCTGCATGCATTTTTCGTGTGGAATCCACCTAAGGTGGTCATACACTACAAAATCCACCTGCCTATGTTTTTTCTACTTAACCACTTCAGCCCCGCTGGCTGAAACACCCTTCATGACCAGGCCACTTTTTACACTTCTGCACTACACTACTTTCACCGTTTATCGCTCGGTCATGCAACTTACCACCCAAATGAATTTTACCTCCTTTTCTTCTCACTAATAGAGCTTTCATTTGGTGGTATTTCATTGCTGCTGACATTTTAACTTTTTTTGTTATTAATCGAAATGTAACGATTTTTTTGCAAAAAGATGACATTTTTCACTTTTCAGTTGTAAAATTTTTCAACAAAAAAAAACGACATACATATATACATTTTTCTCTAAATTTATTGTTCTACATGTCTTGGGTAAAAAAAAATGGTTTGGGTAAAAGTTATAGCGTTTACAAACTATGGTACAAAAATGTGAATTTCCGCTTTTTGAAGCAGCTCTGACTTTCTGAGCACCTGTCATGTTTCCTGAGGTTCTACAATGGCCAGACAGAACAAACACCCCACAAATGACCCCATTTCGGAAAGTAGACACCCTAAGGAATTCACTGATGGGCATAGTGAGTTCATAGAACTTTTTATTTTTTGTAACAAGTTAGCGGAAAATGATGATTTATTTATTTATTTATTTTTTCTTACAAAGTCTCATATTCCACTAACTTGTGACAAAAAATAAAAACTTCCATAAACTCACTATGCCCATCCTGAAATACCTTGGGGTGTCTTCTTTCCAAAATGGGGTCACTTGTGGGGTAGTTATACTGCCCTGGCATTTTAGGGGCCCAAATGCGTGCAAAGTAGTTTGAAATCAAAATCTGTAAAAAATGGCCGGTGAAATCCGAAAGGTGCTCTTTGGAATGTGGGCCCCTTTGCCCACCTAGGCTGCAAAAAAGTGTCACACATGTGGTATCGCCGTACTCAGGAGAAGTTGGGGAATGTGTTTTGGGGTGTCATTTTACATATACCCATGCTGGGTGAGATAAATATCTTGGTCAAATGCCAACTTTATATAAAAAAAATGGGAAAAGTTGTCTTATACCAAGATATTTCTCTCACCCAGCATGGGTATATGTAAAATGACACCCCAAAACACATTTCCCAACTTCTCCTGAGTATGGCGATGCCAGATGTGTGACACTTTTTTGCAGCCTAGGTGGGCAAAGGGGCACACATTCCAAAGAGCACCTTTAGGATTTCACCGGCCATTTTTTACAGATTTTGATTTCAAACTACTTCGCACACATTAGGGCCCCTAAATTGCCAGGGCAGTATAACTACCCCACAAGTGACCCCATTTTGGAAAGAAGACACCCCAAGGTATTCTGTGAGGGGCATGGCGAGTCTCTAGAATTTTTTTTTTTTTTTGTCACAAGTTAGTGGAATATGAGACTTTGTAAGAAAAAATTGTGACAAAAAAATAATAATTCTAGGAACTCGCCATGCCCCTCACAGAATACCTTGGGGTGTCTTCTTTCCAAAATGGGGTCACTTGTGGCGTATTTATACTGCCCTGGCATTCTAGGGGCCCAATGTGTGGTAAGTAGTTTGAAATCAAAATCTGTAAAAAAATGGCCGGTGAAATTCTAAAGGTGCTCTTTGGAATGTGTGCCCCTTTGCCCACCTAGGCTGCAAAAAAGTGTCACACATGTGGTATCGCCGTACTCAGGAGAAGTTGGGCAATGTGTTTTGGGGTGTCATTTTACATATACCCATGCTGGGTGAGATAAATATCTCGGCAAAAGACAACTTTTCCCATTTATTTATACAAAGTTGGCATTTGACTAAGATATTTATCTCACCCAGCATGGGTATATTTAAAATGACACCCCAAAACACATTCCCCAACTTCTCCTGAGTACGAAGATACCACATGTGTGACACTTTTTTGCAGCATAGGTGGGCAAAGGGGCTCAAATTCCTTTTATGAGGGCATTTTTAGACATTTGGATCCCAGACTTCTTCTCACGCTTTCGGGCCCCTAAAATGCCAGGGCAGTATAAATACCCCACATGTGACCCCATTTTGGAAAGAAGACACCCCAAGGTATTCAATGAGGGGCATGGCGAGTTCATAAAATTTTATTTTTTTTGGCACAAGTTAGCGGAAATTGATTTTTTTTGTTTTTTCTAACAAAGTCTCCCTTTCTGCTAACTTGGGACAAAAATTTAAATCTTTCATGGACTCAATATGCCCCTCACGGAATACCTTGGGGCGTCTTCTTTCCGAAATGGGGTCACATGTGGGGTATTTATACTGCCCTGGCATTTTAGGGGCCCTAAAGCGTGAGAAGAAGTCTGGAATAAAAATGTCTAAAAAATGTTACGCACTTGGATTCCGTGAGGGGTATGGTGAGTTCATGTGAGATTTAATTTTTTGACACAAGTTAGTGGAATATGAGACTTTGTAAGAAAAAAAAAACTATTTCCGCTAACTTGGGCCAAAAAAATGTCTGAATGGAGCCTTATAGGGGGGTGATCAATGACAGGGGGGTGATCAGGGAGTCTATATGGGGTGATCACCACCCTGTCATTGATCACCCCTGTAAGGCTCCATTCAGACGTCCGTATGTGTTTTGCGGATCCGATCCATGGATGCGTGGATCCGTAAAACACATACGGGCGTCTGAATGGAGCCTTACAGGAGGGTGATCAATGACAGGGGGGTGATCAATGACAGGGGGGTGATCAGGGAGTCTATATGGGGTGATCACCCCCTGTCATTGATCACCCCCCTGTAAGGCTCCATTCAGACAACTGTATGTGTTTTGCGGATCTGATTTATGTATCCGTGGAACCGTAAAAAACATACGGACGTCTGAATGGAGCCTTACAGGGGGGTGATCAATGACAGGGAAGTGATCAATGACAGGGGGGTGATCAATGACAGGGGCTGATCAGGGAGTCTATATGGGTGATCACCCCCCTGTCATTGATCACCCCCCTGTAAGGCTCCATTCAGACGTCCGTATGTGTTTTGCGGATCCGATCCATGTATCCGTGGATCTGTAAAAATCATACGGACGTCTGAATGGAGCTGTCACGGAAGGTGTACAGGAAACAAGACAATGCAAAATGAATATATGACTCACTGCATCCAAAACTAAGGAACAAAAGGGAGACCCCTGCATAAGACCTGGCACTCTCCCTGACTGCTCAGCCTATGCGAACACCCCAATGGTGGATGATCGCATATCCTCGTACCTCGACTATATACCACCTGAACACCCTACAATAGTGAGGGGACACGACCACCGGCTCCCTACATTAGACACGGAGGGAGTCAGGGTCACCTGGGATCCAGCAAACAGAAAATCACAAATAAATGTACAGCACTTAACTTGTAGAAGACTGGAAAATAGGATCAGCATGCACACACACTCCAGGAAGTTGTATAAGCTGCACACTAATGCATTATGGGGAGGAATTTAAAGGGATGCAATCAGTCCAACTACATGACAGCTGAGAGAGGCTAACGAGATGAGGAACTGAAAACCAAAACAAAGAAAACTCAAGGAGGAGGTTCTGAAAGGCTTCTGTCAGAGCTTCTCAGCTGTCTGGTTGTGACAGTACCCCTCCCTCTATGAGTGGACTCCAGACACTCAGAGCCCACCTTCTCAGAATGGGACCTATGGAAAGCCCTGATGAGACGAGTGGCCTTAATGTCCGTCACTGGGACCCACATCCTCTCCTCAGGACCATAACCCTCCCAATGAATGAGGTACTGGAGAGAACCGCGGACAAGACGAGAATCCACAATCCTAGAGACCTGAAATTCAAGATTCCCATCAACCATAATCGGAGGAGGAGGCAAAGGCGAGGGTACAATGGGTTGAACATAAGGTTTCAATAAAGACTTATGAAAAACATTATGGATCTTCCAAGTCTGAGGAAGATCAAGATGGTAGGCAACAGGATTGATGACAGACAGGATTTTGTAAGGCCCAATAAACCTAGGACCCAACTTCCAGGAGGGAACCTTCAATTTGATATTCTTGGTAGACAACCACACCAGATCACCAACATTCAGGTCCAGGCCAGGCACACGTCTCTTATCTGCCACACGCTTATATCTCTCACTCATGCTCTTTAGATTATCCTGAATCTTTTGCCAAATAGATGACAAAGACGAGGAGAATCTGTCCTCATCAGGTAAACCAGAAGACCCCTCTCCCGAGAATGTCCCAAACTGCGGATGAAACCCATATGCACCAAAAAATGGTGACTTATCAGAGGACTCCTGACGACGGTTATTTAAAGCAAACTCAGCAAGAGACAAAAAAGAACACCAATCCTCCTGATTCTCCGCCACAAAACAGCGCAGATATGTCTCCAGATTCTGATTGACGCGCTCTGTCTGGCCATTCGACTGCGGGTGGAAAGCAGAAGAGAATGACAACCGAACCCCCAAGCGAGAACAGAAAGCCTTCCAGAATCTGGAAACAAACTGCGTGCCCCTATCAGAGACTATGTCTGAAGGAATACCATGCAATTTGACAATGTGATCAACAAATGCCTGTGCCAGTGTCTTAGCATTGGGCAAACCAGGAAAAGGGATGAAATGCACCATTTTGCTAAAACGGTGCACCAACACCAGAATCACAGTCTTCCCCGAGTAACGAGGCAGGTCCGTTATGAAGTCCATGGTCAGATGTGTCCAAGGACGGGAAGGAATGGGTAAGGGAAGGAGAGGACCTGATGGCCGTGAATGAGGGACTTTGGCACGAGCGCAAGTCTCACAGGCTGCCACAAAACCCTCAACCGACTTACGAAGCGCAGGCCACCAGAATCTCCGAGCGATGAGATCCACTGTGGCTCTTGCCCCCGGGTGCCCAGCAAAGACCGTATCATGGTGTACCTTAAAAATCTTGTGTCTTAAAGCGAGAGGCACAAACAACCTCCCAAGAGGACAAAGATCAGGAGCCTCTGACTGGGCTGCCTGCACCTCTGCCTCCAATTCAGGAAAAAGAGCAGAGAACACCACACCTTCAGCCTAAATGGGATCGGGGTCTTCAAAATTGCCACCTCCCGGAAAACAACGTGACAGGGCATCTGCCTTCACATTCTTAACCCCAGGGCGGAACGTGACAACAAAATTAAACCTTGAAAAGAACAAAGACCATCTGGCCTGTCTCGGGTTCAGACGCTTGGCTGACTCCAAGTAGGCCAGATTTTTATGGTCAGTAAACACGGTAATAGGGTGTCTGGCTCCCTCTAGCCAATGGCGCCATTCCTCAAAAGCCAACTTGATGGCCAACAATTCCCTATCTCCCACATCGTCATTTCTCTCTGCGGAGCAGAGTTTCTTCGAGAAAAAGGCACACGGTCGCCATTTGGCAAGAGAGGAACCCTGATGGGAGCGGAAGCAAAACTCTCCTTGATATTAGAAAAGGCCTTACGCGCCTCTACCGACCAGGAAGAAAAATCTACCCCCTTTCTGGTCATATCAGTGAGTGGTTTAACAATAGAGGAATAATTCAAAATAAACTTCCTGTAATAATTAGCAAAGCCCAAAAAACGCATCAGCGCCTTCTGATTCTCAGGAAGCTCCCACTCAAGCACAGCGCAGACCTTCTCGGGGTCCATGCGAAAACCAGAAGCGGAGAGAAGAAACCCCAGAAATTGAATTTCTGCAACCGCAAACACACATTTTTCCAGTTTCGCGTATAATTTATTCTCCCGCAGGATGAGCAAGACCTGACGTAAGTGTTCCTTATGAGTTTTGAAATCAGGAGAAAAAATCAAAATGTCATCCAAATACACTAATACAAATTTTCCCATTAAATGATAAAAAATGCTGTTCACGAAATGCTGAAAAATGGCTGGGGCATTCATCAAACCAAAAGGCATAACCAAATTCTCAAAATGGCCCTCAGGGGTATTGAAGGCCGTCTTCCATTCGTCTCCTTCTCTGACCCTGACCAGGTTGTATGCCCCTCTTAGATCTAATTTGGAAAAGACTTTAGCCCCAACAATCTGGTTAAACAGGTCTGGGATCAGAGGAAGTGGATAAGGGTCACGAATAGTGATACTGTTCAGCTCCCTGAAATCCAGACAAGGTCTTAAAGAACCATCTTTTTTCTTAACAAAGAAAAAAACTGCCGCAACAGGTGACTTCGAGGGTCGTATGTGTCCTTTTCTCAGACTCTCCGAGATATAAGCATACATAGCGACCCTTTCAGGTTAGGAAAGATTGTATAAACGAGATTTAGGCAGCTTGGTGCCTGGGATGAGATTAATAGGGCAATCGTACTCCCTGTGCGGGGGCAAATCCTGAACTCCACTCTCAGAGAAGACATCCGAAAATTCAGAGAGAAAAGGTGGTACAGTCTTAGTAGAAACCTCAGAAACAGATGTCGTGAGCCAATTCTCTCTGCAAAAGTCACTCCAACCATTTATTTGCCTCGCTTGCCAATCAATGGTGGGGTTATGTTTAGTGAGCCAGGGTAGCCCCAACACAAGAGGAGTAGGTAATCCGCTAAGGACGAAACATGACACATCCTCAACATGAGCATCACTCACAATTAAACGAATATTGTGAACTATGCCCTTTAATGATTTCTGAGAAAGTGGAGCGGAATCAATAGCAAAAACAGGAATATCCTTTCCCAAAGTGCACACCTGGAAACCATGAGTTATCGCAAAATGATTATCAATGAGATTGACAGCTGCTCCACTATCCACAAAAATCTCACAAAAAATGTTCTTGCTCTCTAGCGCCACCCTGGCAGGCAGGACAAAACGGGAACTACAAGCAAACGGAAAACCTTCAATTTCCGCCTCAACCCTGCCAATAGTAACAGATGGAACATTTTTAAAAGATTTTTTCCTTTTTGTTTCTTTATTACTCCCAGAAAACTGCCTGAATCTCCTAGAGGGATAAACATTTGCCAAATGATTTATACCTCCACAACAAAAACAAACCCTCCCATGCGGGCTGAATCTTCTATTGACAGAGGCAATCAAGCCCAGCTGCATGGGCTCCTGCTCAGAAGGGGCTGACAGCGACTGAGACCCCTGCGCACAGAATAAGACCGCTGCACTGTCCTGGGACTGAGTATGACAGGAAGGAGAGATCTCTCCTCTCTCTCTAAGACGCCTGTCAATACGAACGGCCTGAGACATAGCAGAGTCCAAGGAGATAGGCCTCTCATGAAAGGCAAATGCATCTTTCAATCCCTCTGAAAGACCATGGCAAAATTGACTTCGGAGTGGAGCATCATTCCAACCAGTATCAGCTGCCCATCTCCGAAATTCTGAGCAGTATATCTCTGCGGATTGTTTACCCTGGCATAACAGACATTGTGGCCGCGGCCACGGTCAGAGGTGTGACAGGAGGGAGTCCTAACGGTGGCTGGTGTGTGCCTGGAGCCACGGGACGTGGGCCTGCCTAAAAGAGGGCCAACCCTAGGGAGAGTAGAAGAAAAGGGAGGGAACAAGGGGGGGGGACAACGGAGGAGCGAACGCGGCATCGAGGTCAGGGAGCAGGGGGTTTAAGAAGGGGACCTGGCCCCTCCCACAATTACAGGCTGCATGCAGCCTTAACTATTTGTGGCCGCGGCCACGGTCAGAGGTGTGACAGGAGGGGGTCCTAACGGTGGCTGGTGTGTGCCTGGAGCCACGGGACGTGGGCCTGCCTAAAAGAGGGCCAAAAGACACAGGGTAGGGAAGGTGCTGTTTAATGCGCTCAACACAGATTACAAAACCAAGGAACGGAATACCTGGCGGGTTTCAGTCAGCGGATCCGGAATGTACCGGGAAAAACAGGCAGATCTCCACCTACCCATGTGGCGAAGGACGTGCGGAGGTGTCCCGTGCTTGGAGGCTGCGGAGGCCGCCCCAATGCGGAAGGAGTGACCTGATATGGTTTTGGGGTCCACCCCTAACCCAGCGACCAGTGACCGGATGTAAGACACAAACTGTGGCGTGGATAGGGGTTTCCCTTGGCACGGGAGCAACGGAGCCTCGGGGTTTGGAGAAGGCGTGGAATTGATGAGACCCTGGAGTACAACCACAGGGCACCAGGCGTTACCGGATTTGAAGAAGCGGATCCGAGAGGGAGGACCAGTTTGCGACGTCTTGGTGGATGGAAGACTTAACACCAGATGGTCCTGGTTCCAGGACAGCTGTTTTCTCTTCAGGAAGGTCGACTTCTGGGAAGAGACGGAGAATTCACCTGGGCGCAGGAATCCGTAGAAGCTCAGGTACATCGCGGCCTTGATGACAAGGCTAACGGAAGGGCCAAAAGGGTTACCATCTAGGGATGCGGATAGTTGCCTGAAAAGTTCGCCTGAGACCGGTCGACGGGAAGGACCTGATTCCTTGCTGCTCTTTTCGATACCCCTGAGAGTGGCCTTGACGGCTTGGGAAGTGAAAGCTGTGCGAACTTCAGGATTCCGTAGAACCAAGAAATGTTGAGCCCCGGCCAGATACAAACGGATGGTGCTGGGTGCCAGTTTGAGATTGACATGGCAATGGGCCATGAAAGCCATGATATATGACACGAAGGTGGTATCTTGCTGCGGATGATCTTTTGAAAACTTTTGGTACAGGTTCCAACCCGTGTTGTAATTCCGGGCCGTGTTGACCGAGAGGGATTGGTGCATGAGTACCCTGGCGGTAGCCAGCAGGGACCTCAATCCAACATCAGGTCGTGGAAACCGGGAATCCGGGCCCTGGTCTGGTCTGCATCGGGACATACCTGAAAGAAGGTTTGAAAGTTGAACCTGGACAAAGCATCGGCCGCCGTGTTGCTGACACCTGGAATATGGGCACAAGTAAAATGGAAATTATTGACCATGGCCAGCCAGACTAGTTTTCGCAGCAAGGACATGACCCTGGCGGATTTGGCTCGGCCTTTGGAGACGATGTCCACCAAGTCCTGACTGTCGGTGACAAACATTACGCTGGTATTGGCCCAGAGATGCCCCCAAACCGATGCGGCTGCCACGATGGGGTAACATTCCAGGAACGGGGATGACCTGAGGGACTGAGGATCAGCACTGACCTGAGGCGGCCATGGCCCAGCCAACCATCGGGATTCGCAGATGGCCGCGAAACCCCGCGACGCCGCGGCATCAGAGAACACCCTGGTGGACGACTGGGACCACGGGGACACAAACAGGCTGACCCCGTTCCAGGTGGAGAGAAAGCTGTCCCACATGCGCAAGTCAGCCATGGCAGCTCTGTCCAGGTGGATGATGCTGCTGGGTTCGGAGGCCGCCGGAAGAAGAGAGAGCAGGCGGGAGATGAAGGCCCTGCCCTGGGGCATCACCCTTAAGGCAAAGTTCAGCCGGCCCAGGATGGACTGGAGCTCGACCTTTGTTACCTGGGACGAGGTGATGGCCCCTGCCACGACTTCCCGGATCTGGGACAGCTTCGCCTCTGGCAGCCTGGCCTCCATCCGGTCGGAGTCCAGGACGATGCCCAGGAAGGTGATGGACGTGACAGGCCCCGCAGTTTTCCCCTGCGAGATGGGAATGCAAAGGCCGGAAAACAGGTCCAGGAGGGAGCGCAGCCCGGCTGGCTGACATAGCGGAGGTTCAATGAGGAGGAAATCGTCCAGGTAGTGGATGACCACCGGGGTGCTGCCGTGGCGAAGCAGGATCCAATGTAAGGCCTGCGCCAACCGGTCAAACAGCCACGGGCTGCTTTTGGAGCCAAAGGTCAACCGGTTGGCGAAGTAGAACCTGCCCTCCCACTGGATACCATAAAACTGCCATAGGTGCGGGGCAATAGGCAGCAGTTTGAAAGCGTCCGCTATGTCAGCTTTGGACAGCCAGGCGCCCCTCCCAGCGCTGAGGATGAGGGCGATGGCCTTGTCAATGGAGGCATAAGACATTGAAAACTCCTCAGAAGGAATCAGCGAGTTGATGCTGGGGATGACAGAACCATGGGGGGCGGAGAGGTCATAAATTAAACGTTTTTTATTTGAGTCCTTTTTGGACACAATGCCTATGGGGCTGATCCGCCAGCGAGAGAAGGGAATTTGGCTGAAAGGGCCCAGGAGGAACCCCTTCTCTACCTCCGAGTTCAGGAGTTCCTGAACCGAGGCAGGATCTGCTCTAGCCGACTGCAGATTGTCGCACTCCCAGTTGGAATGGGGGAGCGCCACCAACCCTGTGTCGAAACCAAAGCAGAGGCCCGCGATCAGGAAATCCGCAAAACCCGGCACCGGATGCTCCCGTAAAAGGAGGGCCAGGAGGCGCTTGGATGCCTTCTTGGGACAAGTGGACCTGGGGTGAGCCCTGAAGCAAATGGAGCAGATGTGCAGGGCCCTGCACCCTCTGAACAGACATGACCCGTAGTTGAAGTTATTGCATACTTGACTGTTGCCAAGATATACGATGGGTCTGCCCAGTTTATCGGTGGTGGAGGGGCTGCGGGAAGCCCCGGAGGGGCCTGGGATGGCCCTGTCAGGCTGGGTCGTGACCGTTTGGGGACACCACTCGGTGGCATGGAATATTGACTGGCATGTTGAGCACGCGGGGGCCCGGAGACCGGCGAAGTGCCGGCAGAACAATTCCATGTCCAAGGTGGCCCAGCTGACAGTAAACTGAAACTGGGTCAGTGCGGCGGCGGCTTTGGCTGAGAAGGAGCGATGATAATCGTAGAAAGCCGTGCCGCCGTACTTGTGCCCCAGATCGGTGACCCTGTATAGGTATGTGTCCAGCTCCTCCCGGCGAGCTGGGTACGCGGAGCAGATCACATCCCTATACAGGCTGAAGGCCAAGACAAACTCAGGCACCGTGAGTTTGCGGTTGAGGCGGCCATCTTTAGCCCGGAGGACCACCGAGATCTCCCCGCAGTCGAAGGTCTTGTTGTCCGCCGCATCGTGGGACGCGATCAGGATGGACGCGAGGTTCACGTCCTTGCCCGCCAGAATGTCCTTCCTGATGTCGTCCGGCACGAAGTGTGCCGGAGCCACCACGGGAGCGGCAGGGGTCGTACCTGGAGCTGGTAGCTGGTACAGCGGGGGATCGCTGAGAGGGACCACCGCCTGAGATGGAGCCGGTGCCCTGGCCTCCAAGTCCACCACCCTGGACCTGATGTCGGCCACGGACGAGACCAGAGAATCCATTGAGGCCTGCAATTGCACCAAGGCTTGCTGGATGGACGGGGTCGGATCTTCTCTCTCAGGAGGACCGGATTCCGTCATCAATAACCTGTACAGCTCCGCCTTTCTGGCTGAGGCTGGGTGCCTGATGCCCCTTCTGCTTAATTCTGCCACCAGCCTCGGTACGGTCCATCTTCGGAGGGACTCGGGCCCACCTTGGCCAGAGACCGAAGTACCCGGGAGGGACAACGCGTCGTCCACATCTGAGACTTGAGACATGGTTTCGCCGCCGGACGAGACTTAAGCGAGACCTGGAATTAGAGACAACAATATGGCCGCTGGAACGGATAAGGGGCCCGAGTACCGTGGCTGCTGCGGACGAGGGTGAACGTATGGATGACGTACCTGAAAGCTTGGGATTCGAGACCCTTGCCTTACCGTCCAAGGAACCACGAGAACGACCCGGCTGGCCCTGAGGACTGGAAAAGTTAGGAGCGACGTGAGGAAGTAGCGGAGTGGACACGAAAGCAAAGCATATGCGGACGGACCCGCCACTGTGCCAGCTCAAGGCTGGACACAGTGGGGTGAGAAAGAACACTGAAGGAACGGAGGAATGACGGGTGAGCCCGGAGACGGAGTTGATGACAGCGGAAAGGAGGCGGCCTGAAGGTACCGGGGTTGGTGGTGAGGAGTGACCTGGATGTTCCGGGACGGGAGCGCAAGCAGGGTTGCCTGGGAGCTGCCAGGAACGTGGACCCGGAGGATACCTGACGTCTTGGTTGCGACCGTCATGGGGGTTGTGAGCAGTAGGCAGAAGCAACCAAGACGAGACCCCGACGGTGTTGGCAACGGGGGACGGAGGGGACCCTTGGGCCCCGGGGCACCTGGCCAAAGAAGATCCCTGAACGTTTCAGGGTGGAAGGACAGAGAAGACACCTGGGCTGTCGGAACCTGGACACAGAAGACACCTGAACGCCTCAGGCTAAAGGACAGAGATGACACCTGAACGCTTCAGGCTGGGGTGGACAGAGAAGACACCTGAACGCCTCAGGCTAATGGACAGAGAAGACACCTGCACGCTTCAGGCTAAGGTGGCCGGAGAAGCCACCCGAACGCCTCAGGCTAAGGAGGACAGGGAAGACGCCTGAACGCTACAGGCTAAGGCGGACAGAGAAGACACCTGAACGCTTCAGGCCAAGGTGGACAGAGAAGACACCTGAACGCTTCAGGCTAAGGTGGACAGGGAAGACACCTGACGCTTCAGGCTAAGGTGGACAGGGAAGACACCTGACGCTTCAGGGTAAGGTGGACAGAGAAGACACCTGACGCTTCAGGCTAAGGTGGACAGAGAAGACACCTGAACGCTTCAGGCTAAGGTGGACAGAGAGGACACCTGAACGCTTCAGGCTAAGGTGGACAGAGAAGACGCCTGAACGCTTCAGGCTAAGGTGGACAGAGAAGACACCTGAACGCTTCAGGCTGAGGTGGACAGAGAAGACACCTGAACGCTTCAGGCTAAGGAGGACAGAGAAGACACCTGAACGTTTCAGGCTATGGTGGACGGTACCGCCGTAATAACTTACCGGAACCTTTGAACTAACGAACTCCCGCGAGTGGTTGGTAGCAACCTTCTGCAACCTGTTGAAAGATAAACACTTCCTTTTTTTTTTTTTTTTTTTTTTGGTGACGCAATACCCCCGCCTAATACCTAAACCTGCTGTCAGAATGCTGCGACAAGACACGTCGGGAACCACGCACGCTACTGGTACCTAAAAAGAAAAGAAGATGTGAGGATGGGGGCGGCGATGACCGGGGGTCCCGTGAGACCCGGCCGTAAGGTCGTGGGGTGCAGGGAAGGAGCGAGGCCGGCTGGGGCGTGGAAGGCCTGGGAGGCCAAGGCCGGACCTGGGAGGCGTGGCGGTGGGTGTGTGCCGCTTGCCTGGCCGGTGCGGGGGGCATGGATGGGTGGACGGTGGAGCCGAGGCACGTGGAGAGTGCCTCCATCGAGTACCCCGAGCGTCCGTGCACGGCAGCATGGCCGGTCGCAGGCTTGCAGGGACCAGCCGAGGACCGCTGGCTATGCTGGCCACCGCGCGCGCGGGCAAGTGCCATGATGGAGACTCGGCCAGCGCCGTGCACGGACGGTGCTGGGAACCAATGTTTGGGGATGTTGGACATGGGGAACGAATGGCCCATGCAACTGGCACGTGTGCGGATGTGATGAGGGGAATGAGATGGCATGCACGGGGTGGCCTGCGGGTGAGAAGTGAACTGGCCCCCAACATGCCACCCCGACGGCATGTGGCATGGCGCCTGCTCGCAGGACGCCCTCGTCCGAATGGCATGGCGGGTGATGCCATGGACCAGGACAATGAGGTGAGTGGTGGGAGTGTAGTATGACGATGTACATGACAGCATGGGAGTGGAAGGTGTTCCTACAGTGGAACTTGAGTGAGCGGTGGTGCCGCAAGGGGATGAAGGCCTGGTGCAGGCTGCACGCTGTCTCTGGGGCGGCGTGGGTGGCTGGCGTGCCACCCGCTGTGTACGGGAGTCATGGTAGTCATGGCAGCGGTCGGGGCTCCTCCTCCCCGCCGCCGGCGCAGGGAACGGCGCCGGCCGCCGTGCTCGGGACCCGACCGCGGCAGGCCCGACCTCTCGCGAGGATGCGGTAGGACGGGAGCCCGCGGGAACGGGGCGGTGTGCGTGGCTGGGCACCGATGACCCGAGACGGCGAGCCTGAGGAGGGGGGGAGCGGATGACCGGGGAGACGCGGTGCGAGGCGGCCGGCATACTTACCAGAGAGTGACACCTACCGGCAGTGACGAAACCAACGGAGGAGCGAACGCGGCATCGAGGTCAGGGAGCAGGGGGTTTAAGAAGGGGACCTGGCCCCTCCCACAATTACAGGCTGCATGCAGCCTTAACTATTAGTCTAGACTCAGCCAAAGCAACACGATCCGGATCATCATATATCTGACCCAGGGCTAAAAATAATTCATCCACTGAACGGAGGGGCCGTGCCCCCACCGGCAGCGAAAAGGCCCACGACTGAGCGTTACCCCTGAGCAGCGATATAATGATCCCCACCCTCCGTTCCTCATCACCAGAGGAATGGGGAAGAAGGCGAAAATGGAGTTTGCAAGCCTCTCTGAAACGCACAAAATTCTCACTACCCCCGGAGAACGTATCCGGGAGCGAGATCTTAGGCTCAGAACAAACTCCATGAACGCAAGCTGAGCCGGTCACTAGAAACTGAGAAAGAGTCTTACGGAGATCAGCTACCTCCAATGAAAGACCCTGGAAGCGTTCAGTCAAAAGTGAAACCGGATCCATGCTTGAGACGGTTTTGGCGGCTTATAATGTCACGGACGGCGTACAGGAAACAAGACAAAGCAACATGCATATATGACTCACTGGATCCAAAGCTAAGGAACCAAAAGGGAGACCCCTGCACAAGACCTAGCACTTTCCCTGGCTGCTCAGCCTATGCAAAGATCCCAAAGGTGGATGGTTGCATATCCACATACCTCGACTATATAACCCCTGAACACCCTACAATAGTGAGGGGACACGACCACCGGCTCCCTACACCAGACACGGAGGGAGTCAGGGTCACCTGGGATCCAGCAAACAGAAAATAACAGATAAATGTACAGCACTTAACTTTGTAGCAGACTGGGAAACAGGATCAGCATGTACACACACTCCAGGAAGAAGTATAAGCCGCCCAGTAAAGCATTATGGGGAGGAATTTAAAGGGAAGCAATCAGTCCAACTACATGACAGCTGAGAGAGGCTAACGAGATGAGGAACTGAATACCACAACAAAGAAAACTCAAGGAGGAGGTTCTGAAAGGCCTCTGTCAGAGCTTCTCAGCTGTCTGGTTGTGACAAGTGGATTATGCATGGTTCACATTATAAACAGTTTCATAATGTACCATTCCCCTCCTTCGTGGTGTTTGTAGACTTTGTTACTCAACAGGTGAGGATTAGAAATGATTCCAGTTTTGACTTTACGTTGTCATGTTCCACTATCCCTGGTGTCAAACCTCATAAAACACCAGTGGCAGTTCACAAAACTAACGTTGCCTCCACAGGTTCTCCTTACAGGCCGTTTAAGTCTTCTCAAAAAGAGAACAAACTCAAAGATGTTACCAAAGAATGCCCCCTGCACAAGAATTCTCATCCTCTACTAAAATGCAGAGCCTTCAGGGAGAAGTCTTTAGAGGACCACAAAGAATTCCTCAAATAAAACAACATCTGCTTCGGGTGCTGTGCTACAACATCACATTTCACCGGGAACTGTAAGGTCAGTGTAACATGCACAGAATGCAGTAGCACAGAACACAACACGGCTTTACACCCTGGACCACCCTCTCAGGTATCATCCCAAGCAGAGGAGCATGATGGAAAGCAGATAGACACCGACATAGATACCCAAGCAGTCACTTCTCACTGTACACAGATCTGTAAAGGATTTGAAGGAGGGAAGTCCTGCTCCAAAATATGAGTTTATCCGGTCGGCCACCGATATAAAGCAATCAAGGTATATACAATCTTAGATGATCAAAGCAACTGGTCTTTAGCTAAACCCACCTTCTTCGACACCTTCAACATCATAGGGCCCGGTTCTCCCTACTCCTTAAGTTCATGTGCCGGTACCGTTGAGACAGCATTGAGGAAAGCAACTGTGTACAAGGTAGTGTCCATGGATAGTCAGACCTGCTTGCCCCTGCCAACCATACTGGAGTGCAATCACATTCCTGACAACCGGTCTGAGATACCTACACCAGAGGTAGCATCATATCACCCCCAACTGAGGCATATAGCTCACCTGATACCAGAACGGGACCCAGAAGCCCTAATCATCTTACTCCTTAGAAGAGACATACTACGAGTTCATAAGGCTAGAGGACAGATTAACAGTCCCCAAAATGCTTCATACTCCCAGAGACTTGACCTAGGATAGGTCATCATAAGAGACGTCTGTCTAGGAGCAGCTCACAAGCCAATCTCAGTCAACAGTAGGCTCACCAACACACTTGAAAATGGATGTCCTTCCCTATTCCAGCCATGTCACAGCAGTTTCCTGATAAAAGAATTACCACACAGCACTCCTGTGCCTTGTCCTTTCACAGATACCTCCTGTAAAGACCACACCTGTGATGGTGGGCTAGATCACTTAGGGTACACAGTCTTCAACAGGACAAGAGAAGACAACAGGGTCGCAATGTCCATAGAAGACAGGCTGTTCTTGGATATCATGAATAACGGAATAGTAAAAGACAAATCAAAAAGCTGGGTCGCACCTTTACCGTTTAAACCCCAGAGACAACGCTTACCTAACAACAAAGAACTTGTCTACAATCAATTTTTCTCCCTCAAACACAAACTTCAGAGGACACCAGAGATGAAATAACTTTTATTTACAGTACAGACCAAAAGTTTGGACACACCTTCTCATTCAAAGAGTTTTCTTTATTTTCATGACTATGAAAATTGTAGATTCACACTGAAGGCATCAAAACTATGAATTAAAATATGTGAAATGATATACATAACAAAAAAGTGTGAAACAACTGAAAATATGTCATATTCTAGGTTCTTCAAAGTAGCCATCTTTTGCTTTGATTACTGCTTTGCACACTCTTGGCATTCTCTTGATGAACTTCAAGAGGTAGTCACCTGAAATGGTTTTCACTTCACAGGTGTGCCCTGTCAGGTTTAATAAGTGGGATTTCTTGCCTTATAAATGGGGTTGGGACCATCAGTTGCGTTGAGGAGAAGTCAGGTGGATACACAGCTGATAGTCCTACTGAATAGACTGTTAGCTATTTTTTTCTTGCCATAATACAAATTCTAAGTAAAGAAAAACGAGTGGCCATCATTACTTTAAGAAATGAAGGTCAGTCAGTCAGCCGAAAAATTGGGAAAACTTTGAAAGTAAAGGCTATTTGACCATGAAGGAGAGTGATGGGGTGCTGCGCCAGATGACCTGGCCTCTACAGTCACCGGACCTGAACCCAATCGAGATGGTTTGGGGTGAGCTGGACCGCAGAGTGAAGGCAAAAGGGCCAACTAGTGATAAGCATCTCTGGGAACTCCTTCAAGACTGTTGGAAGACCATTTCAGGTGACTACCTCTTGAAGCTCATCAAGAGAATGCCAAGAGTGTGTAAAGCAGTAATCAAAGCAAAAGGTGGCTACGTTGAAGAACCTAGAATATGACATATTTTCTGTTGTTTCACACTTGTTTGTTATGTATATAATTCCACATGTGTTAATTCATAGTTTTGATGCCTTCATAGTCATGAAAATAAAGAAAACTCTTTGAATGAGAAGGTGTGTCCAAACTTTTGCTCTGTACTGTACCTTCATGCAAAAAATATTCCAGAACAACCATGCAGAAATGGCACCCACGCTCCAAGACTCCGAAGAGTGTTGGTACTTACCCATATTCTGCGTGTATCATCCTAAAAAACAGGGCAGAAAATAGTAGTAATCGACTCTAGTGCCAGGTGCGAAGGTGTCTCGCTAAATTATGTCTTACTGTCTGACTTCTTGAGGTACTTATACACTTCCACAGAGATTCTGTAGCATTTATGGCCGACATACAATAGATGTTCCACTGCTTCCTTGTCAAGGAAGAACACAGGAACTACTTGAGGTTTTTCTGATACTGCAACAACGACCCCAATTAAGACATTGTAGAGTACCGAATGAGAGTGCACATCTTCGGAAACAGTGCTTTCCCTGCAGTTGCTATCTATGGTCTCAGACATTCACCCCGAGAGGGTGAAGCAAAGTATGGGTCAGATGTCAGATACTTTGTGTAAAACGATTTGTACATGGACGACTTTTTGAAATCCACACCCACGAACGAGACCACAATCATTCTCCAAAAAAGGGCCCAAGAAATGCTAGCTCTATCTTATTTGAGGTTGCACAAAATTCCCTCCAACGGCCGTGAGTAAATGGAGGCCTTCTCACCCCAAGACCATGCAAATGATTTAAAGGACTTGGATCTTAGCACCGACTCCCTCCCCATGCAGCGGAGCTTCGGTTTGCTCTGGGATTTAAAGGCAGGCACATTCAACTTCCAAATCAGCAAGAAAGGAAAGCCCTTCACACGCAGAAAAGTCCTGTCCACCATAAACAGCTTATATGATCTTCTGGGATTCGTAGCGCCTGTTACCACCCAAGGTAAAATGATGTTAAGAGACTGCACCACAGAGACGTCAGATTGGGATGATCCGCTTCCCACGAAGAAAAAGGACCTGTGTACAGGTTGGAAGAAGTCTCTCGAAACTTTGACCAGCCTTCACATGGCACAACCCTATTCTTCCGTGCCATTAACTGAAGTCAAGATGCAAAGACTGTATATCATTTGTGACGCTTCAGTCAAGGCAATTGCTGTCCTAGCATACCTAAAGACCATTGATGTCAAAGAACAATGCCATATAGGATTTGTCATGAGCCGGGCCAAACTGGCGCGACTCCGCAAACACACGATTCCCAGACTGGAACTCTGTGCTGCTGTGCTTGCAGTGGAGTTGGCTGAACTTATAACATCAGGAATGAACCTGGAAATTGAAGAAGTTGAGTTTTACACGGACAGCAAGGTAGTCCTAGGATATATTTGCAACAAAACCAGACGCTTTTAAATCTATGTCAGCAATCGGGTGCTAAGGATCAGGAGATCAACTTGTCCTAAACAGTGGCACTACGTGCCTACACAGCATAATCCTGCAGACCACAGATCCATTACACCAAGCCACCTTAAGGACACAATGTGGTTTAAGGGTCCAGCATTCCTGCACCATTCAACTTCTCGCAGTATCGGATCTGACACGTTTGAATTGGTAGACCCAGATGTAGATGAAGAAATCCGACCTGTTTTACGTACGGTGACTTCGGATCACCAACTCAAATCTCATCATTTCGACAGGTTCTCCACCTGCATGTTACTCATTTGTGCTATAGCCTGTGTAGTACATATAGCTCAGTCTTACAAGTTGACATTACCTGTGAGTCAGAAGCCCTGCAAAGGTTGGTATCACTGCAAACACGCCTTTTCCGCTTCTAATCTGGAAAGGTCCAAGAACATAATAATTTGCACGATACAATGTGAATGTCATGCTAAGGAAATAGACTACCTAAACAAAGGTCAAACAGTCTCCAAGAATAGCGCTTTGATGAAGGTTGATCCCACCATTGGGTTGCTAAGAAAGGAGGATTCAGTGGTGGTGTCTGTTCTGCCCCGCAGGGTTAGGGAAAATCATTACAGATCACGTTTGCCAGAGTCTTGGTATTGGTATTTCTGTAGTGTTTAATGTGCCTATAGCACCATCTAGTGGTGTTAAATTGAGTTACATCTTGTTTTTCTTGTTACAAAGACTAATGCATTGTGGGTGGTGCACTGCATTGTCGGAGTGAAAAGCATCCTGGGAAAGAGAAGTCTCCAGTCCAGGGCACATCAGCAGAGCTGTCCTTCTGCATATCTCCTTCTCAAACTCCACAATCCTTGTAAAATCATATCTAGTGAGAGATCTACCTTTGTTTCAGGGATATTGGATTATGCAGAGCTGTTCAGTTTGTTGCAATTGTTATTCAGGAAGCTGTTAATACTGTTAGCTAGACATGTAATCGTATGTATAAGTAGCCATTTTACCATGTGCTTTCAGTGTTAATGCAAATGTTATAGTACATGCTATCTATACTTTATACTTATACATGTTATTTGTATTCTTGTAGTTTTACTAATCAAACAAACCTGTTGACCAATAAACAAGTTAGATTACAAATAACAGTCCTCTTATTTGAAAGACAGGAATGGTTTATGCTGAATTTCAGACTGCGCACTGTGTGAACGTGTATGAAGACAGAACAGGGAGAGTCGCAATCACCGTTCCCTGTCATTGCACCCATTACTTACAAAGAAATGTGCATCATAAAGCAAATTTTTTTAGTAAGATTTGGCGAAGCAGCCAAATCGAATTTTCCATTACTTCGCTCATCTCTAAACTGATCGGCAGGGTTGTTTGGTGTTGGACCCCACCAATCTGATATTGATGGCCTATCTTGATATTAACCCTTTCAGGACCAAGCCATTTTTAACCTTTCTGCCCAGGCCATTTTTTGCAAATTTGACGTGTCACTTTATGTGGTAATAACCTTAAAAGATTTTTACTTATCCAGGCCATTCTGAGATTGTTTTCTCATCACATATTGTACCTAATGACAGTGGTCAAACTGAGTAAAAATATTTCACAATTTTCTAAATTTCAATTTCTCTGCTTTTAAATCAGATAGTGGTACCTCTTAAAATAGTTATTACTTTACATTTCCCATATGTCTACTTCATGTTTGGATCATTTTGTAAGTGACATTTAACTTTTTGGGGACGTTAGAAGGCTTAGAAGTTTCGAAGCAAATCTTAAAATTTGAAGGAAAATTTCCAAAACCCACGTTTTAAGGACCAGTTCAGGTCTGAAGTCACTTTGTGAGGCTTACATAATAGAAACCACATATAAATGGCCCCATTTGAGAAACTACACCCCTCAAGGTATTCAAAACTGATTTTACAAATTTTGTTAACCCTTTAGGTGTTCTACAAGAATTAAAGAAAAATTTGGATGAAATTTCTGAATTTAACTTTTTGGGCAGATTTTCCATTTTAAACTTTTTTTTCCAGTAACAAAGCAAGGGTTAACAGCCAAACAAAACTCCAAATCTATTGCCCTGATACTGTAGTTTACAGAAACACCCCATATGTGGTCATAAACTGCTGTACGGGCACACGGCAGTGCGCAGAAGGAAAGAAACGCCATGTGGTTTTTGGAAGGCAGATTTTGCTGGATTGGTTTTTAGACACCATGTCAAATTTTAAGCCGCCCTGATGCACCCTACAATAGAAACTCCAAAAAAAGACCCCATTTTGGAAACTACAGGATAAGGTGGCAGTTTTATTGCTACTGTTTTAGTGTACATATGATTTTTGGTTGCTCTATATTATATTTTTTGTGAGGCAAGGTAACAAAAAGTAAGCTATGTTTATCTGACAAGTTAGATCATGTGGTATTATTATAGAGCAGGTTGTTACGGACGCGACAATACCAAATATGACAACTTTTTTGGTTGTTTGTTTCAGTTTTACATAATAAAGCATTTTTTTTATTTATAGTCTTTTTATTTTTTGGGCGACTTATGTAGTGGCTCATTTTTCGGTATGTGATGACTCTTTGATTGGGACTATTTTAGGGTGGCTATGACTTTTGATCGCTTGGTATTACACTTTTTGTGATGTACGGTGACAAAAAATGGCTTTTTTGACACCGTTACACCATTTTTTTTGATGGTGTTCACCTGAGGGGTTAGGTCATGTGATATTTTTATACAGCAGTTTTTTACGGACACGGCAATACCTACTATGTATACTTTTTTTATTTATTTAAGTTTTACACAGTAAGAGCATTTTTTAAACAAAATCATGTTTTAGTGTATCCATAGTCTGAGAGCCATAGTTTTTTTTTTTTTTTTTGGGCGATTGTCTTAGCTATGGTATCAATTTTGTGGGATGAGATGATGGTTTTAGTGACACTTTGGGGGGCATATGACTTTTTGATCGCTTGCTATTACACTTTTTGAGATGTAAGGTGACAAAAATGGCTTTTTTGACACTGTTTTTATTTTATCGTTTTTACAGTGTTCCCCAGAGGGGTTAGGTCATGTGGTATTTTTATAGAGCAGGTTGTTATAGATGCGGCAATACCTAATATGTCTACTTATAAAAAAATATATACAATTAACATAAAAAAAGCATTTTTGAAACAAAAAAAATCATGTTTTAGTGTCTCCATAGATTGAGAGCCATAGTTTTTTTTTTTGTTTTTTTTGGGCAGTTGTCTTAGGTAGGGGCTAATTTTTAGCGGGATGAGGTGACTATTAATTCGTACTATTTGGGGGGGCATACGCCTTTTTGATCAGCTTGGTGTTGCACTTTTAGTGATGTAAGATGACCCTAAAAAAAAATTTAGCACTGTTTTTTTTTTTTTTTTTTGACGGTGTTCACCTGAGCGGTTAGGTCATGTTATATTTTTATAAAGCCAGTCAATACAGATGCGGAAATACCTAATATGTCTACTTTTCTTTTTTCCCTATTTTTTACAATTTTTTTTACTTTATTTTGGGAAAAGGAGGCTTTTGTTTTTTTACTTGAAACTTTATTTTTTGTCCAACTCGGAACTCCAACTTTTGGGGGGTCTGATACCCTTTACAATGCATGACAATACTTCTGTATTGTAATGCATTGGCTGTAAGTGTATTACCAGTGTAATACAGGGGGCTGGATCTCACAGGCTGTCACGGAAGGCAGCCAAGATGCCTAAGGAAGGTACCGGGCTGCCTTCCCTACCATCAGGTCCCTGTCACAGCAGCATGGAGACCCGATGGCTGCTCCGATCCCCACAGGACATCACACGTGCCGCGGTCAAAGCTGATTGCGGCACATCTAGGGTTATGTGCCGACATCTGTGTTTTCACCAATGACGGCGCATACAGCAGGGGTCTGGCTATTAGTGACTGCTGGACCCTGCAGCTGATCGGGCAGGCCAGCTCCTGCACCCGCCTGATCACTATGAAGTACATGCACGTCACTGGGCTTTAAGTCACGTCCAGATATGATGTAAATGTACGTCATCAGGCATTAAGGGGTTAATACCTTTTCTGAGCATAGGTCATCAATATCTAAACACTGCACAACCCCTTTAAGTTTTAACTCTTTCAAAAAATTTAAAAATCTATTTAAAAAATGCTTAATTTCACCATATTCCATCCATAGAGCTGTGTGAGGGCTTGTTTTTGTTTTAACTTGCATTTTTTTATTAGTACAATTTTGAAGTACTTACAGCTTTTCAACTTTTTGATTTAAAAAATGGAAATTCTGGAATTCCCAAGATCATAGCACTATTGCTAATCGATTGCAATACTATTTGACTGCAGTCTGTGGTATAAGCGAACCAATGGCTGCAATGTTCAAACCCTCTAGGTGTGCTAAAAAGAAAAGTAAAAAGATTTTTTTAAATACAAAAAAGAAATAAAAATTTAAATCATCCATCTTTTCCCATTTTACAAATAATATTGCCGAGTGGAACATGACCAAATTAAATTAAAATATAATATCATTAATATATTATAGTATTCATTGAAAGGCGTAAGGGAAGAATAAAATTAAATGTGCGTCACAGAGCCTGAAAGAGTTAATAAATAAGTACCCAAAATGAATCTAATAAACACTTCTGGCCTCCTCGCAGAAATCATTTGATATCACTACTACATTTCTACCAACCTGTAAAATAAAGTGAATTTGCTATTTTTACTGCGATGCAAAAAACAATGGTGGGTATGGTGAAATTAAACAAAGGTTTTTTTTCCCCTCCCCCTCACCAAAAAAAATTAAAATAACAGAAAAGTTAATCAAAAAATGAGTATGTGCCAGTTAGAAATACAAAGCATACAGCTACAGTACACCGACAGCAAAACACAAAGGTTATAGTTCTTAAAAATGAAATAATGAAACAATGAATGTCTCATTGGAAAATGAGAATGAGAGAAGATAAAAAATAATTTCTATGATAAGTACAAGATTTTTCCAAAAATGTTTGAGAGCTTTGGTAGTATTCCACACATCACTGAAGACATGAGGCTTAGTGGAGGGAAAAAAAGTTCACAAAAATGAAGCTTCAAGTACAGAGAGGACTTAATATACGACATGTGAAAAGAGTCACTATATAGACATAGTAGTATTATAGGTTGGACTTGATGGACCTGTCTCTTTTTTCAACTTCATCAAAAATTCATCAAAGTTTTATTGTATTTTACACTCCATAAGACATATAGGTTTTAGAGGAGGAAAATAAAAATAAAATGTTTTTCATCAGACCTCAGATCAGACCCCAAATCTTCATCAGTCGTCAAATCAGACCCCAAATCTTCATCAAACCTCAGATCAGACCTCCAATCGTCATGGGAGCCCCAATCCTTATCAGACCTCAGATCAGACATAAAATAAATAAAATAACTTTCCTCCTCTGCTTTGGATGGTTCCACCACTCAGGAGATTCAGAGTGCTCTTCCTGCAGCACTGTGGTGTGAGCTAATGTCACACAATGTCAGATTATAGTGCGCATAAAATTAAATTCCTCCCCATAATGCATTACTGGGCGGCTTATACAACTTCCTGGAGTGTGTGTGCATGCTGATCCTATTTCCCAGTCTTCTACAAGATAAGTGTTACATTCTTTTGTGATTTCCTGTTTGCTGGATCCCAGGTGACCCTGACTCCCTCCGTGTCTAGTGTTGGGAGCCGGTGGTCGTGTCCCCTCACTATTGTAGGGTGTTCAGGTGTTATACAGTCGAGGTACGAGGATATGCGATCATCTACCATTAGGATTTTCGCATAGGCTGAGCAGTCAGGGAGAGTGCCAGGTCTTATGCAGGGGTCTCCCTTTTGTTCCTTAGTTTTGGATCCAGTGAGTCATACATTCATTTTGCATTGTCTTGTTACCTGTACACCTTCCGTGACATTATAAGCTGCCAAAACCGTCTCAAGCATGGATCCGGTTTCACTTTTGACTGAACGCTTTCAGGGTCTTTCATTGGAGGTAGCTGATCTCCGTAAGACTCTTTCTCAGTTTCTAGTGATCGGTTCAGCTTGCGTTCATGGAGTTTGTTCTGAGCCTAAGATCTCGCTCCCGGATACGTTCTCCGGGGGTAGTGAGAATTTTGTGCGTTTCAGAGAGGCTTGCAAACTCCATTTTCGCCTTCTTCCCCATTCCTCTGGTGATGAGGAACGGAGGGTGGGGATCATTATATCGCTGCTCAGGGGTAACGCTCAGTCGTGGGCCTTTTCGCTGCCGGTGGGGGCACGGCCCCTCCAATCAGTGGATGAATTCTTTTTAGCCCTGGGTCAGATATATGATGATCCGGATCGTGTTGCTTTGGCTGAGTCTAGACTACGTCTGTTATGCCAGGGTAAACAATCCGCAGAGATATATTGCTCAGAATTTCGGAGATGGGCAGCTGATACTGGTTGGAATGATGCTGCACTCCAAAGTCAATTTTGCCATGGTCTTTCTGAGGGATTGAAAGATGCATTTGCCTTTCACGAGAGGCCTATCTCCTTGGACTCTGCTATGTCTCAGGCTGTTCGTATTGACAGGCGTCTTAGAGAGAGAGGAGAGATCACTCCTTCCTGTCATACTCAGTCCCAGGACAGTGCAGCGGTCTCATTCTGTGCGCAGGGGTCTCAGTCGATGTCAGCCCCTTCTGAGCAGGAGCCCATGCAGCTGGGGTTGATTGCCTCTGACAATAGAAGATTCAGCTCGCATGGGAGGGTTTGTTTTTGTTGTGCAGGTATAAATCATTTGGCAAATGTTTGTCCCTCTAGGAGATTCAGGCAGTTTTCTGGGAGTAATAAAGAAATAAAAAGGGAAAAATCTTTTAAAAATGTTCCATCAGTTACTATTGGCAGGGTTGAGGCGGAAATTGAAGGTTTTCCGTTTGCTTGTAGTTCCCGTTTTGTCCTGCCTGCCAGGGTGGCGCTAGAGAGCAAGAAAAAAATTTGTGAGATTTTTGTAGATAGTGGAGCAGCTGTCAATCTCATTGATAATCATTTTGCGATAACTCATGGTTTCCAGGTATGCACTTTGGGAAAGGATATTCCTGTTTTTGCTATTGATTCCGCTCCACTTTCTCAGAAATCATTAAAGGGCATGGTTCACAATATTCGTTTAATTGTGAGTGATGCTCATGTTGAGGATGTGTCATGTTTCGTCCTTAGCGGATTACCTACTCCTCTTGTGTTGGGGCTACCCTGGCTCACTAAACATAACCCCACCATTGATTGGCAAGCGAGGCAAATAAATGGTTGGAGTGACTTTTGCAGAGAGAATTGCCTAACAACATCTGTTTCTGAGGTTTCTACTAAGACTGTACCACCTTTTCTCTCTGAATTTTCGGATGTCTTCTCTGAGAGTGGAGTTCAGGATTTGCCCCCGCACAGGGAGTACGATTGCCCTATTAATCTCATCCCAGGCGCCAAGCTGCCTAAATCTTGTTTATACAATCTTTCCCAACCTGAAAGGGTCGCTATGCGTGCTTATATCTCTGAGAGTCTGAGAAAAGGACACATATGACCCTCGAAGTCACCTGTTGCCGCTGGTTTTTTCTTTGTTAAGAAAAAAGATGGTTCTTTAAGACCTTGTCTGGATTTCAGGGAGCTGAACAGTATCACTATTCGTGACCCTTATCCGCTTCCTCTGATCCCGGACCTGTTTAACCAGATTGTTGGGGCTAAAGTTTTTTCCAAATTAGATCTAAGAGGGGCATACAACCTGGTCAGGGTCAGAGAAGGAGACGAATGGAAGACGGCCTTCAATACCCCTGAGGGCCATTTTGAGAATTTGGGTATGCCTTTTGGTTTGATGAATGCCCCAGCCGTTTTTCAGCATTTCGTGAACAGCATTTTTTATCATTTAATGGGAAAATTTGTATTAGTGTATTTGGATGACATTTTGATTTTTTCTCCTGATTTCAGAACTCAAAAGGAACATTTACGTCAGGTCTTGCTCATCCTGTGGGAGAATAAATTATACGCGAAACTGGAAAAATGTGTGTTTGCGGTTCCAGAAATTCAATTTCTGGGGTTTCTTCTCTCCGCTTCTGGTTTTCGCATGGACCCCGAGAAGGTCCGCGCTGTGCTTGAGTGGGAGCTTCCTGAGAATCAGAAGGCGCTGATGCGTTTTTTGGGCTTTGCCAATTACTACAGGAAGTTTATTTTGAATTATTCCTCTGTTGTTAAACCACTCACTGATATGACCAGAAAGGGGGTAGATTTTTCTTCCTGGTCGGTAGAGGCGCATAAGGCCTTTTCTAATATCAAGGAGAGTTTTATTTCTGCTCCCATCTTGGTACAACCTGATATTTCTCTACCCTTCATAGTTGAGGTTGATGCTTCTGAGGTGGGGGTGGGTGCGGTCTTGTCTCAGGGTTCCTCTCCTGCCAAATGGCGACCGTGTGCCTTTTTCTCGAAGAAACTCTCCTCCGCAGAGAGAAATTATGATGTGGGAGATAGGGAGTTGTTGGCCATCAAGTTGGCTTTTGAGGAATGGCGCCATTGGCTAGAGGGAGCCAGACACCCTATTTGTCACTACCAGAGCTTTGAGAAGTTCTCACAGCTCTGTGTCTCCACCCCTGCGATGATGTCACTTAGAGCTTGGAGGTGTTCTCACTGTTCTGTTTCTCCGCCCCTGTGATGAGGTCTTTACTCTCAGCTGTTTCTCCTGCAGTTGATTTTCCTGCCTTTAAATCACCCCTCCTCCTGTTGCAGGGCGTGGATTATATTTCTCATTTCAGTTGTAGCTCTGGCTTGAGTAACTTCACTTGTAAGCTATCAGTTCACTGGACCTGGTTTCTGCTGCAGCAAGCACTCCGGATATTGCCAGCTGTCCTTGGATCCTACTGTCACTACCAGAGCTTTGAGAAGTTCTCACAGCTCTGTGTCTCCACCCCTGCGATGATGTCACTTAGAGCTTGGAGGTGTTCTCACTGTTCTGTTTCTCCGCCCCTGAGAGTAAAGACCTCATCACAGGGGCGGAGAAACAGAACAGTGAGAACACCTCCAAGCTCTAAGTGACATCATCGCAGGGGTGGAGACACAGAGCTGTGAGAACTTCTCAAAGCTCTGGTAGTGACACTATTACCGTGTTTACTGAACATAAAAATCTGGCCTACTTGGAGTCAGCCAAGCGTCTGAACCCGAGACAGGCCAGATGGTCTTTGTTCTTTTCAAGGTTTAATTTTGTAGTCACGTTCCGCCCTGGGGTTAAGAATGTGAAGGCAGATGCCCTGTCACGTTGTTTTCCGGGAGGTGGGAATTTTGAAGACCCGGGTCCCATTTTGGCTGAAGGTGTGGTGGTCTCTGCTCTTTTTCCTGAATTGGAGGCAGAGGTGCAGGCAGCTCAGTTAGAGGCTCCTGATCTTTGTCCTCCTGGGAGGTTGTTTGTGCCTCTCGCTTTAAGACACAAGATTTTTAAGGAACACCACGATACGGTCCTTGCTGGGCACCCGGGGGCAAGAGCCACAGTGGATCTCATCGCTCGGAGATTCTGGTGGCCTGCGCTTCGTAAGTCGGTTGAGGGTTTTGTGGCAGCCTGCGAGACTTGCGCTCGTGCCAAAGTCCCTCATTCACGGCCATCAGGTCCTCTCCTTCCCTTACCCATTCCTTCCCGTCCTTGGACACATCTGTCCATGGACTTCATAACGGACCTGCCTCGTTCCTCGGGAAAGACTGTGATTCTGGTGGTGGTGGACCGTTTTAGCAAAATGGTGCATTTCATCCCTTTTCCTGGTTTGCCCAATGCTAAGACGCTGGCGCAGGCATTTATTGATCACATTGTCAAATTGCATGGTATTCCTTCAGACATAGTCTCTGATAGGGGCACGCAGTTTGTTTCCAGATTCTGGAAGGCTTTCTGTTCTCGCTTGGGGGTTCGGTTGTCTTTCTCTTCTGCTTTCCACCCGCAGTCGAATGGCCAGACAGAGCGCGTCAATCAGAATCTGGAGACATATCTGCGCTGTTTTGTGGCGGAGAATCAGGAGGATTTTTGTCTCTTGCTGAGTTTGCTTTAAATAACCGTCGTCAGGAGTCCTCTGATAAGTCACCATTTTTTGGTGCATATGGGTTTCATCCGCAGTTTGGGACTTTCTCGGGAGAGGGGTCTTCTGGTTTACCTGATGAGGACAGATTCTCCTCGTCTTTGTCATCTATTTGGCAAAAAATTCAGGATAATCTAAAGAGCATGAGTGAGAGATATAAGCGTGTGGCAGATAAGAGACGTGTGCCTGGTCCGGACCTGAATGTTGGTGATCTGGTGTGGTTGTCTACCAAGAATATCAAATTGAAGGTTTCTTCCTGGAAGTTGGGTCCTAAGTTTATTGGGCCTTACAAAATCCTGTCTGTCATCAATCCTGTTGCCTACCATCTTGATCTTCCTCAGACTTGGAAGATCCATAATGTTTTTCATAAGTCCTTATTAAAACCTTATGTTCAACCCATTGTACCCTCGTCTTTGCCTCCTCCTCCGATTATGGTTGATGGCAATCTTGAATTTCATGTCTCCAGGATTGTGGATTCTAGTGTTGTCCGCGGTTCTCTCCAGTACCTCGTTCATTGGGAGGGTTATGGTCCTGAGGAGAGGATGTGGGTCCCAGTGACGGACATTAAGGCCACTCGTCTCATCAGGGCTTTCCATAGGTCCCATCCTGAGAAGGTGGGCTCTGAGTGTCCGGAGTCCACTCGTGGAGGGAGGGGTACTGTCACAACCAGACATCTGAGAAGCTCTGACAGATGCCTTTCAGAACCTCCTCCTTGAGCTATTCTTTGTTTTGGTTTTCAGTTCTTCATCTCGTTAGCCTCTCTCAGCTGTCATGTAGTTGGACTGATTGCATCCCTTTAAATTCCTCCCTATAATGCATTAGTGTGCGGCTTATACAACTTCCTGGAGTGTGTGTGCATGCTGATCCTATTTCCCAGTCTTCTACAAGATAAGTGTTACATTCTTTTGTGATTTCCTGTTTGCTGGATCCCAGGTGACCCTGACTCCCTCCGTGTCTAGTGTTGGGAGCCGGTGGTCGTGTCCCCTCACTATTGTAGGGTGTTCAGGTGTTATACAGTCGAGGTACGAGGATATGCGATCATCTACCATTGGGATTTTCGCATAGGCTGAGCAGTCAGGGAGAGTGCCAGGTCTTATGCAGGGGTCTCACTTTTGTTCCTTAGTTTTGGATCCAGTGAGTCATACATTCATTTTGCATTGTCTTGTTACCTGTACACCTTCCGTGACAGCTATGTATTATTATAAAGCACTAGTTCCAGGCCACTGTGCATAGGAAAGGGGTTTAAAGTAGATATGTAATATAATACAAAAAATACACTACGCAAGAACCAACTGGGTTCCAGACTGGCAGAGGGAGAGAGGACCCTGCTCATGAGGATCTACAATCTACAAGGGATGGGAGAAGGAAATGATAGGTGAGGGCACAAGCAGCTCATATGGTAATGTAGTCTCAGCAGGATTATTGTGGGTTTCAGGTTATCCTGAGGAGCTGAATTTCAGATTGAGTATGAAACCTGGATCATGGGGGGAGAGGCTGATGTGCTTGTGGAATGAGCGCTAGAGTATGTGGAATGCACAGTAGAAGTTGTGCGGATAATTGTGTGAGGGGCAAACAAGAGGAAAGCAAAGATTACAGTATGTGTGGTAATGTATCTGGAGGGGACAGGTCGTGGACCAGAGTTTACATGTGCGGTAGAATCAGGAGGTCACATCAAAGATGGAAAGGACAGATTGTGGGCAACCCTTGTATGTCATTGTTAATATTTTGAACTAAATTTGTTGGGCAATGGGCAACCAGGGAAAATGGAGGCAGAGTGGAGATGCAAAGAAGAAAGGAACGTAGAGGTGGATTGACCGGGCAGCAGAGGATGAATTGGTGGGGTGCAAGAGTCTTAGAATGGAGGACACAGAGAAGGATGCTGCAGTAGTCTAGGCAGGAGATGATGAGAGAGCGTGAACTAGCATTTCAGTTGAGCAAGGAGTTGGAGGTTGCAGGATGTTACATATAGTTACATAGTTAATACGGTTGAAAAAACGTCCATCAAGTTCAACCAAGGGATAGGTGGGGATGCGAATCCCAGAAGGAAGTGAGACTCAGATTTCCACACGTTTTCATAAGCATTTATGTTTTTTTTACTTTTAGGAATGTGATAAGGGCTTGGATGTGTGATTTGAAGAAGAGGGTAGAATCAAATGTTATCTCAAAACTTGTGAGACTTGGAGCCAAGCAGCATATAAACTCATGCAGTGTTCATTATCAGTCTCCACCTGTATTATTATATGTGCATAACATGCCCAAATCATCTCAGCAGCTTGAGATAATATAAGCAGCACTTCTGGCCTGACAGGTGTATGCTCCAGGCTGTACTCTGTCCCCCTACAATCACACAGATCCTCTTACCTTCTCCCCGTAGACATTCAGTAGCTGCTGGGACACATGGCCGTGGCTTCCTGCAGTCTGTGCTGCTCCATAGAACAGTATCATTAAGGATATATAAAAGGTGATGTTTTCCTCAGCCAGGAATTCCCAGGAGAATTTCCACCTTGCTTTCTGCTATGAAGAAAAACATTCTTTTTATTTTAGTGATAAACAAATGAATAGAAAATTATAGCATTCCAAACCTGATTATTATCTGAAGCCAAGAGCTAAAATATATAGAGACTTATAACTCTTGAGGGATCCATGAGTGGTATTCTCACAGGAGAAGGATTCAGTGGTCAAATCTGAACCAGGAATTAGACTGAATAAAGGTAATGTAACTATACAAATAGAATAACGTACAACTACTATGTGGCTCCTGCAGTGGCTGGGCTGGAGGTGACCCCCAGGTATCACCATGTGTTGCTGCTCTCCGAAGGGGATTGTAAGGCATGGTGCAACCTATTATCAACTGAAAAAATACTTAATTGGTAGTTGTACATAGAACGCCATCACTGAAGCCAACTACCTAAAACATAACTTTTAATCAAAATATATTAAAAATACACACATAGGGGTCCCTCACGTGGGCACTGGTACACATACAAGACAGACAGTAAGAACCAATTTAAGGACCAGGTAGGAGAAGATGTTAACGGTGGTGCACCAGGGCCAGAACCATATGGGTCCCTAATATGTCCCTAGGGTGTCCCTGCCCTAGTCTCTGCCCAGAGATGCACCCAGATGGTAGGAGCACTCCGTCCCCTTACCTAGACTACCTGTCCTTAAAATGCCCTTACAACACAATGACCCATATGGATGTCTGGGCCCTGCAATGTAATACAATAATTTACAATGGTTGTATTTAAATTTTTAGTCTTAATTTCTTGATCCAAATAGATGCCTGGGTCAGTCAATATAAAACAATGATTTACATTAGTTGTTATAAATTTATAATCCAAGTCTCGACGCGTTTCCCCTTTAAATGACACGGTTCATCAGGAGACCAAAAGAGTGGATAAACCAATACGTCGCTGCCAAACTCCAGCGGCTACATAACAACGGTTTAACAGACTCCAATAAAAGTCAATATGAAAAACCAAAAATACTGGAGCACCTCCAGGCGGTCCTCAACTGTCAGAGGTGGAACATCCACCAATAATATTGATACAATTAGTAAAGGATGATTAAATACTTATCCATTCCTGTAGATCCTCTCTGAACAGTGGACTGCAGTCTGGGGTGCTCCAGGGGGCATACAAGATAAGGCTCCAATTTGTACACTGACTATACTGATTATTTATACCCTGGACAGGGCGGACCTCCATTATTTCGCTCCAATCACCATGCCACTATTTGTCATGTGACCTAATAGTCTTAAATAATTTTGGACAAAGTTGTAGGGGACAGTTAGAAATGGGGCATAAACCGCTGGGGTACCTTTATTTGATGTCCATAGTGTCCCCTCATTGTGGGTGCCGGGAAGCGGATGCTTAACCCGACATAACTAGTCCCGGGCCGTCGGTGGAACGCACGCCGAGGCCTATAGATGGCCGTGCGTTCCACCGCAGAGGAGCCAGTCCATGCCGTCCGCGTCATCAGTGAGCTGCGGGCGTTGGATCACATGTGCGCTTGCGTTCCACGATGGCATCCTAGGGGCGTGGTGATGCGTTCCACCCGCCGTACAGTATAGATCTGGCACTCTTAACAGGGTTATCCGACAGAATATGAGCAGGTAGCGTCCCATATTACTACTGGGGGGGCCCATTAACCATATTTTATATATATAAATATAGGTGAAGTCCTCCCTGACCTATAGATGGAGTTACTGGTGGTAAACATTAACGGCCGGCCGCTCCTATACATTCTCTACCATTACGGCCACAGGAATGTTAAACCAATTATTTGAATGTGACCCTAATAAAGTGGTGATAGCACTACTGGACAGTGGTAATCCTCTTGTTATTAGTGCTTGGTGCAACCTAATTGGAAGTCCAGAGCGTTTGCAGTAAACCAGTGTTGTCACGCACACAGGGAGTGGGGAAGTGACCACTAGAGACCTAGAGACAAGGGACAACTGGCCAACAAACCCTAACTTAAGTAAATGCAGGGAAGACAAACAAACATACAAGCGATGTAAAACAAGCCGAGTCTCAAAACCAAGAGAGCAGCACGGTATCAAAGGAGCAAGCGGAGGATCGTCAGAAAGGAGCCAAAGTCAAAACCAGGAGGGAACGCCAAGACCAAGGGATGAGACGGCCGGAAAGTCAAAACACGAGCAGATGATCAGAACACCAGGTAAGTAAAATGCAGGAAGGACCTCAATAACAGGCAATCTGTGGCCAGCAGATTGCCTGTTTAAATAGAGCACTAGTGGAGTCATGTGACGTGGACAGCGTCACATGACTCCAGAATACCAATACAGCCGAGCGCCGAGTGAGCAACTCGGTGCTCAGCCTCATCGTGGTTGCCCCGGCCGTCCCCGAACAGAGCGCCCCGTGACCTTGCAGTTGACACGGGAACGGGAGATGCCCTGGCCGTCCCCACACCGTGACAGTACCCCCCTCTTTTACGCTGGGCCACCGGATCCAGGGCCCCAGACAACAGCTTCTAAGGATGTTCCACATAGAACATTTTAACAAGTCTAGAGGCATGAACATCCCTAGCTGGTACCCAAGACCTTTCCTCTGGTCGATAACCTTTCCAGTGCACCAGGTACAGTAAAGATAAATGTAAGCGATTTCTAGCCACCGGTGTTGGTAAAATCCATTTAATTTACGCGTTTCAGGTACACACTTGTAGCACCCTTAGTCATAGAGTCACTAGATGACTACACCAGTCAGGTTTTATGGTGGAAAGGAGGGAGAGGACACACCCAGTGGGTGTGATTGGCATAGAGGAATATTAGCCACTTCCAAATTAACTCCCTGACAGGGTTGAGCGAACCCGAACTGTAAAGTTCGGGTTCGTACCAAACTTTTGGATTTTTGGACCCCGAACATTTCAGTAAAAGTTCGGGTTCGGTGTTCGGCGCTTTCTTGGTGCTTTTTGAAAGGCTGCAGAGCAGCCAATCAACAAGCGGTTAACTGTCTGTCCTTAGAAGCCATCACAGCCATGCCTACTAATGACATGGCTGTGATTGGCCAGTGTAGAATGTGACCCAGGCTCTATATAAGCTGGAGTCACGTAGCGCTGCACTCACTCTGCTGTGCTTAGTGTAGGGAGAGGATGCTGCTGCTGTGAGGGAGAGAATAGGACAGAATCTGTGATCAGAACACGAATCTAACTCAGCGATCTACATACATTGTGGTTTGCAGGTGCAGGGCACAATTTTTTTTTATCCTGCCCTGAGCCCAGTGACTGAAAAAAAATAACTTTAATAAGTCAGTTAGGTGGGCGGCGGCGGCTATTTTATGCAAGCTCAGTGCACCAGCACTGCATCTGAGCTTTTGGGACATTGAAAATCTAATTTTTTGGGCAATATACAACATCTGGATTAGTCAGTGTGCAATTTAAGCTAGAAGTACAGCCATAATTTTCTGTGGTTTTAAAAACACACATTTTTTTGGCAAAAAACACGATTTTCCTGATCTGAAAGTGTTAAATGATAACTGTCACACTTAGACGCTAATTTCAATTTTCATATATGTAGTTACTAATAACATGATATTCCAGAATCAGTTACTATTAGACGGACTTACCCCATATTTAATAAGATTCAGCCCATAGCAACCAGTCTGCATAAAACTGCAATTTCACTATTCAGTTAAGATGGCCGCCACTGCCCTCACCCTGAGGCTAACCCCGTCTGCCCTCACTAGCCAGTAACAATAGCCCCCCAAAAGTTTCAGTAACCAGAGCCCTCCACCCTAAAGGGTTAATCTCCTGCAGCACAAAGGGGTCCTCCTTACCACATGTTTCTTTCCTTTATACACTGAGCAGACGTTAGATCTCCCTTCCCTGCTATGCGCTGCTCCAACTCTGCATTGTCCAGCTCTGCTGAGTGAGGGAGCGTCTGCCAAGCGCAGAGACAGGGAGAAGTGCACACAGCCCAGGCACTGTTATCAGCTGCTGGGGAGGACCTGGCTTTAATCATTTACTTACAGTCCCTGGCTGTCAGTAATCTGACCTTGCACGCTGCGTGCTTCTGCGTCCTCCGTCCTTCAACACAGAGGACGGACCTGCATAGCAAACTGATTTTAACCCCTTAGGGACACAGCCTTATTTCACCTTAAGGACCAGGCCATTTTTTGCAAATCTGACCAGTGTCACTTTAAGTGCTGATAACTTTAAAATGCTTTGACTTATCCAGGCCATTCTGAGATAGTTTTTTCGTCACATATTGTACTTCATGACACTGGTAAAATGAAGTTAAAAAAATATAAATTTTTTTTGCGCCAAAAATTACCTAATTTACCAAAAATGTGGAAAAATTAGCAAATTTCAAAGTTTCAGTTTCTCTACTTCTGTAATACATAGTAATACCCCCAAAAATTGTGATGACTTTACATTCCCCATATGTCTACTTCATGTTTGAATTATTTTGGGAATGATATTTTATTTTTTGGGGATGTTACAAGGCTTAGAAGTTTAGAAGCAAATCTTGAAATTTTTCAGAAATTTACAAAAAGCTCAATTTTTAGGGACCAGTTCAGGTCTGAAGTCACTTTGCGAAGCTAACATAATAGAAACCACCCAAAAATTCTAAGAACATCTAAGAAACTACACCCCTCAAGGTATTCAAAACTGATTTTACATACGTTGTTAACCCTTTAGGTGTTGCACAAGAGTTATTGGCAAATGGGGATGAATTTGAGAATTTCATTTTTCTGACTAATTTTCCATTTTAACCCATTTTTTCCACTAATAAAGCAAGGGTTAACAGCCAAACAAGACTGTATCTTTATTGCCCTGACTCTGCCGTTTACAGAAACACCCAATATGTGGCCGTAAACTACAGTACGGCCACACAGCGGGGCGTAGAGTGAAAGGTGCGCCGTTTGGTTTTTGGAGGGCTGATTTTTATGGACCGGTTTATTTACACCGTGTCCTGTTTCAACCCCCCTGATGCACCCCTGGAGTAGAAACTCCGTAAAAATGACCCCATCTAAGAAACTACACCCCTCAAGGTATTCAAAACTGATTTTACATACGTTGTTAACCCTTTAGGTGTTGCACAAGAGTTATTGGCAAATGGGGATGTAATTTAAGAGTTTCATTTTTTTGCCTACTTTTCCATTTTAACCCATTTTTTACACTAACAAAGCAAGGGTTAACAGCCAAACAAGACTGTATCTTTATTGCCCTGACTCTGCCGTTTACAGAAACACCCAATATGTGGCCGTAAACTACTGTACGGCCACACAGCGGGGCGTAGAGTGAAAGGTGCGCCGTTTGGTTTTTGGAGGGCTGATTTTTATGGACCGGTTTATTTACACCGTGTCCTGTTTCAACCAGGGAGCTCCTCCTACTGGTAAGTGACAGATCATTAGGCAATGCACCGCACAGACCTGTCACTTACCAGTAGGAGGAGCTCCCGGCCGGACACAGACATCGCAGCTCGCAGGTAAGTATGATGCTTCTACAAATTGCTAAGTAACCATGGCAACCGGGACTGAAGTAGCGTCCCGGTTGCCATGGTTACCGATTGGAGCCCCAGCGATTAAACTGGGACTCCGATCGGTACTCTCCACTGCCACCAATGATAGGGGGGGAGATTTTAATTAGGAGGGGGAGGGAGGGGAGAGGGCCCACTGGCCACCAACGAGTTAACTACAGGGGAGGGAGGGGGGGGCTGCAAAGCGCTTGGATTAAAGCTTCTGCCCCTGCCCTGTATGCTGTAATGCCGGCAAGGGACCAATCAGAGTGGCCCCTTGCCGGCAATCGATCCGATTGCCAATCGGATCGAGGCAGTGAAAAAATGCCGGTTTCAGGCTCTGATCTGCGCTCTGCAGATCAGAGCCTGAAATCACAGTATCCTCGTGGCCACCACCCCCCCCCCCCTGATCTGTGCAGCCCCCCCGATCTGTGCAGCCTCCCATCTGTGCCCCCTCGATCTGCGCCCCACCTTGTGTCCACAGTGCCCCTCCTTGAGTCCGCCCCCTCCCCGCCCCATACATTCCTCCTGCTGCCCACCTCCCTCAATGCTGGCCCAAAATAGTACCAATCAAACCGTCACCTCATCCCTCAAAAAATGATACCCTATTTAAGACAATCGCCCAAAAAATAAAAAAGCTATGGCTCTCAGACTGTGGAGACACTAAAACATAATTTTTTTGGTTTCAGAAATGCTATTATTGTGTAAAATTTAAATAAATAAGAAAAAGTATACATATTAGGTATTGCCACGTCCGTAACGATCTGCTCTATAAAACTGTCACATGACCTAACCCCTGAGATAAATGCTGTAAAAATAAATAAATAAAAACTGTTTCAAAACAGCCAACTTTTTGGTCACCTTGCCCCATAAAGTGTAATAATGAATGATCAAAAAATCCTATGTACCCAAAAATGGTACCAATAAAAACCTCAACTCTTTCTGCAAAAAAATGAGCCCCTGCACAAGACGATTGGCAGAAAAATAAAAAACATATGGCGTTCAGAAAATGGACACACAAAAACATAATTTATTTTTCAAAATTGCTTTATTATGTAAAACTGAAACAAACAAACAAAGCAACTAGACATATTTGATATCATTGCGTTCGTAACAACCTGCTCTATAAAAATAGCACATGATCTACCCTGTCAGATGAATCTTGTAAAAAAAAACAAAAAAAAAAACAGCCATTTTTCAGTTACCTTGCCTCAGAAAAAACTTAATATAGAGCAATTACAAATCATATGTACCCCAAAATAGTACCAATAAAACTGGCACCTTATCCCCTAGTTTCCAAAATAGGGTCACTTTTTGGGAGTTTCTACTGTATGGGTGCATCAGGGGGGCTTTAAATGGGAGATGACATTTAAAACCAGTTTAGCAAAATCTGCTTTCTAAAAACCATACGGCGTTCCTTTCCTTCTGCGCCCTGCCGTGCGCTCTTACAGTTTACGACCACATGTGGGGTGTTTCTGTAAACCGCAGAATCTAGGTAATAAATGTTCAGTTTTGTTTGGCTGTTAACCCTCAAAGTGTTAAAGAAAAAAATGTAATAAAATGGAAAATCTGCCAAAAAAGTGAAATTTAGAAATTTCATCTCCACTTTCCTTTAATTCTTGTCGAACACCTAAAGGGTTAACAAAGTTTGTAAAATCAGTTTTGAGTAACTTGAGGGGTGTGGTTTCTACAATGGGGTCATTTATGGGCGGTTTCCACTATGTAAGCCCCACAAAGTGACTTCAGACCTGAACTTGTCCTTAAAAAGTGGGATTTGGAAATTTCCTTAAAAATGTTATGAATTGCTTCTAAACTTCTAAGCCTTCTAACGTCCTAAAAAAATAAAATGGCATTTCCAAAATGATGCCAACATAAAGTAGACATATGGAAATGTTAAGTAATAATTTATTTTATTAGGTATGACTTTCTGTTTTAGAAGCAGAGAAATTGAAATTTAGAAAATTGTGAAATTTTCAAAAAAATTTTTTGAAATTTTCAATTTTTTCATAAATAAAGGTAAAATATATTGACTCAAATTTATGACTATCATGAAGTACAATGTGTCACGAGAAAACAATCTCAGAATTGCTTGGATAAATAAAAGTGTTCCAAAGCAATTACCACATGAAGTGACGCATGTCAGATTTGTAAATTTTGACCTGGACACTGGGGCATCAATGACACTTGGTCATTAAAGGGTTAAACAAACACTCGTTTGGCAGCCTTTGCTGCAGATGTCATTGTGAGATATACCCTTTATACATTTGGGTTAGATTCAGATATTTGAAAATACCGCCATTTGGTGCACAAATCTTGAATTGAGGCCTACTGTGGGTCAGGGCAGTGTGAGATACACCCTGTATATACAGAACTTAAATTCTTTCATTAATAAGACACAATTTTTGGGGCAAAATACACAATATTTCAGGCCTTGCAACATCTTGACTTTTAAAATTCCATAGTTATATACTGCTGCCATAATGAGTTATTAAACAAACACCCGTTTGGGCAAAAAAAGTTTATTTGGCAGCCTTTGCTGCATATGTCATTGTGAGATACACCCTTTATACATTTGGGTTAGATTCAGATATTTGAAATACCACCATTTAAAGCACAAATCTTTAATTCAGGACTACTGTGGGTCAGGCCGTGTGAGATACAGGGTGTATCTCATACAGGGGTTTGACTCAGGTATTTAAAATACAGCCATTTTGGGCAAAGAAATCTTTAATTGAGGCCTACTGTGGGTCAGGCCGTGTGAGATACACCCTGTATATACAGGGGTTTGATTCAGGTTTTTTTTTTAATACAGCCATTTTGGGCAAATAAATATTTAATTGAGGCCTACTGTGGGTCAGGCTGTGTGAGATACACCCTTTAAATACAGGGTTTTGATCCAGGAATTTGAAATACAGCAATTTTGGGCAGAGAAATCTTTAATTAAAGCCTACTGTGGGTCATAAACTATGTGGTCCTAAACCGCTGTACGGGCACACGGCAGGGCGCAGAAGGAAAGGAATGCCATACGGTTTTAGGAAGGCAGATTTTGCTAGACTGTGTTTTTGGACACCATGTCCCATTTGAAGCCCCCCTGATGCACCCCTAGAGTAGAAACTTCAGAAAAGTGACCCCATTTTAGAAACTACGCGATAGGGTGGAAGTTTTGTTGGTACTAGTTTAGGGTACATATGATTTTTGGTTGCTCTATATTACACTTTTTGTGAGGCAAGGTAACAAGAAATAGCTTTTTTGGCACCGTTTTTTTTGTTATTTACAACATTCATCACTGTTTTTATTTTTATTTTTTATGGTGTTCTTACGGTGTTCACCTGAGGGGTTAGGTCATGTAATATTTTTATAGAGCTGGTCGATACGGACGCGGCGATACCTAATATGTATACTTTTTTATTTATGTAAGTTTTACACAATAATTTCATTTTTGAAACAAAAAAAATCATGTTTTAGTGTTTCCATAGTCTAAGAGCGATAGTTTTTTCAGTTTTTGGGCGATTATCTTGGGTAGAGTATGATTTTTGCGGGATGAGATGACGGTTTGATTGGTACTATTTTGGCGTACATGCGACTTTTTTGATCATTTTTATTACCTTTTTTGGGAAGTAAGGTGGGCAAAATTTAAATTTCCTCATAGTATTTATTTTTATGGCGTTCACCGTGCGGGGAAAGTAACATGACTGTTTTATAGATCAGGTCGTTATGGATGCGGCAATACCTAATGTGTGTAGTGTATTTTATTTTTTTCATTTTTATTCAGTGATAAATGTTTTTATTTTATTTTAACTTTTTTTTAAAAAAATTTTGACCCAGACTCACTTGGTTCTTGGAGATCCAGTGGGTCTGATGTCTGTATAATACAGTACAGTACACTATATAGTGTATTGGACTGTATTTTACTTACACTTTGTCTGAACAGATCTATGTCTTTAGCACAGATCTATTCAGCACCTTGGACAGCAGGATGCCTGAGAAGGCGTCCTGTTGCCATGGGTACCTTCCTCGTCTGCCACAACTGAGCAGATAGGGAAGGGTAAGGAGGAAAGCTCTCTCCCTCTGTGACCCTATCCTGTCTGGGGGCTGCAAAGGCACAGCAGCCCCCCGATGGGAGAGGGAGGGAGCTCCCTGACTGTTAACCCTTTCCATACAGCGGTCCGTACGGACCGCGGTATGGAAAGGGTTAAACGGCTGACATCACAGCACAGATGTCAGCCGTTTATACCAGAGTGTCAGCAATGTGCTGAACAACAAAACTAAACTTTCCCTTAGTATTGGATGCAGTGTTTTTTCACAAAAATTAATAATTACTAATGTCCAGAGTAGGGATGAGCGAACTCGAACTGTATAGTTCGGGTTCGTACCGAATTTTGGGGTGTCCGTGACACGGACCCGAACCCGGACATTTTCGTAAAAGTCCGGGTTCGGGTTCGGTGTTCGTCGCTTTCTTGGCGCTTTTTGAAAGGCTGCAAAGCAGCCAATCAACAAGCGTCATACTACTTGCCCCAAGAGGCCGTCACAGCCATGCCTACTATTGGCATGGCTGTGATTGGCCAGAGCACCATGTGACCCAGCCTCTATTTAAGCTGGAGTCACATAGCGCCGCACGTCACTCTGCTCTGATCAGTGTAGGGAGAGGTTGCGGCTGCGACAGTAGGGCGAGATTAGGCAGTGATTAACTCCTCCAAAGGACTTGATTATTGATCGATCTGCAGCTGTGGGTCATTGAGCTGCTGATACTCAATTGCTCACTGTTTTTAGGCTGCCCAGACCGTTTGTCAGTCACATTTTTCTAGGGTGATCGGCGGCCATAATGTGTCTTGTGGTGCGCCAGCACAAGCTGTGACCAAGTGCATTTAACCCTCAATGGTGTGGTTGTTTTTTGGCTAAAGCCTACATCAGGGTGAAGCTGTCACACCAAGTGCATTTAACCAGCAATAGTCTGTTCATTTTTTGGCCATATACTAAATCAGGGGCAAGCTGCGCCCGTCACCAAGTGCATTTAACCCTCAGTAGTGTGGTTGGTCAAGCTGTCACACCAAGTGCATTTAACCAGCAATAGTGTGGTTATTTTTTTGGCAATATCCCAGTCTAATTCTGTCACTAAATCCATACCTGTCACCCAGCGCCTAAATACTAGGCCTCAAATTTATATCCTGCTAAATCTCTCGTTAACGCTGTCCTGTTGTGGCTGGGAAAGTTATTTAGTGTCCGTCAAAGCACATTTTTTGTTCTGGGTTTAAATACAATTCCCAATTTAACAATTTCATAATTTAGTGGTTTCTGCTATATCAGAGCTATTTGAAATCTATCCCTAAAAGGGTATATAATATTCAAGGTGCACATTGGGTCATTCAGAATAACTTCACACACACGCTTCTGTGCATTTCCAAGTCTAATTCTGTCACTAAATCCATACCGGTCACCCAGCGCCTAAATACTAGGCCTCAAATTTATATCCCGCTGAATTTGAATACAATACATTGGGCCAAATAATATATTTGTTGTTGTGGTGAACCATAACAATGAGAAAAACATCTAGTAAGGGACGCGGACGTGGACATGGTCGTGGTGGTGTTAGTGGACCCTCTGGTGCTGGGAGAGGACGTGGCCGTTCTGCCACATCCACACGTCCTAGTGTACCAACTACCTCAGGTCCCAGTAGCCGCCAGAATTTACAGCGATATATGGTGGGGCCCAATGCCGTTCTAAGGATGGTAAGGCCTGAGCAGGTACAGGCATTAGTCAATTGGGTGGCCGACAGTGGATCCAGCACGTTCACATTATCTCCCACCCAGTCTTCTGCAGAAAGCGCACAGATGGCGCCTGAAAACCAACCCCATCAGTCTGTCACATCACCCCCATGCATATCAGGGAAACTGTCTCAGCCTCAAGTTATGCAGCAGTCTCTTATGCTGTTTGAAGACTCCGCTGGCAGGGTTTCCCAAGGGCATCCACCTAGCCCTTCCCCAGCAGTGAAAGACATAGAATGCACTGACGCACAACCACTTATGTTTCCTGATGATGAGGACATGGGAATACCACCTCAGCAAGTCTCTGATGATGACGAAACGCAGGTGCCAACTGCTGCGTCTTTCTGCAGTGTGCAGACTGAACAGGAGGTCAGGGAGGAAGACTGGGTGGAAGACGATGCAGGGGACGATGAGGTCCTAGACCCCACATGGAATGAAGGTCGTGCCACTGACTTTCACAGTTCGGAGGAAGAGGCAGTGGTGAGACCGAGCCAACAGCGTAGCAAAAGAGGGAGCAGTGGGCAAAAGCAGAACACCCGCCGCCAAGAGACTCCGCCTGCTACTGACCGCCGCCATCTGGGACCGAGCACCCCAAAGGCAGCTTCAAGGAGTTCCCTGGCATGGCACTTCTTCAAACAATGTGCTGACGACAAGACCCGAGTGGTTTGCACGCTGTGCCATCAGAGCCTGAAGCGAGGCATTAACGTCCTGAACCTGAGCACAACCTGCATGACCAGGCACCTGCATGCAAAGCATGAACTGCAGTGGAGTAAACACCTTAAAACCAAGGAAGTCACTCAGGCTCCCCCTGCTACCTCTTCTGCTGCTGCCGCCTCGGCCTCTTCCTCCGCCTCTGGAGGAACGTTGGCACCTGCCGCCCAGCAAACAGGGGATGTACCACCAACACCACCACCACCACCTCCGTCACCAAGCGTTTCAACCATGTCACACGGCAGCGTTCAGCTCTCCATCTCACAAACATTTGAGAGAAAGCGTAAATTCCCACCTAGCCACCCTCGATCCCTGGCCCTGAATGCCAGCATTTCTAAACTGCTGGCCTATGAAATGCTGTCATTTAGGCTGGTGGACACAGACAGCTTCAAACAGCTCATGTCGCTTGCTGTCCCACAGTATGTTGTTCCCAGCCGCCACTACTTCTCCAAGAGAGCCGTGCCTTCCCTGCACAACCAAGTATCCGATAAAATCAAGTGTGCACTGCGCAACGCCATCTGTAGCAAGGTCCACCTAACCACAGATACGTGGACCAGTAAGCACGGCCAGGGACGCTATATCTCCCTAACTGCACACTGGGTAAATGTAGTGGCAGCTGGGCCCCAGGCGGAGAGCTGTTTGGCGCACGTCCTTCCGCCGCCAAGGATCGCAGGGCAACATTCTTTGCCTCCTGTTGCCACCTCCTCCTTCTCGGCTTCCTCCTCCTCTTCTTCCACCTGCTCATCCAGTCAGCCACACACCTTCACCACCAACTTCAGCACAGCCCGGGGTAAACGTCAGCAGGCCATTCTGAAACTCATATGTTTGGGGGACAGGCCCCACACCGCACAGGAGTTGTGGCGGGATATAGAACAACAGACCGACGAGTGGTTTCTGCCGGTGAGCCTCAAGCCCGGCCTGGTGGTGTGTGATAATGGGCGAAATCTCATTGCAGCTCTGGGACTAGCCAATTTGACGCACATCCCTTGCTTGGCGCATGTGCTGAATTTGGTGGTGCAGAAGTTCATTCACAACTACCCCGACATGTCAGAGCTGCTGTATAAAGTGCGGGCCGTCTGTTCGCGCTTCCGGCGTTCACATCCTGCTGCTGCTCGCCTGTCTGCGCTACAGCGTAACTTCGGCCTTCCCGCTCACCGCCTCATATGCGACGCGCCCACCAGGTGGAACTCCACCTTGCACATGCTGGACAGACTGTGCGAGCAGCAGCAGGCCATAGTGGAGTTTCAGCTGCAGCACGCACGGGTCAGTCGCACTACAGAACAGCACCACTTCACCACCAATGACTGGGCCTCCATGCGAGACCTGTGTGCCCTGTTGCGCTGTTTCGAATACTCCACCAACATGGCCAGTGGCGATGAAGCCGTTATCAGCGTTACAATACCACTTCTATGTCTCCTTGAGCAAACACTTAGGGCGATGATGGAAGAGGAGGTGGCCCAGGAGGAGGAGGAGGAGGAGGAGGAGGAGGAAGAGGGGTCATTTTTAGCACTTTCAGGCCAGTCTCTTCGAAGTGACTCAGAGGGAGGTTTTTGGCAACAGCAGAGGCCAGGTACAAATGTGGCCAGCCAGGGCCCACTACTGGAGGACGAGAAGGACGAGGATGAGGAGGAGGTGGAGGAGGATGAGGATGAAGCATGGTCACAGCGGGTTGGCACCCAACGCAGCTCGGGTCCATCACTGGTGCGTGGCTGGGGGGAAAGGCAGGACAATGACGATACGCCTCCCACAGAGGACAGCTTGTCCTTACCCCTGGGCAGCCTGGCACACATGAGCGACTACATGCTGCAGTGCCTGCGCAACGACAGCAGAGTTGCCCACATTTTAACCTGTGCGGACTACTGGGTTGCCACCCTGCTGGATCCACGCTACAAAGACAATGTGCCCACCTTACTTCCTGCACTGGAGCATGATAGGAAGATGCGCGAGTACAAGCGCACGTTGGTAGACGCGCTACTGAGAGCATTCCCAAATGTCACAGGGGAACAAGTGGAAGCCCAAGGCCAAGGCAGAGGAGGAGCAAGAGGTCGCCAAGGCAGCTGTGTCAATGCCAGCTCCTCTGAGGGCAGGGTTAGCATGGCAGAGATGTGGAAAACTTTTGTCAACACGCCACAGCTGACTGCACCACCACCTGATACGCAACGTGTTAGCAGGAGGCAACATTTCACTAACATGGTGGAACAGTACATGTGCACACCCCTCCACGTACTGACTGATGGTTCGGCCCCATTCAACTTCTGGGTCTCTAAATTGTCCACGTGGCCAGAGCTAGCCTTTTATGCCTTGGAGGTGCTGGCCTGCCCGGCGGCCAGCGTTTTGTCTGAACGTGTATTCAGCACGGCAGGGGGCGTCATTACAGACAAACGCAGCCGCCTGTCTACAGCCAATGTGGACAAGCTGACGTTCATAAAAATGAACCAGGCATGGATCCCACAGGATCTGTCCGTCCCTTGTCCAGATTAGACATTAACTACCTCCCCTTAACCATATATTATTGGACTCCAGGGCACTTCCTCATTCAATGCTATTTTTATTTTAATTTTACCATTATATTGCGAGGCTACCCAAAGTTGAATGAACCTCTCCTCTGTCTGGGTGCCGGGGCCTAAATACAGGTCCTTCTCAAATAATTAGCATATTGTGATAAAGTTCATTATTTTCTGTAATGTACTGATAAACATTAGACTTTCATATATTTTAGATTCATTACACACCAACTGAAGTAGTTCAAGCCTTTTATTGTTTTAATATTGATGATTTTGGCATACAGCTCATGAAAACCCAAATTTCCTATCTAAAAAAATTAGCATATTTCATCCGACCAATAAAAGAAAAGTGTTTTTAATACAAAAAAAGTCAACCTTCAAATAATTATGTTCAGTTATGCACTCAATACTTGGTCGGGAATCCTTTTGCAGAAATGACTGCTTCAATGCGGCGTGGCATGGAGGCAATCAGCCTGTGGCACTGCTGAGGTGTTATGGAGGCCCAGGATGCTTCGATAGCGGCCTTAAGCTCATCCAGAGTGTTGGGTCTTGCGTCTCTCAACTTTCTCTTCCCAATATCCCACAGATTCTCTATGGGGTTCAGGTCAGGAGAGTTGGCAGGCCAATTGAGCACAGTAATACCATGGTCAGTAAACCATTTACCAGTGGTTTTGGCACTGTGAGCAGGTGCCAGGTCGTGCTGAAAAATGAAATCTTCATCTCCATAAAGCTTTTCAGCAGATGGAAGCATGAAGTGCTCCAAAATCTCCTGATAGCTAGCTGCATTGACCCTGCCCTTGATAAAACACAGTGGACCAACACCAGCAGCTGACATGGCACCCCAGACCATCACTGACTGTGGGTACTTGACACTGGACTTCAGGCATTTTGGCATTTCCCTCTCCCCAGTCTTCCTCCAGACTCTGGCACCTTGATTTCCGAATGACATGCAACAGTCCATGTGCTGCTTCTCTGTAGCCCAGGTCAGGCGGCTTCTGCCGCTGTTTCTGGTTCAAAAGTGGCTTGACCTGGGGAATGCGGCACCTGTAGCCCATTTCCTGCACACGCCTGTACACGGTGGCTCTGGATGTTTCTACTCCAGACTCAGTCCACTGCTTCCGCAGGTCCCCCAAGGTCTGGAATCGGTCCTTCTCCACAATCTTCCTCAGGGTCCGGTCACCTCTTCTCGTTGTGCAGTGTTTTCTGCCACACTTTTTCCTTCCCACAGACTTCCCACTGAGGTGCCTTGATACAGCACTCTGGGAACAGCCTATTCGTTCAGAAATTTCTTTCTGTGTCTTACCCTCTTGCTTGAGGGTGTCAATGATGGCCTTCTGGACAGCAGTCAGGTCGGCAGTCTTACCCATGATTGCGGTTTTGAGTAATGAACCAGGCTGGGAGTTTTTAAAAGCCTCAGGAATCTTTTGCAGGTGTTTAGAGTTAATTAGTTGATTCAGATGATTAGGTTAATGGCTCGTTTAGAGAACCTTTTCATGATATGCAAATTTTTTGAGATAGGAATTTTGGGTTTTCATGAGCTGTATGCCAAAATCATCAATATTAAAACAATAAAAGGCTTGAACTACTTCAGTTGGTGTGTAATGAATCTAAAATATATGAAAGTCTAATGTTTATCAGTACATTACAGAAAATAATGAACTTTATCACAATATGCTAATTTTTTTAGAAGGACCTGTATATGTCAATGGACTGTTGCAGTGGTGGCTGACGTGAAGCCTCATTCTCTGCTATGACATGCAGACTAATTCTCTGCTGACATGAAGCCAGATTGTCTGTTACGGGACCTCTCTCCTCTGCCTGTGTGCTGGGCCTAAATATATGCCAATGGACTGTTGCAGTGGTGGCTGACGTGAAGCCTCCTTCTCTGCTATGACATGCAGACTGATTCTCTGCTGACATGAAGCCAGATTGTCTGTTACAGGACCTCTCTCCTCTGCCTGGGTGCTGGGCCTAAATATATGCCAATGGACTGTTGCAGTGGTGGCTGACGTGAAGCCTCATTCTCTGCTATGACATGCAGACTGATTCTCTGCTGACATGAAGCCAGATTGTCTGTTACGGGACCTCTCTCCTCTGCCTGGGTGCTGGGCCTAAATTTATAAAAATGGACTCTTACAGTGGTGGGTGACGTGAAGCCTGATTCTCTGCTATGACATGAAGACTGATTCTCTGCTGACATGAACCCAGATTGTCTGTTACGGAACCTCTCTCCTCTGCCTGTGTGCTGGGCCTAAATATATGCCAATGGACTGTTGCAGTGGTGGCTGACGTGAAGCCTCATTCTCTGCTATGACATGCAGACTAATTCTCTGCTGACATGAAGCCAGATTGTCTGTGACGGGACCTCTCTCCTCTGCCTGTGTGCTGGGCCTAAATATATGCCAATGGACTGTTGCAGTGGTGGGTGACGTGAAGCCTCATTCTCTGCTATGACATGCAGACTAATTCTCTGCTGACATGAAGCCAGATTGTCTGTTACGGGACCTCTCTCCTCTGCCTGGGTGCTGGGCCTAAATATATGCCAATAGACTGTTGCAGTGGTGGCTGACGTGAAGCCTCATTCTCTGCTATGACATGCAGACTAATTCTCTGCTGACATGAAGCCAGATTGTCTGTTACGGGACCTCTCTCCTCTGCCTGGGTGCTAGGCCTAAACTTTTGAAAATGGACTCTTACAGTGGTGGGTGACGTGAAGCCTCATTCTCTGCTATGACATGCAGACTAATTCTCTGCTGACATGAAGCCAGATTGTCTGTGACGGGACCTCTCTCCTCTGCCTGTGTGCTGGGCCTAAATATATGCCAATGGACTGTTGCAGTGGTGGCTGACGTGAAGCCTCATTCTCTGCTATGACATGCAGACTAATTCTCTGCTGACATGAAGCCAGATTGTCTGTTACGGGACCTCTCTCCTCTGCCTGGGTGCTGGGCCTAAATTTATGACAATGGACTGTTGCAGTGGTGGGTGACGTGAAGCCTGATTCTCTGCTATGACATGCAGACTAATGCTCTGCTGACATGAAGCCAGATTGTCTGTTACGGGACCTCTCTCCTCTGCCTGGGTGCTGGGCCTAAATATATGCCAATGGACTGTTGCAGTGGTGGGTGACGTGAAGCCTCATTCTCTGCTATGACATGCAGACTAATTCTCTGCTGACATGAAGCCAGATCCTCTGTTACGGGACCTCTCTCCTCTGCCTGGGTGCTGGGCCTAAATTTATAAAAATGGACTCTTACAGTGGTGGGTGACGTGAAGCCTGATTCTCTGCTATGACATGAAGCCAGATTGTCTGTTACGGGACCTCCCTCCTCTGCCTGGGTGCTGGGCCTAAATATATGCCAATGGACTGTTGCAGTGGTGGCTGACGTGAAGCCTCATTCTCTGCTATGACATGCAGACTAATTCTCTGCTGACATGAAGCCAGATTGTCTGTTACGGGACCTCTCTCCTCTGCCTGGGTGCTGGGCCTAAATATATGCCAATGGACTGTTGCAGTGGTGGCTGACGTGAAGCCTCATTCTCTGCTATGACATGCAGACTAATTCTCTGCTGACATGAAGCCAGATTGTCTGTTACGGGACCTCTCTCCTCTGCCTGGGTGCTGGGCCTAAATATATGCCAATGGACTGTTGCAGTGGTGGCTGACGTGAAGCCTCATTCTCTGCTATGACATGCAGACTAATTCTCTGCTGACATGAAGCCAGATCCTCTGTTACGGGACCTCTCTCCTCTGCCTGGGTGCTGGGCCTAAATATATGCCAATGGACTGTTGCAGTGGTGGCTGACGTGAAGCCTCATTCTCTGCTATGACATGCAGACTAATTCTCTGCTGACATGAAGCCAGATCCTCTGTTACGGGACCTCTCTCCTCTGCCTGGGTGCTGGGCCTAAATTTATGAAAATGGACTCTTACAGTGGTGGGTGACGTGAAGCCTGATTCTCTGCTATGACATGCAGACTAATTCTCTGCTGACATGAAGCCAGATTCTCTGTTACGGGTCCTCTCTCCTCTGCCTGGGTGCTGGGCCTAAATATCTGACAATGGACTGTTGCATTGGTGGCTGACGTGAAGCCTGATTCTCTGCTATGACATGCAGACTGATTCTCTGCTGACATGAAGCCAGATTGTCTGTTACGGGACCTCTCTCCTCTGCCTGGGTGCTGGGCCTAAATATATGCCAATGGACTGTTGCAGTGGTGGCTGACGTGAAGCCTCATTCTCTGCTATGACATGCAGACTAATTCTCTGCTGACATGAAGCCAGATTCTCTGTTACGGGACCTCTCTCCTCTGCCTGGGTTCCGGGGCCTAAATATCTGAGAATGGACTGTTCCAGTGGTGGGTGACGGGAAGCCAGATTCTCTGCTATGGCACCTCTCTCCAATTGATTTTGGTTAATTTTTATTTTAATTCATTTCCCTATCCACATTTGTTTGCAGGGGATTTACCTACATGTTGCTGCCTTTTGCAGCCCTCTAGCCCTTTCCTTTCGGGTCCCCATTGACTTCAATGGGGTTCGGGTTCGGGACGAAGTTCGGATCGGGTTCGGATCCCGAACCCGAACATTTTCGGGAAGTTCGGCCGAACTTCTCGAACCCGAACATCCAGGTGTTCGCTCAACTCTAGTCCAGAGGACTAACTTACACCTATTAATCCAGCACCTACTCATGTACCTAATACTTAACTTTTATTAATATGCTTCTAATAGTATTCATTGTAACTTAACTACATATTAAAATTCCAGTGCATCGCAGTCCTTACTCATCTGTTCAATTTACTATTGGGTTTTACACCACCACATTCCTAATGCAGGGTACAGATCACTACTACTTAGCTGGCTGCCCCCCAGCGTGAAGCTTCAATTTTAATACAGTGCATGTTGCAGCCCTAATCAGTACATGGGGAATTGTAACACTGAACTCACACTATACTGGCAGCGCGCAGCCAGCTAAGTAGTAGTGATCTGTACCCTGCATTAGGAATGTGGTGGTGTAAAACCCAATAGTAAATTGAACAGATGAGTAAGGACTGCGATGCACTGGAATTTTAATATGTAGTTAAGATACAATGAATACTATTAGAAGCATATTAATAAAAGTTAAGTATTAGGTACATGAGTAGGTGCTGGATTAATAGCAATGTGCTGACACTCTGGTTTAACCCCTTAGGGACACATGACGTACCGGTACGGCATGTTTCCCGAGTCCTTAACCACTTCAGCCCCGCTAGCTAAAACCCCCTTAATGACCAGGCCACTTTTTACACTTCGGCACTACACTACTTTCACCGTTTATCGCTCGGTCATACAACTTACCACCCAAATGAATTTTACCTCCTTTTCTTCTCACTAATAGAGCTTTCATTTGGTGGTATTTTATTGCTGCTGACATTTTTACTTTTTTTGTTATTAATCAAAATGTAACGATTTTTTTGCAAAAAATGAAATTTTTCACTTTCAGCTGTAAAATTTTGCAAAAAAAAAAACACATCCATATATAAATTTTTCGCTAAATTTATAGTTCTACATGTCTTTGATAAAAAAAAAAATGTTTGGGCAAAAAGAAAAATGGTTTGGGTAAAATTTATAGCATTTACAAACTATGGTACAAAAATGTGAATTTCCGCTTTTTGAAGCAGCTCTGAGTTTCTGAGCACCTGTCATGTTTCCTGAGGTTCTACAATGCCCAGACAGTAGAAAAACCCCACAAATGACCCCATTTCGGAAAGTAGACACCCTAAGGTATTCGCTGATGGGCATAGTGAGTTCATAGAACTTTTTATTTTTTGTCACAAGTTAGCGGAAAATTATGTTTTTTTTTAATTTATTTTTTTCCTTACAAAGTCTCATATTCCACTAACTTGCGACAAAAAATAAAAAATTCTAGGAACTCGCTGTGCCCCTCACGGAATACCTTGGGGTGTCTTCTTTCCAAAATGGGGTCACTTGTGGCGTAGTTATACTGCCCTGGCAATTTAGGGGCCCATATGTGTGAGAAGAACTTTGCAATCAAAATCTGTAAAAAATGGCCTGCTAAATCCGAAAGGTGCACTTTGGAATATGTGCCCCTTTGCCCACCTTGGCTGCAAAAAAGTGTCACACATCTGGTATCGCCGTACTCAGGAGAAGTTGGGGAATGTGTTTTGGGGTGTCATTTTACATATAACCATGCTGGGTGAGAGAAATATCTTGGCAAAAGACAACTTTTCCAATTTTTTTATACAAAGTTGGCATTTGACCAAGATATTTTTCTCACCCAGCATGGGTATATGTAAAATGACACCCCAAAACACATTCCCCAACTTCTCCTGAGTACGGCGATACCAGATGTGTGACACTTTTTTGCAGACTAGATGCGCAAAGCGGCCCAAATTCCTTTTAGGAGGGCATTTTTAGACATTTGGATCCCAGACTTCTTCTCACGCTTTAGGGCCCCTAAAAAGCCAGGGCAGTATAAATACCCCACATGTGACCCCATTTTGGAAAGAAGACACCCCAAGGTATTCAATGAGGGACATGGCGAATTCATAGAAAAAAAAATTTTGTTGCACAAGTTAGCGGAAATTGATTTTATTTTTTTTTCTCACAAAGTCTCACTTTCCGCTAACTTGGGACAAAAATTTAAATCTTTCATGGACTCAATATGCCCCTCAGCGAATACCTTGGGGTGTCTTCTTTCCGAAATGGGGTCAAATGTGGGGTATTTATACTGCCCTGGCTTTTTAGGGGCCCTAAAGCGTGAGAAGAAGTCTGGAATATAAATGTCAAAAAAATGTTACGCATTTGGATTCCGTGCACACCAGACATACAAACACAGTGCATCCACACACGCACACAACTCCAAGAGAACCGCACACATAGCTGTTGTCCGTGGCAACCGCACTTGAGGCAAACAACAACATGCCTCAAGCTGCGGTTGAAACAACTACCCAAACCGCGGGCAACTGTATGCGGCTCCCAAGGAGTCACGACCATAACCGTGGCCGTGACAATACCTTGGGGTGTCTTCTTTCCAAAATGTGGTCACTTGTGGGGTATTTATACTGCCCTGGCATTTTAGGGGACCTAAAGCGTGAGAAGTAGTTTGGAATCCAAATGCGTAAAAAATGCCCTGTGAAATCCTAAAGGTACTCTTTAGAATTTGGGCCCCTTTGTGCACCTAGGCTGCAAAAAAGTGTCACACATGTGGTATCGCCGTACTCAGGAGAAGTAGGGCAATGTGTTTTAGGGTGTCTTTTTACATATACCCATGCTGGGTGAGAGAAATATCTCTCTAAAATGACAACTTTGGCGAGTTCATGTAAAATTTTATTTTTTGTCACAAGTTAGTGGAATGAGACTTTGTAAGAAAAAATAAATAAAATAAAAATACATCATTTTCCGCTAACATGTGCCCAAAAAATTAAAATTCTAGGAACTCACCATGCCCCTCACGGAATACCTTGGGGTGTCTTCTTTCCGAAATGGGGTCACATGTGGGGTATTTATACTGCCCTGGCTTTTTAGGGGCCCTAAAGCGTGAGAAGAAGTCTGGAATATAAATGTCTAAAAAATGTTACGCATTTGGATTCCGTGAGGGGTATGGTGAGTTCATGTGAGATTTTATTTTTTGGACACAAGTTAGTGGAATATGAGACTTTGTAAGAAAAAACAAACAAAAAAAAATATTTCCGCTAACTTGGGCCAAAAAAATGTCTGAATGGAGCCTTACAGGGGGTGATCAATGACAGGGGGGTGATCAGGGAGTGTGTATGGGGTGATCACCCCCCTGTCATCGATCACCCCCCTGTCATTGATCACCCCCCTGTCACTGATCACCCCCCTGTAAGGCTCCATTCAGACGTCCGTATGATTTTTACGGATCTTTTTACGGATCCACGGATATATGGATCAGATCCGCAAAACACATACGGACGTCTGAATGGAGCCTTACAGGTGGGTGATCAATGACAGGGGGTGATCAGGGAGTGTATATGAGGCGATCACCCCCTTGGCATTGATCACCCCCCTGTAAGGCTCCATTCAGACGTCCGCATGTGTTTTGCGGATCCGATCCATGTATCCGTGGATCCGTAAAAATCATACGGACGTCTGAACGGAGCCTGACAGGGGGGTGATCAATGACAGGGGGGTGATCAATGACAGGGGGGTGATCAATGACAGGGGGGGTGATCAGGGAGTCTGTATGGGGTGATCAGTGGTTCATAAAGGGTTAATAAGTGACGGGGGGGAGGGGTGTAGTGTAGTGTAGTGTTTGGTGCGACTTTACTGAGCTGCCTGTGTCCTCTGGTGGTCGATCCAAACAAAAGGGACCACCAGAGGACCAGGTAGCAGGTATATTAGACGCTGTTATCAAAACAGCGTCTAATATACCTGTTAGGGGTTAAAAAAAAAACATCTCCAGCCTGCCAGCGAACGATCGCCGCTGGCAGGCTGGAGATCCACTCTCTTACCTTCCGTTCCTGTGAGCGCGTGCGCCTGCATGCGCGCGTTCACAGGAAATCTCGGCTCTCGCGGGAGGACGCGTATATGCGTCCACCCAGAAGAGCAGGGCCGCCGGCAGGACGCAATCCTGCGTACGGCGGTCCGGAGAAGGTTAAGGACCCATGACATACCGGTACGTCATGAGTTTAAAACGAGATTGCGGCAATGCGGTGGTTAATTAGAACAGGATGCCCGCTGAAATCATTCAGTGGGCATCCTGTCACAACGCTCGGGGGGATGTCATATAAACCCCCCGTATCAGCGATTGCAGCAAACCGCAGGTCAATTCTGCGGTCCCTGCCTAAAATAAAGATTTTTCACCCCCTGCACCCCAGAATGATTTTATGCCGGCGGGTGGTGCAGATGGTGCGGGAGGCGGGCGGTGCGGCAGGCGGGATCGCGATCCCCCGCCCGCCTCCTCTTGAATATTCATTGGTGTCCAGTTGTTAACCACTTAAGGACCACAGGTTTATACCCCCCTAGTGACCAGGCCCTTTTTTACAAATCGGCACTTCACAACTTTAACGGTTTATTGCTCAGTTATGCAACTTGGCACCCAAATGAATTTTTCCTCCTTTTCTTCTCACAAATACAGCTTTCTTTTGGTGGTATTTGATTGCTGCTGAGATTTTTAGTTTTTCTGATATTAATCAAAATAGACCGCAATTTTCTCCAAAAAAGTGTATTTTTAACTTTCTCTGGTTAAATTGTTCAAATATAATTACATTTCTATACAAGTTTGTGTCAGAATTTATTGTGCTACATGTCTTTGATAAAAAAATTCCAATAAGTGTATATTTATTGCTTTGCGCAAAAGTTATAGCGTTTACAAACTATGGTACAAAAATATGAATTTCCGCATTTTGAAGCAGCTCTGACTCCCTGAGCACCTGTCACGTTTCTTGAGGTGCTAGAATGCCAGGATAGTATAAATACCCCACAAGTGACCCCACTTTGGAAAGAAGACACCCCAAGGTATTCCGTGAGGGGCATGGTGAGTTCCTAGAATTGTAATTTTTTGGGCACATGTTAGCGGAAAATGATGTATTTTTATTTTATTTATTTTTTCTTACAAAGTCTCATTCCACTAACTTGTGACAAAAAATAAAATTTTTCATGAACTCGCCAAAGTTGTCATTTTAGAGAGATATTTCTCTCACCCAGCATGGGTATATGTAAAAAGACACCCTAAAACACATTGCCCTACTTCTCCTGAGTACGGCGATACCACATGTGTGACACTTTTTTGCAGCCTAGGTGCACAAAGGGGCCCAAATTCTAAAGAGTACCTTTAGGATTTCACAGGGCATTTTTTACGCATTTGGATTTCAAACTACTTCTCACGCTTTAGGTCCCCTAAAATGCCAGGGCAGTATAAATACCCCACAAGTGACCACATTTTGGAAAGAAGACACCCCAAGGTATTTCGTGAGGGGCATGGAGGGTTTATGTAAAATATTATTTTTGGTCACAAGTTAGTGGAATATGAGACTTTGTAAGAAAAATAAATAAAAAAATCATTTTCCGCTAACTTGTGCCAAAAAAAAAAATTCTAGGAACTCGCCCTGCCCCTCACGGAATACCTGTCACGGCTGAGGATGGGGGAAACCCTCAGCCGTGCGATGCCAGATGATGTAGTGGCTACTTGGCCATGAGAACAGGATAGGGAGCAGGTCACCTCCTCACGCATCCCTAACCTGACCCTAACTCCTAACCTGCATGGGCCGACCTTGATGGTAGGAGGACCCATGCGCAGGAACCTCGGAGCCCTGACTTACCCTCCGCAGGTCCCTGAGCTAGGAGCTGGGTAAGACGACCTACTCCTCCTAGGCACGGAGGAGCAGGAGTCTCAATGGCAAAGCTGTTGGGAAAAGGGGGACATAAACAGCCTTACGGGAATGGCAGGCGAACACCAAGTTCCACCAACCTGCCACAGCCATGCTGACTTGATCCCTGAGCAGACAGGAATCCAGAACCGTGGGCTGCACCAAAACATAGGAAGGTCCCAACAGAACAACATACAACATCACACACATAAAGACATCAACAACACGACAATACTTTTATGACCACAAGGGTGGCTCTCACTGGCAGGTCATATGCACAGGAGGCTGCTCCAGCCAAGGATGACTGAAGCAACCTACTGAGCCATGCCAAACACCCAGGCTATATAGGCCAAGAAGCCACACCCCACAGTCGGACACACCCAGTGACATCACACACACACTGGGAAGGGAGTTAAACCTTCCAGAACCACAGGAAAGGGAAACACACCTTAAAGGGAAAGTGTCCAAACTAATCACACTGTGGCTGTTACCGCAGGCAACGACATGGGTGGCAGCCGTCCTTGGAGACAGCCCGAAGGCCGGGACACTGCCACCACATGTACAACATACCAAACGTTGCCACGGGCAGCCACAGTGAAAGGAAGATGTCCGTGCGCACCAAACACCACCAAGTGCACACCAGACATACAAACACAGTGCATCCACACACGCACACAACTCCAAGAGAACCGCACACATAGCTGTTGTCCGCGGCAACCGCACTTGAGGCAAACAACAACATGCCTCAAGCTGCGGTTGAAACAACTACCCAAACCGCGGGCAACTGTATGCGGCTCCCAAGGAGTCACGACCATAACCGTGGCCGTGACAATACCTTGGGGTGTCTTCTTTCCGAAATGGGGTCACTTGTGGGGTATTTATACTGCCCTGGCATTTTAGGGGACCTAAAGCGTGAGAAGTAGTTTGGAATCCAAATGCGTAAAAAATGCCCTGTGAAATTCTAAAGGTACTCATTGGAATTTGGGTCCCTTTGCGCATCTTGGCTGCAAAAAAGTGTCACACATGTGGTATCGCCGTACTCAGAAGTTGGGCAATGTGTTTTGGGGTGTCTTTTTACATATATCCATGCTGGGTGAAATAAATATCTCTCTAAAATGACAACTTTGTATAAAAAATTGGGAAAAGTTGTCTTTTAGAGAGATATTTCTCTCACCCAGCATGGGTATATGTAAAAAGACACCCCAAAACACCTTTTTTACCTTTAGAGGATAAACCTCTCCTTCCCCATGGGACAATGTGCAAAGCGCAAATCGCCCAGAGATGTGGCGAAGTACATTATGCACTTTGTCCCAGGTGAAAGGAGAGGTTTGTGGCAGCTCTGAGTGAAAGGGCCCTAAGACCCCTGTGTGCCTGTCCTGTGTCACGCAATCCCTATACTAATAGTGTACCTATGGGCAAAGAAATCTTTAATTGAGGCCTACTGTGAGTCAGGCCCGTGTGAGATACACCCTTTAAATATAGAGGTTTTATTTAGGCATTTAAAATACAGCAATTTTGGGGAAATAAATCTTTAATTGAGGCCTACAGTGGGTCAGGCCATGCGAGATACACCCTGTATATACAGGGGTTTGATTCAGGTATTTGAAATACAGCCATTTTGGGCAAATAATTATTTAATTGAGGCCTACAGTGGGTCAGGCCGTGTGAGATACACCCTTTAAATACAGGGGTTTGATTCAGGCATTTGAAATACAGCCATTTTGGGCAAAGAAATCTTTAATTGAGGCCTACAGTGGGTCAGGTCGTGTGACATACACCCTGTATATACAGGGGTTTGATTCAGGCATTTGAAAAAAAAGCAATTTTTGGCAAAGAAATCTTTAATTGAGGCCTACAGTGGGTTAGGCCGTGTGAGATACACCCTTTAAATACAGGGGTTTGATTCAGGCATTTGAAATACAGCCATTTTGGGCAAAATAATCTTTAATTGAGGCCTACTGTGGGTCAGGCCGTGTGAGATACACCGTTTACATACAGGGTTTTTATTCAGGCATTTGAAATACAGCCATTTTGGGCAAATAAATCTTTAATTGAGGCCTACAATGGGTCAGGCCTTGTGAGATACACCCTGTATATACAGGGGTTTAATTCAGGTATTTGAAATACAGCCATATTGGGAAAAGAAATCTTCAATTGAGGCCTACTGTGGGTCAGGTCGTGTGAGATACACCCTTTAAATACAGGGGTTTGATTCAGGCATTTAAAATACAGCCATTTTGGGCAAAGGAATGTTTAATTGAGGCCTACAGTGGGTCAGTTCATGTGAGATACACCCTTTAAATACAGGGTTTTTATTCAGGCATTTGAAATACAGCCATTTTGGGCAAATAAATCTTTAATATGGGCCTACAGTGGGTCAGGCAGTGTGAGATACACCCTGTATATACAGGGGTTTGATTCAGGTATTTGAAATACAGCCATTTTGGGCAAAGCAATCTTTAATTGAGGCCTAGTATGGTTCAGGCCGTGTGAGATACACCCTTTACATACTGTTGTTCTATTCTACTAATAATTAAACACCCATTTAGGGCAAGATCCTAAATTAAAGAAATATGAGGAGAGCTTCAAATAAGAGACGTGGCCCAGGTCGTGGTGCTGCTGGTGGAGCTCCTGTTGCAGGGAGAGGACGTGGTCGATCTGTACCAGCTACACGCACAAGTAAAAACCCTTCCTCAGGTGCGAGTAGGCGACAGAACCTGCAGCGGTATTTGATCGGGCCTAATACGGCTCTACAAATGGTGAGGCCTGAACAAGTACAGACGATAGTAGATTGGGTTGCTGACAGTGGATCAAGTCCATTCACATTGTCTCCCACCCAGTTTCCTGCTGAAAGACCACAGTTGGCACCTGCAGCCGATGTCCATCAGTCTTTCACCTCACCCCCTTGCAAATCAGCCAAGCAATCTGACCCCCATGTCATGCAGCAGTCTCTTATGCTTTTTGATGACTCTGTTAGCAGGGTTTCCCAGGGCCATCCAACTAGCCCTGCCTCAGAAGTGGAAGAGATTGAGTGCACTGATGCCCAACCACTTATCTATCAAGATGAGTACATGGGAGAACCATCACAGCACGTCTCGGATGATGACGAAACACAGGTGCCAACTGCTGGGGCTTTCGATAGTGTGCAGACCAACAAGGAAGGCAGGGGTGGAGACTGGGTGGAAGATGATGTGGAGGACGATGAGATCCTCGACCCGACATGGAATCAAGGTCATGCGTGTGACCTATGTAGTCTACCCACCCACGATCCCTAGCCCTGAATGCCAGCATTTCTAAATTACTGGCCTTTGAAATGCTGTCATTCCGTCTGGTGGAGACGGATAGTTTTAAAGGCCTTATGGCGGTGGCTGTCCCACAGTACGTCGTGCCCAGCCGCTACTACGTTTCCAGGAGAGCCATCCCTTCCCTGCACAACCAAGTAGGTGACAAAATCAGGTGTGAACTGAGCAACTCCATCTGTGGCAAGGTGCACCAGACTACGGATACGTGGACCAGTAAGCACGGTCAGGGACGTTATATCTCCATAACAGCACACTGGGTAAATGCAGTGGTGGCTGGGCCTGAGGCAGATAGCAGTTTGGCGCATGTCCCTCCACCACCGAGGATTGCAGGGCGCTTCAGTTTGCCTCCTGTTGCTTCCTCCTCCTACTCTGCTTCCGTATCCTCTACCAGCTCCTCATCTGGTCAGCGTAACACCTTCACCACCAACTTCAGCACAGCCAGGTGTAAATGACAGCAGGCAGTTTTAAAACTTACGGGGACAAACTCCACACCGCACAGGAGCTGTGGACGGGCCTTAAACAACAGACCGATGAGTGGTTTGTGCCAGTCAGCCTCAAGCCCGGCCTGGTGGTGTGCGATAATGGGCAAAATCTCGTAGCAGCTCTGGGACTAGCCGGTTTGACGCACATCCCTTGCCTGGTGCATGTGCTGAATTTGGTGGTGCAGAGATTCCTTAAACATTACCCCGATATGTCGGAGCTGCTGCATAAAGTGCGGGCCTTCTGTGCGCGCTTTCGGTGTTCTCATCCTGCCGCTGCTCGCCTGTCAGCGCTGCAGTGTAACTTTGGCCTTCCCGCTCACCGCCTCATATGCGACGTGCCCACAAGGTGGAACTCCATCTTGCACATGCTGGCCAGACTGTCCGAGCAGCAGCAGGCGATAGTGGAGTTTCAGCTGCAGCACGCACGGGTCAGTCGCTCTGCGGAACAGCACCACTTCACCACCAATGACTGGGCCTCCATGCGAGACCTGTGTTCCTTTTTGCGCTGTTTCGAAAACTCCACCAACATGGCCAGTGCCGATAACGCTGTTCTCAGCGCTACTATCTCACTTCTATGCCTCCTTGAAAAAACGCTCCTGGCGATGATGGAAGAGGATGTGGCACAGGAGGAGGAATCATTTCATAGGGTTAACGGCCAGTCATTCACAAGTGGCTCCGAGGGTGGGTTCCTGCACCCACAAACGCCAGGTACACAATTATCCAGCCAGGGCACAGTTCTGGAGAATGATGAGGTGGAGGATGAGGAGGAAGAGTTGGAGGAGGAGGAACCATGTTCACAGCAGGGTGGCACCCTCATGGCCATCACTGGTGCGTGGCTGGGGGGATACAGAGGACACAGACGATACACCTACCACAGAGGACAGCCTGGCACACATGAGCGATTACATGCTGCAGTGTCTCCGCAACGACCGCCGACTTGCCCACTGTGACGAAACCAACCTCGCCACAGTGTTTTGGAGGGGGCTGGTTGCCAGCCTCCTGCCTCAGGATTATGGCCCATACTAACTTTAAAGAACAGAGGCCGGCCGCACAGCTTAAATCTGTCTTGGGAATTGTATTTTGTTATGTGAGGGTACCCAGATGGCTAGTTTAATTGTATTCGTGTGGTCTGAGTGTCATTCGCCTAATGATATGCACTCAGACTTGAGCTATCTGGGGATATGTTAAATGTCTGTGGTTGCTGGGAGGGTGTGACATTGTGTGTTTAAATGGTGATTTCTGTCCTGTTGTCCCCACATGTGTATTGGCGATCTCCCCTTTGTCCTGAGAGATAATTGGATTATCCCTCGGTTGTCTCTGGGGCAGAGAGGAGGAAACCATGATGCATTGTGGGGATATGTTGTATCTGTTCGGTGTGTCGCAGTCTCCATTCTGGTCCCCTGGGGGCGTGTCCACCAGATGGGGACCTGCATAAATACGGGCGGGTAGCCCTCAATAAAGTGTTCCTGTTTTATCCTTCATCATGTTGAGACTGGTGTTTGGATAACTGATCAAACTGGGGGATTGCTATACGCTGAAGATTTGCTATACTCCCCCTGCATAACTACTAGCTCTTGTAAGAGCTGTTCCTGCTCTCTGGCTGTAGGAGAGGTTCACCCACTGGAGCCTTGTCGTAGGTCCAGCGTGGGTGGAGGACGGTGAGACCCCAACCAAGCTGCTGCGGTTCGTGGGGTCTGCAGGGCGTACGGTGTCAAGTGGAGTGCTTGGAGTCCTCGGAAAGCACTAGGAGCATCTATCGACGGAGGTACCCGGTCGGGGTGCCAGGCGTTCCGTTACATTGGTGGCAAGCAGTGGGATGGCGTCCTAGTGTGAGGAGAAGCAGCTCGGAGACACCGTTCGTGGAGTATATTGAGGGCAACGCTAGTATCCGTACAGCGCCCCTGGCTACAGCAGGATGGAATCGGCTAGTCTTCGGACAGCGTTCTATGACGAGGAGGAGGAGGCGGCCGCGGACTACAGGGATGCAGACAGAAAGGAAGTCTGGTATGATGCCCTGGAAAATGCCCAGTGGCGGCGAGGTGAGAGTCTCCCCAGTTATGAGCAGCGGCTACAAAAGCGTGTGGCGATGCGGATGGGTCTCTTGGGAGAGCAGCCCCTGGATGACTGGGTAACAGAGCTCCAGAACCTGGTATGTAAGGAGCTTTGGCTAGAGGACGCTTACCAGGCCTTAAGGTGGCATGTCATTCAACATTCCCCCTGGATGGCTGAGCACAACAGACCCGAGGGTGAGGATTATGATGGACCTGGGTTACTATGGGATGCCTTGGAGGAGGACATTGATCTTGGCAGCACGGAGGAGTCTAGGTTTTGGGACATCTACGACTACCGGATGGGCATGCATGATTATGCTGACGGAAGGGAGGTGAGCAAAGACATGATCCACCTGGTAACAAGGGAGTGGGAGCTGGAGCAGACCTACCAACACCTGCTCAACTCCGTTCATCCCCAACCTACTCGACAAGTAGAGCCAGATCTGCCCTCCTACAACTGGGAAGACTTGCCGGCGATACCCCCTGCTTCCCTACCAACTCCCAAAGTAGGGAACTTCATTGACTGGTTCTGGGAAGACGTCCAGACGGCAGGTAGAGATGGGACCGAAGTCTCTCCACCGGCCCTACAGGGATGCTGGGTAGCCGGCCCAGATCCCCAACTACAACCAGCATTACTAGGAGTGGAGATGGTCGCACCTACTACCCAGCACCAGGCAGCGTTACAGAGAGTTGAGACAGTCAGTCTGACTCCCCAGCAGCAGTGTGTTGTAAAGAGAGAAGAGACAACCGGTCTCTATCCCCAACCACAGGGGGACAGCACCCCTAACTTCGATGGTGCAGATGGGACCGCGGTCTCTGCACCAGGCCTACCGGGATGCTGGACGGCCGGTTCAGATCCCCCACCAACCCTGCAGGAATGCCTGGAGGAGGAGGTAAGCGATTCCTCCTTTCCACAGCCGATCTGCAACAAGGTCCTGGGGATAGGATTTCCTGACCCCATCCCAGCGGAAGAGCTGGCATCTGGGCAGAGCGCAGTCGGCCTCTGCCCTCCCCTATCCTCTACTCCAGAGCCGGACTTCCCACAGGCTACCCCAGCGGAAGAGCTGGCATCTGGGCAGAGCGCAGTCGGCCTCTGCCCTCCCCTATCCTCTTCTCCAGAGCCAGGCTTCCCACAGGCTACCCCAGTGGAAGAGCTGGCATCTGGGCAGAGCGCAGTCGGCCTCTGCCCACCAAGTACCTACAGCTCCAAGCTGGAGAACCACAAGGCAGCAAGGAGTCGCAGATGCCCACTCAACAGCTGGGGACATACAGAACGGAGCCAGGCCCCAAAATTCAACAGGTCCAGTATGGGGTTGTGGTTGGGCTGCCAGACTAACTCAGGTACTGACCGTGAGGTCAGGTATCTGGTTAGTCTTCCCTGGGAGGGGGAGATGTGTGACGAAACCAACCTCGCCACAGTGTTTTGGAGGGGGCTGGTTGCCAGCCTCCTGCCTCAGGATTATGGCCCATACTAACTTTAAAGAACAGAGGCCGGCCGCACAGCTTAAATCTGTCTTGGGAATTGTATTTTGTTATGTGAGGGTACCCAGATGGCTAGTTTAATTGTATTCGTGTGGTCTGAGTGTCATTCGCCTAATGATATGCACTCAGACTTGAGCTATCTGGGGATATGTTAAATGTCTGTGGTTGCTGGGAGGGTGTGACATTGTGTGTTTAAATGGTGATTTCTGTCCTGTTGTCCCCACATTTGTATTGGCGATCTCCCCTTTGTCCTGAGAGATAATTGGATTATCCCTCGGTTGTCTCTGGGGCAGAGAGGAGGAAACCATGATGCATTGTGGGGATATGTTGTATCTGTTCGGTGTGTCGCAGTCTCCATTCTGGTCCCCTGGGGGCGTGTCCACCAGATGGGGACCTGCATAAATACGGGCGGGTAGCTCTCAATAAAGTGTTCCTGTTTTATCCTTCATCATGTTGAGACTGGTGTTTGGATAACTGATCAAACTGGGGGATTGCTATACGCTGAAGATTTGCTATACTCCCCCTGCATAACTACTAGCTCTTGTAAGAGCTGTTCCTGCTCTCTGGCTGTAGGAGAGGTTCACCCACTGGAGCCTTGTCGTAGGTCCAGCGTGGGTGGAGGACGGTGAGACCCCAACCAAGCTGCGGCGGTTCGTGGGGTCTGCAGGGCGTACGGTGTCAAGTGGAGTGCTTGGAGTCCTCGGAAAGCACTAGGAGCATCTATCGACGGAGGTACCCGGTCGGGGTGCCAGGCGTTCCGTTACACCCACATTCTAACTTGTGCTGATTACTGGGTGGCCATGATGCTGGATCCCCGTTACAAGGACAACGTACCATCCTTAATTCTGTCACTGGAGCGTGATCATAAGATGAGCGAGTACAAGCGCACGTTGGTAGGCGCGCTGCTGGTGGCATTCCCACCTGACAGCGGGGGCACAGTGGAAGCACAAGGCGAAGGCTGAGGAGGAGTAAGAGGTCGCCAACGCAGCTGGGGCACCGCCAGCACCTCAGAAGGCAGGGTTAGCATGGCCGAAATGTGGAAAAGCTTTGTCCACAACAACCAGCACCACCAGCTGATATGGAACGTCTTAGTAGGAGGCAGCTTTTCACCAACATGGTGGAGCAGTATGTGTGCACACGCCTACACGTACTGACTGATGGGTCTGCCCCCTTCAACTTGTGGGTCTCCAAATTGGGCACATGGCCTGAGCTTGCCCTTTATGCCTTGGAGGTGCTGGCCTGCCCTGCAGCCAGTGTATTGTCTTAACATGTGTTTAGCACGGCAGGGGGCGTTATCACAGACAAGCGCAGCCGCCTGTCCACAGCCAATGTGGACAAGCTCACGTTCATTACAATGAACCAGGCATGGATCCCTCAGGACTTATCCGTACCTTGTGCAGAATAAACATATATACCGGCACTAAGCAGCCATTGTTATACTGAAGCGCAATTGCTCATTCTTGTATTTTGGATATTTCACACTCTTTTAGAGTGTACCTTAATTTAAAAAAATAAAATTAAAACCAAAAACCAGTGTTGGCTACCTCGTCCTCCTCCACTGCCGCTTCCACCTACACAGCTACGTCCAGCGCTTCCTCCAACTGCTACTCCATATGGACCTCCACCTCATAAATCAAATTTTTTTTTTTTTTGTATTTATTTTATTTTATATCATTTCACTACTTTGTCATTTACATTTTCGGGTGAGATTCACCAATTTTTGGGTGTATAGTACCACTGCTATACCTAGTAGGCCGGTAAAAAAATAAAAAATAATTGTCAGTTACATTTTCTGGTGAAATTCACTAATTTTTGGGTGTAATATACCCCTCCTCTACCTAGTTGACAGCTTAATAAATTTCAATAATTTTTCTGTTACATTCTTGGGTTGACATTATACAATTTTAGACGTGAATAAACACCTGCTCTGCATAGGTGACAGGGAATAAAATTGTATATATTATTCTGTAGTTATTGCGCGCCACATCCTTTCATTCAATGCCTAATCTTTAAAAAGTTTTCACACTTTTACGCTTTAATAATTTCTCCCATATTTCAACGCTACAATTTTTTATTTGAAAAAATGAATGCTCCCTTGGATGTGGTCTCTCTTTTTCACGCTCCCTCTCTGGCATGGAACCCAGATTCCCCGCCACCCGTGATCACCATGGTAGGCGCATAAAGAACATCGAAAGTTGATATGGCAGATATCAAATTAGATCGTGAACATCACGGGGATGTGCAACATGGTGCGGGTCAGCCCCTGCAACTTCTGGGTCTCCAAATTGGGCACATGGCCTGAGCTTGCCCTTTACCGCTTGGAGGTTCTGGCCTGCCCTGCAGCCGGTGTATTGTCTGAACGTGTGTTTAGCACGACTGGAGGGGGTTATCACAGGTTATATTTCCCAATGTTGGGGTGTACTCTAATTTTAAAAATAAAATGTAAAACCAAAAAGCAGTGTAGGCTACCTCCTCCTCCTCCACCATCGCTTCCACCTACATCACCACATCCATCACCTCCTCAACCTCCTACTCCATATGGACCTCGTCCTCCTAGATCAAGATTATTATTTTTTATTTTTACCTATTTTATGTTATATAAAGTCATTTCCCTATGCAGAGCACTTACCATGCTCTTAACCACATGTTGATGCCCTTTGCAGCCCTCTAGTCCTTTCCATTACATTTTTACAGCCATTTTAGTGCTCCAAAGTTCGGGTCCCCATTGATTTCAATGGGGTTCGGGGTCAAGTTCGGGTCTCGAACTCGAACTTTTTTCTCAAGTTCGGCCGAACGCGTCGGACCCGAATATCCAGGTGTCCGCTCAACTCTATTTCTAAGCCAACCTTGGACCTGGCTGGATTTTTTGAGACCTTCTGCTTGCTCCCTATTCCAGTCCTTATTTTGGGTCTTGCCTTCTCCTCCTCATCCAGACTTTCACAATGGGAGGACTGAGCATCATCTGCCCTCTCCTTACTCTTCATCCTCTATATCTCCTTGTCCAGTACCTTCTACCCAAGAAGTACAGCAGTAATAGCCATAGCCAGGGTTGAGTGAAGGATCCCCCCAGCAACTTAACGTTCACTTAGCTCCATCTTCTTTCTACACCTTTCAGTTCACCTTGAACGAGAAGGTGGATCCTTCTTACTGTTCTTTCTTGGCCCTTGTGCTCCTTCATCTCTGCTGGTCCCCTAGAGGCCTCCCCACTTTCTCCCTCTAGAAAACTGGACGCAATATTAACAAAGGACCACAGGCATCAGCTGAACAGGTGCCCTAAGTCACCATACAGATAACAACGTATCTGTTCACAAGATGCAGCCAGGTGACCAACCCTACACAGACAGACAACTGGCGCTCAGATGTGAGGGGTCGTTACTCTTGTGTCACAGCCTTTAGCTGCCCCAGGAAGAAGACAAGGATACAATTCCTGATGAGGAAGGAAGATGATGGAATACAGGACACGGAGTGATCCAGATGTTTAAGTTTGACTATAAAGGTCCATGCCCCTGACCAGAAGTTGAACTCATTTAGATTTTCCATTGGAATCTCCAGAACATCACCATATCTTCTCAGCCGGATCATGATGTCAAAACAAGAAAGTGAGTAATTACGGGTCAAAGCGGTCACTTTCTTGATCCCATTTTGGTGAGAAATTGATTCTACAGCAAAATCTCACCAGACAGGTTGGTTTTTCATCAGCTCATAATTTCCCCAGAAGATCTGAAGGCCTCCCAGGTGAACAAAGCTGATTTCAAACTCTATGTCAAATATGTGGCTTAATCCATATTTGATATGTGGCTTAATCCATATTTGGTCCACGTGCTTCTTCCTGAGAAATCAGGTTATGTATATGCATCTACGGTATCAATGGTATGGCATTGCTCTCATGATATGCACGCTTCCTCATTGTAATAGAGAGCAGAGGCTGTATGTTACTAGAGAGCAGCGGCTGTATGTTACTAGAGAGCAACGCCTGTTTAGTAATAGAGAGCAGAGGCTGTATTGTACTAGAGAGCGGCAGCTGTATAGTATTAGAGAGTGACAGCTGTACGGTACTAGAGAGCAGCAGCTGTATTGTACTAGAGAGCGGCGGCTGTATTGTACTAGAGAGCGGCGGCTGTATTGTACTAGAGAGTGGTGGCTGTATTGTACTAGAGAGCGGCGGCTGTATTGTAGTTGAGAACAGTGACTGTATTGTACTAGAGAGAACAGCGGCTGTATGGTACTAGAGAGCAGAGACTGGATGGCACTAGAGAGCAGAGACTGTATTGCACTAGAGTGGCCGCTGTATTGTAATAGAGAGCAGTGGCTGTATGGTACCTGAGAGTGGCGGCTGTATGGTACTAGAGAGTGGCGGCTGTATGGTACTAGAGAGGAGCGGCTGTATTGTACCCGAGACTGGCGGCTGTATGGTACTAGAGAGGAGCGGCTGTATTGTACCGGAGAACGGCGGCTGTTTGGTACTAGAGAAGAGCGGCTGTATTGTACCTGAGACTGGCGGCTGTATGGTACTAGAGAGCAGCGGCTGTATGGTACCTGAGAGCGGCAGCTGTATGATACTAGAGAGCGCTGGCTGTATGGTACTAGAGAGCGGTAGCGGCTGTATGGTACTAGATAGCGGCAGCGGCTGTATGGTACTAGAGAGCGGCAGCGACTGTATGGTACTAGAGAGCGGCAGAGGCTGTATGGTACTAGAGAGCGGCAGCGACTGTATGGTACTAGAGAGCGGCAGCGGCTGTATGGTACTAGAGAGCGGCAGCGGCTGTATGGTACTAGAGAGCGGCAGCGGCTGTATGGTACTAGAGAGCGGCAGCGGCTGTATGGTACTAGAGAGCAGCGGCTGTATGGTACTAGAGAGCGGCAGCGACTGTATGGTACTATAGAGCGGCAGCGGCTGTATGGTACTAGAGAGCGGCAGCGACTGTATGGTATTGGAGAGCGGCAGCGGCTGTATGGTACTAGAGAGCGTCAGCGGCTGTATGGTACTAGAGAGCGGCAGCATGGTACTAGAGAGCGGCAGCGACTGTATGGTACTAGAGAGCGGCAGCGGCTGTATGGTACTAGAGAGCGGCAGCGGCTGTATGGTACTAGAGAGCGGCAGCGACTGTATGGTACTAGAGAGCGGCAGCGGCTGTATGGTACTAGATAGCGGCAGCGGCTGTATGGTACTAGAGAGCGGCAGCGGCTGTATGGTATTAGAGAGCGGCAGCGGCTGTATGGTACTAGAGAGCGGCAGCATGGTACTAGAGAGCGGCAGCGGCTGTATGGTACTAGATAGCGGCAGCGGCTGTATGGTACTAGAGAGCGGCAGCGACTGTATGGTACTAGAGAGCGGCAGAGGCTGTATGGTACTAGAGAGCGGCAGCGACTGTATGGTACTAGAGAGCGGCAGCGGCTGTATGGTACTAGAGAGCAGCAGCGGCTGTATGGTACTAGAGAGCGGCAGCGACTGTATGGTACTAGAGAGCGGCAGCGGCTGTATGGTACTAGAGAGCGGCAGCGGCTGTATGGTACTAGAGAGCAGCGGCTGTATGGTACTAGAGAGCGGCAGCGACTGTATGGTACTAGAGAGCGGCTGTATGGTACTAGAGAGCGGCAGCGACTGTATGGTACTAGAGAGCGGCAGCGGCTGTATGGTACTAGAGAGCGGCAGAGGCTGTATGGTACTAGAGAGCAGCGGCTGTATGGTACTAGAGAGCGGCAGCGACTGTATGGTACTAGAGAGCGGCAGCGGCTGTATGGTATTAGAGAGCGGCAGCGGCTGTATGGTATTAGAGAGCGGCAGCGGCTGTATGGTACTAGAGAGCAGCGGCTGTATGGTACTAGAGAGCGGCAGCGACTGTATGGTACTAGAGAGCGGCAGCGGCTGTATGGTATTAGAGAGCGGCAGCGGCTGTATGGTATTAGAGAGCGGCAGCGGCTGTATGGTACTAGAGAGCGGCAGCATGGTACTAGAGAGTGGCAGCGGCTGTATGGTACTAGATAGCGGCAGCGGCTGTATGGTACTAGAGAGCGACTGTATGGTACTAGAGAGTGGCAGCGGCTGTATGGTACTAGATAGCGGCAGCGACTGTATGGTACTAGAGAGCGGCAGCGGCTGTATGGTACTAGAGAGCGGCAGCGGCTGTATGGTACTAGAGAGCAGCGACTGTATGGTACTAGAGAGCGGCAGCGGCTGTATGGTACTAGAGAGCGGCAGCGGCTCTATGGTACTAGAGAGCGGCAGCGGCTGTATGGTACTAGAGAGCGGCAGCGGCTGTATGGTACTAGAGAGCGGCAGCGGCTGTATGGTACCTGAGAGTGGCGGCTGTATGGTACTAGAGACCGGCAGCGGCTGTATGGTACTAGAGTGGCCTGCGCTGCCCAGCAGAATATACTCCTTGCAGACCACACCTGTACATCTCACAGGGTTCTGGGTGGAGAGCGGTGGTCTTATCACACTCGTTATACAGCTGTACTGTACTGACGTAGCTGCTCCGTGTGGCGGAGTACTGGCTGCTCCCTGTGATGTCAGGACGGTGCGCTCCCTGCTCTCACCACTCCTACCTTTCTTGTGGTCAGTGGGCAGAGCAGGACTGTGAGTTGGCTGCAGTAGTGGGTGACATCTGCATATGATTTTTGGTGCAGCCTCACACAGCAACCCTGTGATGAACCCTCACTTACCTGGGGTGACAAACCCTCACTTACCTGGGGTGACATACCCTCACTTACCTGGGGTGACAAACCCTCACTTACCTGGGGTGACAAACCCTCACTTACCTGGGGTGACAAACCCTCACTTACCTGGGGTGACAAACCCTCACTTACCTGGGGTGACAAACCCTCACTTACCTGGGGTGACAAACCCTCACTGACAGGGGTGACGAACCCTCACTTACCTGGGGTGACGAACCCTCACTTACCTGGGGTGACAAACCCTCACTTACCTGGGGTGACGAACCCTCACTTACCTGGGGTGACGAACCCTCACTTACCTGGGGTGACGAACCCTCACTTACCTGGGGTGACGAACCCTCACTTACCTGGGGTGACGAACCCTCACTTACCTGGGATGACGAACCCTCACTTACCTGGGGTGACATACCCTCACTTACCTGGGGTGACAAACCCTCACTTACCTGGGGTGACATACCCTCACTTACCTGGGGTGACAAACCCTCACTTACCTGGGGTGACAAACCCTCACTTACCTGGGGTGACAAACCCTCACTTACCTGGGGTGACAAACCCTCACTTACCTGGGGTGACAAACCCTCACTTACCTGGGGTGACAAACCCTCACTGACAGGGGTGACGAACCCTCACTTACCTGGGGTGACGAACCCTCACTTACCTGGGGTGACAAACCCTCACTTACCTGGGGTGACGAACCCTCACTTACCTGGGGTGACGAACCCTCACTTACCTGGGGTGACGAACCCTCACTTACCTGGGGTGACGAACCCTCACTTACCTGGGGTGACGAACCCTCACTTACCTGGGGTGACGACCCCTCACTTACCTGGGGTGACGAGCCCTCACTTAACTGGGGTGACGAGCCCTCACTTACCTGGGGTGACGTACCCTCACTTACCTGGGGTGACGTACCCTCACTTACCTGGGGTGACGTACCCTCACTTACCTGGGGTGACGTACCCTCACTTACCTGGGGTGACGTAGCCTCACTTACCTGGGGTGACGTACCCTCACTTACCTGGGGTGACGTACCCTCACTTACCTGGGGTGACAACCCCTCACTTACCTGGGGTGACATACCCTCACTTACCTGGGGTGACATACCCTCACATTGTACATTACACCTTTAAAGTCCTGTCCACATCCATATGTCCGTTCCGCAGCCCCACAATAAACAGAACATGTTCTATTCTTGTCCGTTTTATGGACAGAGATAGGACTGTTCTATAGAGGTTAGGACCTTCCATTCAGCAAAATGCAGAACGCACACGGCCGGTATCCGGGTTTTTTTCTGATCCGCAATTTGCAGAAAGCAAAAACACCAACAGTCGGGTGCATGAGCCCTAAAAGTTATGATTTAACGCTGTCTCCTTTCAGCTACGCACTTACTGTAGACCCTGCCTACTATGATTTGGCCACAAGAGGTCAGCAGAGTCTATACAGAAGGAAAAGGGACAACAGGTAAGTCGACGCTAAAATTGAATAAAAAATTGATAAAAATAGAAACAATTAAAGAAGAAAAAGAGGGGAAGAATCTCATGATACTGTTTCGGCTGCTGCATTCGGGCCGTAGGGGGTAATGGTTCCCAACTAGGGATGAGCGAACCCGAACTGTATAGTTCGGGTTCGTACCGAATTTTGGGGTGTCCGTGACATGGACCCGAACCCGGACATTTTCGTAAAAGTCCAGGTTCGGGTTCGGTGTTTGTCGCTTTCTTGGCGCTTTTTGAAAGGGTGCAAAGCAGCCAATCAACAAGCGTCTTACTACTTGCCCCAAGAGGCCGTCACAGCCATGCCTACTATTGGCATGGCTGTGATTGGCCAGAGCACCATGTGACCCAGCCTCTATTTAAGCTGGAGTCACATAGCGCCGCCCGTCACTCTGCTCCGATCAGTGTAGGGAGAGGTTGCGGCTGCGACAGTAGGGCGAGATTAGGCAGTGATTAACTCCTCCAAAGGACTTCATTCAGAGATCGATCTGCAGCTGTGGATCATTGAGCTGCTGATACTCAATTGCTCACTGTTTTTAGGCTGCCCAGACCGTTTGTCAGTCACTTTTTTCTGGGGTGATCGGCGGCCATTTTGTGTCTTGTGGTGCGCCAGCACAAGCTGCGACCAAGTGCATTTAACCCTCAATGGTGTGGTTGTTTTTTGGCTAAATCCTACATCAGGGTGAAGCTGTCACACCAAGGGCATTTAACCAGCAATAGTGTGGTTATTTTGTGGCCATATCCCAGTCTAATTCTGTCCGTAAACCCATACCTGTCACCCAGCGCCTAAATACTAGGCCTCAAGTTTATATCCAGCTAAATCTGTCGTTAGTGCTGTAGCTGGGCGAGTTATTTAGTGTCCGTTCAAGCACATTTCTTGTTCTGGGTTGAAATACAATTCCCAATTTCGCAATTTCCTAATTTAGTGGTTTCTGCTGTATCAGACCTACTTTAAATCTATCCCTAAAAGGGTATATCAGAATCAAGGTGCACATAGGGTCATTCTGAATAACCTCACACACACCCGCTACTGTGCATATCCGAGTCTAATTCTGTCCGTAAACGTATACCTGTCACCCAGCGCCTAAATACTAGGCCTCAAATTTATATTCAGCTAAATCTGTGGTTACTGCTGTGCCGTTATTAGTGTAATACGGCACCTAAATTGATAGCCAGATAGTGTTAGGTGTCTGTAAAAAAGGCCTGAATTTGAATACAATACATTGGGCCAAATAATATTTTTGTTGTTGTGGTGAACGGTAACAATGAGGAAAACATCTAGTAAGGGACGCGGACGTGGACATGGTCGTGGTGGTGTTAGTGGACCCTCTGGTGCTAGGAGAGGACGTGGCCGTTCTGCCACATCCACACGTCCTAGTGTACCAACTACCTCAGGTCCCAGTAGCCGCCAGAATTTACAGCGATATATGGTGGGGCCCAATGCCGTTCTAAGGATGGTAAGGCCTGAGCAGGTACAGGCATTAGTCAATTGGGTGGCCGACAGTGGATCCAGCACGTTCACATTATCTCCCACCCAGTCTTCTGCAGAAAGTGCACAGGTGGTGCCTGAAAACCAACCCCATCAGTCTGTCACATCACCCCCATGCATACCAGGGAAACTGTCTGAGCCTCAAGTTATGCAGCAGTCTCTTATGCTGTTTGAAGACTCCGCTGGCAGGGTTTCCCAAGGGCATCCACCTAGCCCTTCCCCAGCGGTGGAAGACATAGAATGCACTGACGCACAACCACTTATGTTTCCTGATGATGAGGACATGGGAATACCACCTCAGCATGTCTCTGATGATGACGAAACACAGGTGCCAACTGCTGCGTCTTTCTGCAGTGTGCAGACTGAACAGGAGGTCAGGGATCAAGACTGGGTGGAAGACGATGCAGGGGACGATGAGGTCCTAGACCCCACATGGAATGAAGGTCGTGCCACTGACTTTCACAGTTCGGAGGAAGAGGCAGTGGTGAGACCGAGCCAACAGCGTAGCAAAAGAGGGAGCAGTGGGCAAAAGCAGAACACCCGCCGCCAAGAGACTCCGCCTACTACTGACCGCCGCCATCTGGGACCGAGCACCCCAAAGGCAGCTTCAAGGAGTTCCCTGGCATGGCACTTCTTCAAACAATGTGCTGACGACAAGACCCGAGTGGTTTGCACGCTGTGCCATCAGAGCCTGAAGCGAGGCATTAACGTTCTGAACCTTAGCACAACCTGCATGACCAGGCACCTGCATGCAAAGCATGAACTGCAGTGGAGTAAACACCTTAAAACCAAGGAAGTCACTCAGGCTCCCCCTGCTACCTCTTCTGCTGCTGCCGCCTCGGCCTCTTCTGCTGCTGCCGCCTCGGCCTCTTCTGCTGCTGCCGCCTCGGCCTCTTCCTCCGCCTCTGGAGGAACGTTGGCACCTGCCGCCCAGCAAACAGGGGATGTACCACCAACACCACCACCTCCGTCACCAAACACCTCAACCATGTCACACGGCAGCGTTCAGCTCTCCATCTGACAAACATTTGATAGAAAGCGTAAATTCCCACCTAGCCACCCTCGATCCCTGGCCCTGAATGCCAGCATTTCTAAACTACTGGCCTATGAAATGCTGTCATTTAGGCTGGTGGACACAGACAGCTTCAAACAGCTCATGTCGCTTGCTGTCCCACAGTATGTTGTTCCCAGCCGGCACTACTTCTCCAAGAGAGCCGTGCCTTCCCTGCACAACCAAGTATCCGATAAAATCAAGTGTGCACTGCGCAACGCCATCTGTGGCAAGGTCCACCTAATCACAGATATGTGGACCAGTAAGCACGGCCAGGGACGCTATATCTCCCTAACTGCACACTGGGTAAATGTAGTGGCGGCTGGGCCCCAGGCGGAGAGCTGTTTAGCGCACGTCCTTCCGCCGCCAAGGATCGCAGGGCAAGATTCTTTGCCTCCTGTTGCCACCTCCTCCTTCTCGGCTTCCTCCTCCTCTTCTTCCACCTGCTCATCCAGTCAGCCACACACCTTCACCACCAACTTCAGCACAGCCCGGGGTAAACGTCAGCAGGCCATTCTGAAACTCATATGTTTGGGGGACAGGCCCCACACCGCACAGGAGTTGTGGCGGGGTATAGAACAACAGACCGACGAGTGGTTGCTGCCGGTGAGCCTCAAGCCCGGCCTGGTGGTATGCGATAATGGGCGAAATCTCGTTGCAGCTCTGGGACTAGCCGGTTTGACGCACATCCCTTGCTTGGCGCATGTGCTGAATTTGGTGGTGCAGAAGTTCATTCACAACTACCCCGACATGTCAGAGCTGCTGCATAAAGTGCGGGCCGTCTGTTCGCGCTTCCGGCGTTCACATCCTGCCACTGCTCGCCTGTCTGCGCTACAGCGTAACTTCGGCCTTCCCGCTCACCGCCTCATATGCGACGTGCCCACCAGGTGGAACTCCACCTTGCACATGCTGGACAGACTGTGCGAGCAGCAGCAGGCCATAGTGGAGTTTCTGCTGCAGCACGCACGGGTCAGTCGCACTGCGTAACAGCACCACTTCACCACCAATGACTGGGCCTCCATGCGAGACCTGTGTGCCCTGTTGCGCTGTTTTGAGTACTCCACCAACATGGCCAGTGGCGATGACGCCGTTATCAGCGTTACAATACCACTTCTATGTCTCCTTGAGAAAACACTTAGGGCGATGATGGAAGAGGAGGTGGCCCAGGAAGAGGAGGAGGAGGAGGAAGAGGGGTCATTTTTAGCACTTTCAGGCCAGTCTCTTCGAAGTGACTCAGAGGGAGGTTTTTTGCAACAGCAGAGGCCAGGTACAAATGGGGCCAGCCAGGGCCCACTACTGGAGGACGAGGAGGACGAGGATGAGGAGGAGGTGGAGGAGGATGAGGATGAAGCATGGTCACAGCGGGGTGGCACCCAGAGCAGCTCGGGCCCATCACTGGTGCGTGGCTGGGGGGAAAGGCAGGACGATGACGATACGCCTCCCACAGAGGACAGCTTGTCCTTACCCCTGGGCAGCCTGGCACACATGAGCGACTACATGCTGCAGTGCCTGCGCAACGACAGCAGAGTTGCCCACATTTTAACCTGTGCGGACTACTGGGTTGCCACCCTGCTGAATCCACGGTACAAAGACAATGTGCCCACCTTACTTCCTGCACTGGAGCGTGATAGGAAGATGCGCGAGTACAAGCGCACGTTGGTAGACGCGCTACTGAGAGCATTCCCAAATGTCACAGGGGAACAAGTGGAAGCCCAAGGCCAAGGCAGAGGAGGAGCAAGAGGTCGCCAAGGCAGCTGTGTCACGGCCAGCTCCTCTGAGGGCAGGGTTAGCATGGCAGAGATGTGGAAAAGTTTTGTCAACATGCCACAGCTAACTGCACCACCACCTGATACGCATCGTGTTAGCAGGAGGCAACATTTCACTAACATGGTGGAACAGTACGTGTGCACACCCCTCCACGTACTGACTGATGGTTCGGCCCCATTCAACTTCTGGGTCTCTAAATTGTCCACGTGGCCAGAGCTAGCCTTTTATGCCTTGGAGGTGCTGGCCTGCCCGGCGGCCAGCGTTTTGTCTGAACGTGTATTCAGCACGGCAGGGGGCGTCATCACAGACAAACGCAGCCGCCTGTCTACAGCCAATGTGGACAAGCTGACGTTCAAAAAAATGAACCAGGCATGGATCCCACAGGACCTGTCCATCCCTTGTGCAGATTAGACATTAACTACCTCCCCTTAACCATATATTATTGGACTCCAGGGCACTTCCTCATTCAATCCTATTTTTATTTTCATTTTACCATTATATTGCGAGGCTACCCAAAGTTGAATGAACATCTCCTCTGTCTGGGTGCCGGGGCCTAAATATATGACAATGGACTGTTCCAATGTTGGGTGACGTGAAGCCTGATTCTCTGCTATGACATGCAGACTGATTCTCTGCTGACATGAAGCCAGATTCTCTCTTACGGGACCTCTCTCCTCTGCCTGGGTGCTGGGCCTAAATTTATGACAATGGACTGTTCCAATGTTGGGTGACGTGAAGACTGATTCTCTGCTGACATGAAGCCAGATTCTCTGTTACGGGACCTCTCTCCTCTGGCTGGGTGCCTGGGCCTAAATATATGACAATGGACTGTTGCAGTGGTGGGTGACGTGAAGCCTGATTCTCTGCTATGGGACCTCTCTCCAATTGATATTGGTTAATTTTTATTTATTTTATTTTTATTTTTATTCATTTCCCTATCCACATTTGTTTGCAGGGGATTTACCTACATGTTGCTGCCTTTTGCAGCCCTCTAGCCCTTTCCTGGGCTGTTTTACAGCCTTTTTAGTGCCGAAAAGTTCGGGTCCCCATTGACTTCAATGGGGTTCGGGTTCGGGACGAAGTTCGGGTCGGGTTCGGATCCCGAACCCGAACATTTCCGGGAAGTTCGGCCGAACTTCTCGAACCCGAACGTCCAGGTGTCCGCTCAACTCTATTCCCAACTTGTACATCCAGTAAATTTCTCTACGTTTCAGCCTCTCAAAGTGATTGTACGTGTCTCTCCACGCACCGGGAGAATCTCTCATACCAGGATTGTATGTATGGATTTTATAGCGGGGTCCTCCTTCCTGTAAGTGACCCCCGAGGGCTTGGGAAGTATTCTCCCGAGATGAGGGTCTTGCAGTAGGACATACCTGCCGTACTTTACGGTGGGAGCTTGAACAGGTGGTGATCAAATGATTACGTCTAGAATTGTCCCCCTCCTTTGCTGCTTTACCAGTCTTCTATGGCACTCCTCCTCGAGGGACCTTCTGGATTGTTGAAGAAAGGTAGATCCTTCAGGGCAGTGTTTGTGACGGGGTTTTCAGCCAGTGCCCTGCACTATAAGAAACTATGTTATAAGGTTTTATTTATTCATGTGATATTTATCTTGCTTACACTTTTTTTGCTTTTGTTTGAAATGTATGAAATCCCATCTTAATCAATCATGTAAATATTTATTTCTCCATTTATTCACGTCTACACTAAGTCTTCATTTAAATATCCCCACCACCATTTTTTTTTCTATATTTACTTTTTACCGCCAAATGTCTTTTAGATGTATGGACCTACCTCTGCGTGAACAGGTTTGTCTTTTGGTCTGATGAAGGGCCCTGAAAAAGTATCACCTGTAAAACTAACGACAATAAAAGAAAATTCCAAAACTACAATCCATCTCTACTTCCCTGGCTGCACCACTGCTACACCTCGCACCCTCTTCTCCGGATCCTCAGCCTCACACATCATGTCTGGAGGGACAAGCTTGGCAGCACCAGCAGTCACAATGTTCTACTGACTTCATCGGGTGTTGCACTCCCAGCACAACACTTTCAGGTAAGAAGCTATCATTGTGTTATATGGTCTTTCCGATGAAGCGCTGCTCTCCTTCTCATTTTTAACACCTGTGGTAATGGTAGACTGCATGGCTAGAGGATGGATGTTATACACTGTGGTAATGGTGAACTGCATGGTCGGGGGCTGGATGTTATACACTGTGGTAATGGCAGACTGCATGGTCGGAGGCTGGATGTTATACACTGTGGTAATGGCAGACTGCATGGTCGGGGGCTGGATATTATACACTGTGGTAATGGTAGACTGCATGGTCGGGGGCTGGATGTTATACACTGTGGTAATGGTAGACTGCATGGTCGGGGGCTGGATGTTATACACTGTGGTAATGGTAGACTGCATGGTCGGGGGCTGGATGTTATACACTGTGGTAATGGTAGACTGCATGGCTAGAGGCTGGATGTTATACACTGAGGTAATGGTAGACTGCATGGCTAGAGGCTGGATGTTATACACTGTGGTAATGGTAGACTGCATGGTCGGGGGCTGGATGTTATACACTGTGGTAATGGCAGACTTCATGGTCGGGGGCTGGATGTTATACACTGTGGTAATGGTAGACTGCATGGTAGGGGGCTGGATGTTATACACTGTGGTAATGGTAGACTGCATGGTCGGGGGTTGGATGTTATACACTGTGGTAATGGTAGACTCCATGGTCGGGGGCTGGATGTTATACACTGTGGTAATGGCAGACTGCATGGTCGGGGGCTGGATGTTATACACTGTGGTAATGGTAGACTGCATGGTCAGGGATGGATGTTATACACTGTGTTAATGGTAGACTGCATGGCTAGAGGCTGGACTTTTTTATTAAAATATAAATAAATAACTTACATAATGGAAAACGTATCCAAACATAGCAATAAACCAAACAAGTGACATAACACAGAGTCTAGCAAAAATACTATTCCCTTACCCGACCAGTCTCCCACCCCAAAACCCCCTATTTTACATATTTACATATTAAAATGCTTTCATGCTCATCTAAAATCCATTTATACAAAACATATATACAAACATATATACAAATGTAATAATTATATGCCAGCCGTATATAAAAAACAAATATACAAAACACAAACAGAAACCTTAACTTAAATACTAACTATTAAACCCTTCACCAACCCCCACTGCAAACAGACAAACTGATCACCCTCAAAGTTCAAAGGGAAAAGAAAACCCTGAGCTCTGTCAGTCCGTAAGTTCATCCCCAGTTGGACTGGGGTCGACCAGTTTGTATCACACAATTTTTATTTTATTATTTATTTATTTTTTATATATATATATATTTATATTATTATTATTTTTTTTTTAAATATATTTTCCTTTTATTATTTATTTATATTTTTTATATATATCCCCCCTTATATACACATATATACATATATCCCCCCTCCTCCCCCCACCCCCCCCCCCCAACCTAACTAAGCCCCACTACACCTCTACTAATATAATACAACATATTACAACATAACATAATATAATATGATATAATACAGTACAAATTAACTACTTTCCAAAATCTACAACACCGAACACTTCCCACAACTTGTCGGCTATGGTTCAGTAGCCTGTAAGCCTTTTCATCCTATTCTTATACAAAACAAAACAAAAACTCTAATATTTGGTGCAGCCTCACACAGCAACCCTGTGATGAACCCTCACTTACCTGGGGTGACAAACCCTCACTTACCTGGGGTGACAAACCCTCACTTACCTGGGGTGACAAACCCTCACTTACCTGGGGTGACGAACCCTCACTTACCTGGGGTGACGAACCCTCACTTACCTGGGGTGACGAACCCTCACTTACCTGGGGTGACGAACCCTCACTTACCTGGGGTGACGAACCCTCACTTACCTGGGGTGACGAACCCTCACTTACCTGGGGTGAAGAACCCTCACTTACCTGGGGTGAAGAACCCTCACTTACCTGGGGTGACAAACCCTCACTTACCTGAGGCCCGGGTTCGACTCCCGGTATGGGAAGTTGAGTTCTTTTGACTGTTTCACTCTAGACCTTCAGTTGTCAGGGAACTGGTGGCGCCACGCGTTTTTATCACCGTTGTATTCATTCCCGTTAGTTTTCAAGTTGGAGTTGGAGTAATGGTAGACTGCATGGCTAGAGGCTGGATGTTATATACTGTGGTAATGGTAGACTGCATGGTCAGGGATGGATGTTATACACTGTGTTAATGGTAGACTGCATGGCTAGAGGCTGGACTTTTTTATTAAAATATAAATAAATAACTTACATAATGGAAAACGTATCCAAACATAGCAATAAACCAAACAAGTGACATAACACAGAGTCTAGCAAAAATACTATTCCCTTACCCGACCAGTCTCCCACCCCAAAACCCCCTATTTTACATATTTACATATTAAAATGCTTTCATGCTCATCTAAAATCCATTTATACAAAACATATATACAAACATATATACAAATGTAATAATTATATGCCAGCCGTATATAAAAATATACAAAACACAAACAGAAACCTTAACTTAAATACTAACTATTAAACCCTTCACCAACCCCCACTGCAAACAGACAAACTGATCACCCTCAAAGTTCAAAGGGAAAAGAAAACCCTGAGCTCTGTCAGTCCGTAAGTTCATCCCCAGTTGGACTGGGGTCGACCAGTTTGTATCACACACAATTTTTATTTTTTTTTTATATATATTTACCTTTTATTTAACTTTAATTTTTATTTTTATATATATACATATCCCCCCTTATATACACATATATACATATATCCCCCTCCTCCCCCCACACCCCCCTCCCAACCTAACTAAGCCCCACTACACCTTTACTAATATAATACAACATAACATAATATAATATGATATAATACGGTACAAATTTACTACTTTCCAAAATCTACAATACCGAACACTTCCCACAACTTGTCGGCTATGGTTCAGTAGCCCGTAAGCCTTTTCATCCTATTCTTATACAAAACAAAACAAAAACTCTAACTGTGTCTTCTAGATCAGCCCACCACCAGGACAAGGAGTATTACTCAGTCAGGGAACCCCAAAACAAAAGCCCCTCCACAGGCGAGAGGCCTTGGGGTCCCCCCACTTTTCATACTCCAGAGAGCGCACCTTCACCAGGTCACCCATAATGTTCCTATGTACCGTTTCCACTGGGAGGATTTTACGACTCGTCGAAACTAGACACCGTGCACACCAGATGTGATGCCTAACCACTGCACTAACTAAAAAAAAAGTGCGACGGTCCCTGCCACCAAGGTCTTTGAATGCGCCATAGGCCCATTCCGCATAAGACAAGGTGGCCAGCCTGGGCCAACCGATGGAAGACCCCACCTTTTTGTACACCTCTATATTAAAGGGACAGTGAAGCAGGAAGTGGTCCATGCTTTCTAGCACGCCCCCACACTCCTCCCGGGGACAACCCCTTTCCTCGGAGTTCCTGCACTTCATATTATCCCTTACATATAGCTTTCCATGAAAGCAGCGCCAAGTCACATCCCAAACCTTCTTAGGGATCCTTTCTAATTAAGCAAAAGTAGCCCACCCTCCAGATCCTGACTTGGGCAATCCTTCAAGGCCAGCGGCGCCTGGAAGAAAGAAGACAGGACCCCCCTGTCAAGGGAACCCCTCGACATGGTCTCTATCTCAGTCCTTCTCAGGCCCCACCGCCTTATGATCTTCAGAACCGGAGCAACGTAAGCCGGGAGATGTCCATGTGACGCACGCAGGTCTTTCACACGCCCTCCTGTCTCCCATTCCTGGAAGAAGGGCCGGAACCATTCCCTACAGGAAATTACCCACAAAGGAGCCCTCTCTTTCCAGAGGTTTGCAATGTTTATTTTCAAGAAGGTATTTGTTAAAAATACCACTGGGTTGACCATATCCAACCCGCCTAGTCTCCTTGTGCGGTAAGTCACCTCTCTCCTGATTAGGTTCAGCCTATTTCCCCATAACATCTGGAAAAAGAGGCTGTAGACCGTTGCCCAGAGAGAGCCTGGCAAGACACAAACACTGCTCAGATATAAAAGCACAGGAATCAGGTAAGCTTTGCACAAGTGAACCCTTTCCCTGAGGGATAAAGACCACCCCTTCCAGCGGTCCACCCTTTGGGCGACATCTTTCAGTCTACCCTCCCAATTTTGTTGATGATAATCCTCATCTTGGCCAAAGTTGATGCCTAAGATCTTTACTGATTTCTGGGGTTCTGGAAGAGTGCCCTGGAGATCGAAGACAGGATCCCCTTCCCCCAGCCAGAGAGTCTCACATTTGTCCCGGTTAATCTGGGACCCGGAAACTTCCGAATAGCGATTCACCTCCGACATCACCCATCCCACCTCCTCTTCCGAAGAGGTAAAAATAGAGACATCATCAGCGTACGCTACCACCTTCAGAGATGGCCCCCCCACCGCCAGTTCCATCCTCACCCCCGCCAACGGTCCGCGATCTACCCTTCTGATGAAAGGATCGATCGCAAACACGTACAGCAGAGGGCTTAAAGGACATCCCTGGCGGACACCGGAAGCCACCTCAAAAGGACGACCCAGCCAACCATTAACCAACGGGAAACTCTCGGCCCCTTTGTACAAGGTTTTTAGCCAATCTACAAACCTCCCGGGTAGACCATACCACAAGAGGACAGACCACAGGTATTCGTGATTCACTCGGTCAAAAGCCTTAGCCTGATCCAGGGATAACAAAAGCCCCTTCCAAAGACCCGCCCTGCCCCGTTCCACGGCCTCCCGGACACTGAGAACGGCGCTAAAAGCGCTCCGCCCGGGAACTGAACAATGCTGGGACCCCGAAAGGAGCTTCGGCGCAAATTTCGCCAGTCTGCAGAAGAGTATTTTTGCCAAAATCTTTCTGTCCACATTGAGAAGCGATATGGGTCTCCAATTCTCAATGCGGGATGGATCCCTACCCTTTGTCAGAAGAATCAGGACGGACTTTCCCATTGACCTTGGCAGATTGCCCGAGGAAAGACACTCGTTATACACCTCGGTCAAGAGAGGAACTAATTGTTCCCTAAAAGTCTTATACCACTCGGATGTTAAGCCATCCGGACCTGGCGATTTTTTGGGCCTGAGCCCATCAATGGCCAGTCTCACTTCCTCTTCCCTGATAGGTTCTGTCAAAATATCAAGAGAGGGGTCCATTCCCGCCCCGGGAATCGCCCCAGCCAAGAAAGCTGAAAGACTGTCCCGATTCAGTTCTTTCCTACCTAAGAGGTGAGAGTAGAAGGACCTGACGACCTCCAGGATCCCTGATTTGGACCTATTCAGGGAGCCTGTACTGTCAACCAGGCCCATCACTAGTTTACTTCTTACTGCCATCTTACAGTTCCCGTAAGGGTCGGGCGAGCGGTATTTCCCGAAATCCCTCTCGGCAACCAAAGAGGCGTACCTATCATACTGACACCTCTTGAGCAAGGATTTTACACAAGAGATATCCTCGCGGCTATCTCCCGTCGACACAAGTCTTTCAAGTTTCTTCCTCAGTTCCTGGTACAGACGGTATCTGTCCCAGCTCCTGAGGTTAGAGAGCTTTCGGAAAAACCTCGCCGTCCTTTTTTTAAACATCTCCCACCACTCCGACTTACTGTTGCACATGTCCACCAAAGGTTCCTGGCTCTGAAGGAAATCCTCAAAGGATTGTCTTACCATCGCTTCTTCCAGGAGAGACGAATTCAACTTCCATATTCCTTTTCCCATGCGGGGAGTCTCTGTAACATTCAGAGAGAAACTAATTAAACAGTGATCGGAGAATTCCACTTCCTCAGCTTGTAAAGCCGAAAAAACAGCCTCCTCCTTCAAATAAAACCTATCTATTCTAGACCTACGATTTCCCTTATTAAAGGTGAAATCCACGTGATCCGGTTTGTGCCGTAAATGAGCATCCACCAGACGAGCTTCCTCAACTATTCTACTCAAGACGACGCCATCAGTATCCAGCCCACCTCTGGGGACCCCCCTATCACAGACTCTAGTCACATTGTTAAAGTCTCCTCCAAAGATCACTTGTCGGCTGGTAAAAAGAAAAGGCTTAATCCTCATAAGAAGACATTTACGGTCCCACCTACTTTGTGGTCCATAGATGTTGATTAATCTTAATTCTTGTCTTCCCATGAGGACATCTAGAATCAGGCACCTTCCCATTTCCAACTCGATAATCCTCCTGCATTCTACTCTTTCGGCGGTTTTAAAAAGGACCGCCACCCCGCTACGTGGCTCGGCCGCAAGAGACCAGAATGACGGACCGAGCCGCCATTCCTGCTTGGCTTTCGCCAGCAACTCAACACTTGTTAACCAGGTCTCTTGCAAAAATAAAATATCAGCATCAATACGGCTGAAAAAATCAAAGGCCATAAAACGGGCCACGTCTGACTTAATGCTAGCAACATTAATACTTGCTAGCGTCAACAGGGTGAGTTCCGCCATCATACATGATCGAGTTGGATAGCTTTCTTTTTCCCCCCTCCACCACCACTCTCCTCATCATTATCTCCTGATCCTTCATTTTCCTTTTGCCTTTTCAGACACACTGATACATCCATACCGTTCTGTTTGCCCACGGAATCAGGCTTAGCCCCCCCTCCAGAAGAAGGAGGGCAGGGCCCGGCAACCTGCGAGGAGGCCTTTGCGCCCTCCGGTACCACATCCTCCTCCTCCCCAACTGGAGTTGGGGGATCCTCGTCAAGGACCTGATACCGGTTGGAGAGATCCACAGGAGGGGCCCCGACTAATTCTTCCTCTGGCATCTGGTCAAGGGTGAGTGGGACAGATGAATCCCACTCCAGAGAGGGCTTGCGACCCTCTCCTTTCTTTTTCCTCCTGCTCCGTTTGTTCCTCCTATCCCTCAACCACATCCTGTAATCCTCATCCATGCTTTCGCCGTACGAGGATGCGGATGTAGCAGAGGGGTTGGCTTCCTCAGGCTGAACCCCAGGTCCTCCCTCCTCATCGCTGTACCCTGGGTCGCTACAACCTGGATCCCCAGCTAAAAGGCCTGCCAGAGAATCAACTAAGGGACCAGCTGCCGCCTGCTCCCTATCTCTACGGCGTTTTTCTTGCCGTTTAATCTTGGAAGGCCTTAAGTTCTTAACTGTACCCTGTCTGCTTCTTCCAGTGCTGGTATCACCGGCACTCGTCCCTTCACCAACCGGCCCAGTCCCGGCAGCAGGCCCTTCTTCAACAACAGACCCAGCTTCATGGCTAGCATCCGCTTGAGTCCGGGCCCGGCCCTGAGCCTTGTTGGAAAAGGCAAGCGGACAACGACTGAAGGGATGACCCAGGTCCCCGCACAGGTTACACCGAATCCGCCTACAGGATGCGGCAAGATGGCCAATGTCCCCACACTTTGCACACTTGCGAACAGTCGCATTGTGCGCTAAAGTGAGTGGGACTACCACACCTATAGCAGACCTTCGGCTGTCCCTGATAGAAAACCATAATTCTATCTCTACCCAAGAAAGCAGAGGAGGGGATATGAGCAACTGAGTTGCCCTGTGCCCTCAGCTTTACGCTGAAGGTCCAGGCACCTGACCAGATGCCGTGATCATCCAAAACTTTGGCGGGGAATTGTCCAACCTCGCCATAACGACTGAGCCATGTCATAATGTCCACGCTAGAAAGTGATTCGTTACAGGTTAATACCGTCACTTTCTTGACCATCGTCTGGCGGGTTATAGCCTGGACAGAAAATCCCCGCCAGGCCGGGGTGTTCTTTGCCAGTTCATATTTAGACCAGAAGAGCTCAAGCCCCTCTGGTCTAACAAAACTAACATCGAAACTCTTGGTGCCGTAGGGATGGATTAGGGCAAAGATGTCATTTGCCACAAAGCCCATCCCCAGGAGAAGCTCCACAACGTCTTTCCTAGAAGGCGTTGCTTCTTCACTCCTCCAAGAGAGACGGGCCACATTCCTACGGCTCCCCCCGGATGTAGGGAGAGACCAAACTCTCCTGCTCTTTCCTCTTGGAAGGTTCTCAGACCATGTCTCTCTGTCCAAAAAGACAGGTTAACCGGTTCACCCTGGAAGTCACTTTCCCCTTCCTCAAAGCCTCCAAGAGGCGCCGTTGCAAGTTACCATTACCTCATTCCCTGGGCAAAGAGTCACCTGCAGCCACACTAGCATATGATCTCCTATTTGGATTTACACAATCCCCTGCTTCCCATGCAACCTGCCTCCTCCCGTCAGCATCTTCCTCCTCGACTTCCGTAAATGCTGCATAAGCAGCTACCAATTCCTCATTCATACTCTCACCAGTTATATCTTCATTTGCCTCACCTTCTCATTCATACTCTCATTCATACTCTCATTTGCGTCTCCTCCTAAGTTACCACTCGCAACATCTTTTACCTTGCTTACAATCTCATCGCTCTTCACTCCCATCAGACAGGTCGGGTTCCCTAGAGAAGTACTGGCGTCATTGGGGACAGGGTTTGAAGGGCCCCCCATTTCAGGAACTGCGGAGGACTTCCTATCCCCCACACCCCTCACCCTCTCTGCAGCCCGCACAGCCCCTGAAGATTCTGCAACCTCCACAGACTTTAATGGTTTCTTTACAGTTTTTTTTATAAACCTTCCAGATTTTGCTCTGGCCCTTTCAACTGTCTTTTTCTGAGCCTTGTCCGCAGCCATTCCATCCTTCACCTTGTCCGCAACACTGTCAGGGGTTTTAACCCTGTCTGCTCCTGTGTTCTCCTTTCCACTGCAGGAAAGGGGGACACCTGCTGCCACCATCTCAGATTCATTCTCCCATGCTGTTTGGCCCGATTCCACTACAGGAACCGCGCTGGGCTCAGCAATGGGTTCAGAAGGCACAAAACGTAACACTTCTTCTTTATGATCTTCTTTTTCTTTTCTCTTACCACCTCATCTTCCGGGACCTCCTCGTCACCGAAATACAATTTGCCCACTGGGGATTCCAGCTGCCTGATCTCCACCATTAGTCTCCCCCCAGACCTGCCTTCATCCCCAGAGGATGACATAACTGGTTCAGAGGGGTCCCCTTGGCCACCCGGTAATGAGTCCACCTCTGATTCCACCGCCAACTCCTTCACCTTCCTCTGGCTTCCAGACCGCAGCCCTAACAGACTGGAGCCAGACAAGCTTTCAAAGCGACAGTCATTTTTGAATTTTTCCATAAACGGCCCTCCATTTTTCACTATGGAGGCCCTCTTTTCCTCCAAAGTCGCAATCTCCTCCTCCAGCTTCTCCAGCCTGGAGGAGAGGACCGCTCTCTTACTTCTTGGTAACATGGCCTGAGCTTTCACATTCCTCTGTTCCAATTTAAATTGTTTTAATTTCTTCTTTACTTCCTCAAGCTGATTTAGAAAATACGCCACCCTTGATGAGTATAATGAGGGGGTTTCAGTGGGGCTCATGACACCCCAATTAAACAGTCTCCTGGCCTCTGCAGCTTGTACACCAGAGGAGATACCAGGAGAACCAGAAACACCAGCAACCACACCAGGAGCTAAGTCACTGCTAGTTACACCCGAAGCACCCCCTCTGGGCTGAGGCACAGAATCACTACTCCCAGCTTCACATACCTCACCCTTTGGGGTTCCAGGCTCCATTCCTGCAGCTTTCCTTGGTCCAGAGACTTCACAGGCTGCTTGTTCAGCAACCTGACCCGCCGGCTCTGCTCTCTGTTCACCCGCTGCCTGCTCAGCAGCGGGCCTTTCTTTCCCATCCAGCTTTCCCGGTGCAGAGTTATCTGCTATGAAGAGGAGCTCAGAGAGGATCCTAGGCTTGTTTTCCTCCCAGGACCTCTCCTGACCACACCCGGTGCATTGCTGGAGTCACACTGGGATTCCTGTAGTGGATCTCTGCTGCTCCTCTCCTGCCCGCAGTCTGAGCGGGGCTGTCATCTGCTCCCTGCGGCTTTGCAGCCGCACGCTGCGGGGTTCTCTGAGGCTTACCACCGGCCGCCGATGTCACTTTGCCGCTGTTTCTCGATGCTGGAGAATCAGGAGGTAAGTCTCCAATTTCAGGAGGTCTTCCTGCCGCACGCGGGGTTCCACTATGGCTGCCGGCACGTGTAGATAAACGGCGGCAGTCAGAGGCCCGAGGATCCATACCGGGAGAACACGCCACCCCCTGGGGAAAGGGCAGCGTATCCCCCAGCACACGATGTCAGGCTCTCGATCCTCTCACAGTGCAGCACAGAGGAAGAAACACAGCTCCTCCCACAGGATGTGATACACTGTGGTAATGGTACACTGCATGGTCGGGGGCTGGATGTTATACACTTGTAGTAATGGTAGACTGCACGGTCGGGGCCTGGATGTTATACACCTGTGGTAATGGTACACTGCATGGTCAGGGCTGGATGTTATACACCTGTAGTAATGGTAGACTGCACGGTCGGGGATGGACATTATACACCTGTAGTAATGGTAGACTGCACGGTCGGGGGCTGGATGTTATACACCTGTAGTAATGGTAGACTGCACGGTCGGGGATGGACATTATACACCTGTAGTAATGGTAGACTGCACGGTCGGGGGCTGGATGTTATACACCTGTAGTAATGGTACACTGCACGGTCGGGGCTGGACATTATACACCTCTAGTAATGGTAGACTGCATGGCTAGAGGCTCAATGTTATACACTTGTAGTAATGGTACACTGCATGGTCGGGGCTGGACATTATACACCTCTAGTAATGGTAGACTGCACGGTCGGGGGCTGGATGTTATACCCATGTAGTAATGGTACACTGCCTGGTCGGGGCTGGACATTATACACCTCTAGTAATGGTAGACTGCACGGTCGGGGGCTGGATGTTATACCCATGTAGTAATGGTACACTGCATGGTCGGGGCTGGACATTATACACCTCTAGTAATGGTAGACTGCATGGTTGGGGCTGGATGTTATACACTTGTAGTAATGGTACACTGCATGGACGGGGCTGGACATTATACACCTGTAGTAATGGTAGACTGCACAGTCGGGGGCTGGATGTTATACACCTGTGGTAATGGTACACTGCATGGTCGGGGGCTGGATGTTATACACTTGTAGTAATGGTAGACTGCACGGTCGGGGGCTGGATGTTATACACCTGTGGTAATGGTACACTGCATGGTCAGGGCTGGATGTTATACACCTGTAGTAATGGTAGACTGCACGGTCGGGGATGGACATTATACACCTGTAGTAATGGTAGACTGCACGGTCGGGGGCTGGATGTTATACACCTGTGGTAGTGGTAGACTACATGCCTAGAGGCTGGATGTTATACACCTGTAGTAATGGTAGACTGCACGGTCGGGGGCAGGATGTTATACACCTGTGGTAATGGTACACTGCATGGTCAGGGCTGGATGTTATACACCTGTAGTAATGGTAGACTGCACGGTCGGGGATGGACATTATACACCTGTAGTAATGGTAGACTGCACGGTCGGGGGCTGGATGTTATACACCTGTGGTAGTGGTAGACTACATGCATAGAGGCTGGATGTTATACACCTGTAGTAATGGTAGACTGCACGGTCGGGGATGGACATTATACACCTGTAGTAATGGTAGACTGCACGGTCAGGGGCTGGATGTTATACACCTGTAGTAATGGTAGACTACATGCCTAGAGGCTGGATGTTATATACCTGTAGTAATGGTAGACTGCACGGTCGGGGATGGACATTATACACCTGTAGTAATGGTAGACTGCACGGTCGGGGGCTGGATGTTATACACCTGTGGTTTAGGCTGGTTTCACACGGGCGTTTCGGATTGGGGCCGGATGCGTTCAGAGTGCGTTCAGTGAAACTCACACTATTTTGCAATCAAGTTCAGTCAGTTTTGTCTGCGATTGCGTTTAGTTGTTCAGTTTTTTCCGCGCGGGTGCAATGCGTTTTGATGCGTTTTTCACGTGCGTGATAAAAAACGGAAGGTTTACAAACAACATCTCTTAGCAACCATCAGTGAAAAACGCATCGCATACACACTTGCTTGCAGATACATTGCGTTTTTCACGCAGCCCCATTCACTTCTATGGGGCCAGGGCTGCGCGAAAAATGCAGAATATAGAACATGCTGCGATTTTCATGCAACGCGGAACTGATGCGTAAAAAACAACGCTCATGTACACAGACCCATTGAAATGAATGGGTCAGGATTCAGTGCGGGTGCTATGCGTTCACGTCATGCATTGCACCCGCGCGGAAAACTCGCTCGTGTGAAAGGGACCTTATGGTAGACTACATGCCTAGAGGCTGGATGTTATATACCTGTAGTAATGGTAGACTGCACGGTCGGGGATGGACATTATACACCTCTAGTAATGGTAGACTGCATGGTTGGGGCTGGATGTTATACACTTGTAGTAATGGTACACTGCATGGACAGGGCTGGACATTATACACCTGTAGTAATGGTAGACTGCACAGTCGGGGGCTGGATGTTATACACCTGTGGTAATGGTACACTGCATGGTCGGGGGCTGGATGTTATACACTTGTAGTAATGGTAGACTGCATGGTTGGGGCTGGATGTTATACACTTGTAGTAATGGTACACTGCATGGACAGGGCTGGACATTATACACCTGTAGTAATGGTAGACTGCACAGTCGGGGGCTGGATGTTACATACCTGTGGTAATGGTACACTGCATGGTCGGGGGCTGGATGTTATACACTTGTAGTAATGGTAGACTGCACATTCGGGGGCTGGATGTTATACACATGTGGTAATGGTACACTGCATGGTCAGGGCTGGATGTTATACACCTGTAGTAATGGTAGACTGCACGGTCGGGGATGGACATTATACACCTGTAGTAATGGTAGACTGCACAGTCGGGGGCTGGATGTTATACACCTGTGGTAGTGGTAGACTACATGCCTAGAGGCTGGATGTTATACACCTGTAGTAATGGTAGACTGCAGGGTTGGGGATGAACATTATACACCTGTAGTAATGGTAGACTGCACGGTCAGGGGCTGGATGTTATACACCTGTAGTAATGGTAGACTACATGCCTAGAGGCTGGATGTTATACACCTGTAGTAATGGTAGACTGCACGGTCGGGGATGGACATTATACACCTGTAGTAATGGTAGACTGCACGGTCGGGGGCTGGATGTTATACACCTGTGGTAATGGTAGACTACATGCCTAGAGGCTGGATGTTATACACCTGTAGTAATGGTAGACTGCACGGTCGGGGATGGACATTATACACCTGTAGTAATGGTAGACTGCACAGGCGGGGGCTGGATGTTATACACCTGTGGTAATGGTAGACTACATGCCTAGAGGCTGGATGTTATATACCTGTAGTAATGGTAGACTGCACGGTCGGGGATGGACATTATACACCTGTAGTAATGGTAGACTGCACGGTCGGTGGCTGGATGTTATACACCTGTGGTAATGGTAGACTACATGCCTAGAGGCTGGATGTTATATACCTGTAGTAATGGTAGACTGCACGGTCGGGGGCAGGATGTTATACACCTGTGGTAATGGTAGACTACATGCCTAGAGGCTGGATGTTATATACCTGTAGTAATGGTAGACTGCACGGTCGGGGATGGACATTATACACCTGTAGTAATGGTAGACTGCACGGTCGGGGGCTGGATGTTATACACCTGTAGTAATGGTAGACTCCACGGTCGGGGGCTGGATGTAATAGACCCTTGTTAATAGCACTGAATTAAACCGAAGTAGAGTCGAAAAGTAAACTCTGTAAAATATACAATATATCATACAGAGCACTGCAACAAATGACCAGGAGATGGCGCTCTGATATTTAGAGTCAATGCACTGTATAACACAGTGCAGTACTACAGCTGACCAGCAGAAGGCACTGATGGCGCAGTACGCTGCTCTACCACTGGAGCCCATAAGATAGCGCGCGTCACATACACCCTGGAGCATGCGCAGTTTAAACAGTGAGGGTTGGGCTGTGGCGTTGTAAGATGGCGCCGAGTATGATCGGTGTTCCGTGAAAAGTTGGTACCTGTAAAAAGTTGGCACCCTCGTCACTTCCGGTCCTGACGTCAGGTTGAAATGAAGGCGTGTTGGCGCCTGCGCAGAAGCAACATGGGTACCATGATTTAACATGTAGCGGCTGTGAACGCGCAGAGGGAGGGAGGGAACGGCCCACCGCGCATGCGCGATATCAACTTCCAGCACAATGGAGCCGAGGGAGGGAGGTTTGGCCGCAATATAAACTTTGGTTTATAGGACCTGAGGGAGGGGGGCGTGGTTTGGCCGCTCTGTGATTGGTCATTCGGGGTACCAGTGCACATTATGCCTAGGAGCCGGGGGAGGGGGCGGGTCCTGTGTGAGCATATACCGGAAGTTCCGGACGGCAACCGGAAGCGGGTGTTGAGCCGGTGACGTGTCTGTAGATCAGGAGTCTGAGCCGTGGGAACCACTGACAGGTACCGGGGGTTGTGTGTGTAATAGTGTCTGCACGTGTGGCCCCCACTGCTGCGGACAGCGGGGCCCCTGACAGAGCATAATGGGGATTTCTAAAGCTACTGTGTGTACGAGGCGATGGAGCGGAGCTGTGTGTGCGGAGGGTACAGGGGGGGGGAGCGGAGCTGTGTGTGTGCGGAGGGTACAGGGGGGGGGGGAGCGGAGCTGTGTGTGCGGAGGGTACAGGGGGGGGGGGAGCGGAGCTGTGTGTGCGGAGGGTACAGGGGGGGGGTGCGGAGGGTACAGGGGGGGGGGGTGCGGAGGGTACAGGGGGGGGGGGAGCGGAGCTGTGTGTGCGGAGGGTACGGGGGGGGGAGCGGAGCTGTGTGTGCGGAGGGTACAGGGGGGGGAGTGGAGCTGTGTGTGTGTGCGGAGGGTACAGGGGGGGGAGTGGAGCTGTGTGTGTGTGCGGAGGGTACGGGGGGAGCGGAGCTGTGTGTGCGGAGGGTACGGGGGGAGCGGAGCTGTGTGTGCGGAGGGTACAGGGGGGGAGCGGAGCTGTGTGTGTGTGCGGAGGGTACAGGGGAGCGGAGCTGTGTGTGCGGAGGGTACAGGGGGGGGAGTGGAGCTGTGTGTGTGCGGAGGGTACAGGGGGAGCTGTGTGTGTGCGGAGGGTACAGGGGGAGCTGTGTGTGTGCGGAGGGTACAGGGGGAGCTGTGTGTGTGCGGAGGGTACAGGGGGAGCGGAGCTGGTGTGTGCGGAGGGTACAGGGGGAGCGGAGCTGTGTGTGTGCGGAGGGTACAGGGGGAGCGGAGCTGTGTGTGTGTGCGGAGGGTACAGGGGGAGCGGAGCTCTGTGTGTGTGCGGAGGGTACAGGGGGAGCGGAGCTGTGTGTGTGTGCGGAGGGTACAGGGGGAGCGGAGCTGTGTGTGTGTGTGGAGGGTACAGGGGGAGCGGAGCTGTGTGTGCGGAGGGTACAGGGGGAGCGGAGCTGTGTGTGCGGAGGGTACAGGGGGAGCGGAGCTGTGTGTGTGCGGAGGGTACAGGGGGAGCGGAGCTGTGTGTGTGCGGAGGGTACAGGGGGGGAGCGGAGCTGTGTGTGCGGAGGGTACAGGGGGGGAGCGGAGCTGTGTGTGCGGAGGGTACAGGGGGGGGAGCGGAGCTGTGTGTGCGTAGGGTACAGGGGGGGGAGCGGAGCTGTGTGTGCGGAGGGTACAGGGGGGGAGCGGAGCTGTGTGTGCGGAGGGTACAGGGGGGGAGCGGAGCTGTGTGTGCGGAGGCAGGATACAGGTTTAAATAAAAATTAAAAAATACTGGGCACTCTCACTTATGTAGAACCATACAATTTATTTCAGTACATATAATCATAAACGCACAATATCAATAATATAATAAAATAGATAATAGATAAAAACTCCTAAAATCACTAAGTAAAAAAATGGATCCAAAAAATGAGGGATAGTCAGTCCATATGCATCAGACTGGTAGTGGGCGATAATTGGTAATTATAGATGGGATTTGTAGTGTCCTGTACGATATATAGTCCCACTCTTTTGGAGAAAAGTCACGATGCTACAGTCTGTAGAGATTCACTTAAGTGAGTATGTTTGCGGCGTCCCGCTTGTACTCACTGTGCAGTGTAGTCTTTTGTAGATCATCGGCTTGTAATCCAGAAGTTGCTCCTGTCCGCTCCTGTCGCCACCGGATACTGCTGTAGCTTGCTTGCCCGTGTCTGGTCCTTTGGCTGCCGCTCCGTGATGTCTAAGAGCCGGCAGACAATAGGGCTTGTATTCGCTCTCCCCACGTCGGATAAACTGCGCCACGATACTTTGTAGCCTCGTGTGTTGCGCTGGTAGCTGCCGATGTATCAGGGATTTTAGTGAAGCACAGGATCCTCGGTTGGTCCGAAATAGCAGCACAGCGTTTTTGAAGTTCCAGTACGACTTGCTTTGGGATTACTATGGGGGTCTCTTCACCAAACGCGTTTCGGGGTACTTGCCCCTTCCTCAGTGGTCACCACTGAGCCCTACAAGCCCTATTGCCTGCCGGCTCTTAGACATCACGGAGCGGCAGCCAAAGGACCAGACACGGGCAAGCAAGCTACAGCAGTATCCGGTGGCGACAGGAGCGGACAGGAGCGACTTCTGGATTACAAGCCGACGATCTACAAAAGACTACACTGCACAGTGAGTACAAGCGGGACGCCGCAAACATACTCACTTAAGTGAATCTCTACAGACTGTAGCATCGTGACTTTTCTCCAAAAGAGTGGGACTATATATCGTACAGGACACTACAAATCCCATCTATAATTACCAATTATCGCCCACTACCAGTCTGATGCATATGGACTGACTATCCCTCATTTTTTGGATCCATTTTTTTACTTAGTGATTTTAGGAGTTTTTATCTATTATCTATTTTATTATATTATTGATATTGTGCGTTTATGATTATATGTACTGAAATAAATTGTATGGTTCTACATAAGTGAGAGTGCCCAGTATTTTTTAATTTTTATTTATTTCTTACTAGAGGAAGGACGGATCCTCTTTACTGTGAGCACCTCCTCCATATTTTTCTTCAGTCCTGTGCGTCTCACAACCCTTTTGTTCAGGATACAGGTTTAGTAGAGTCATGTGGAGGCCGGGTACAGGCGGAACAGAATGTTGTGTTTGGAGGGTACAGGTATCTCATCAGGTTTTGTCTGCAATGACCTCAGCTCTGGATGTGACTGGAGTGGGAGTCTCCTCTGCAGTTGTGGTTCATGGATGGTGACGTGTCTCCCCCTGCAGGATGATCACTGACGTGCAGCTGGCGATCTTCGCTAACATGCTGGGGGTGTCGCTCTTCCTCCTGGTCGTCCTCTATCATTACGTCGCAGTCAATAATCCTAAGAAGCAGGAGTGAGGCGCTGGCGGTGAGTGGGGGAGGGGCTTATTGCTGTCACAATGTGGGGGGGGGGGGTCACCTGTCAGCGATGTGGTTGGGCTTCTTTCCCTCGCTGGGTGCTCCTCTACACGTGGTTCTTCTGTTCCAGCGTGTTCTGCAGCTTCTCCCCTCAGGGGTCCTCCAGCTATGGGACATGTTTATCTGTGGGCAGCAGCGCGTTACCAGTTGAAAAGCTCGTACTTGCCCGCTGCGGTCCCCATCAGTGGTTTCCTGGTCCTCGTCATGTAAGTCAATGGACAGACGGAGTCATGTGCGCTGCTGCAGCCATTTACTGGCCTCAGTGGTGAAGTCTCCAAGCGGCTTGTGACCGGGGAGGGAGTATAGACCTACAGTTAAAAATGTCCCAAAGCTGGAAATTCCCTTTTAAGGGGAGGCACATACTTCTTAATAAAGGGGTTGTCTGTGATATTACTCCCATGATAGATTGTGTGTGTGTGGGGGGGGGGGGTGTTCACATAAATAACGTGTAATAGACATCAGAATCTGTAGGGGGCATCCCTGGGGCAGGTCTTCATTTGGGGGCAACATGGCCACTAATGGCTCCTAACGTCCCGGTCTCTTATCTCCTCAGGTCGGATGTTCCAGCAGTGACCCTGCGCCTGAAGGCCTCACATTCCCTCTTCTATAATGTACAGATATTTTATAGCTTTCGTGTTTACTTATGAATGTGGATGAATAAAGGATGTGGATGTCGAATCCACGAAGGAGCAGCCACTACTGTGATTGTATTGGGGGAGGGGGGGGCGCGTGGGAAGGAGCAGCCACTACTGTGATTGTATTGGCGAAAGGAGCAGCCACTACTGCTGTGATTGTAGGGGGGGGGGGGGGGTTGTCATAGAATGCTGTGCTAAACAAAACCTAAGGAGGTTGATGCCATGAGCCCAGGCACTGCCAGAATGTGAAATATTTGGGCCAGGTGTGACCTGCAATCCTGCAATTTCTCAAGGGTGGTCATCGCTGTGGGTCCAGGTGTGAACACGTGGCTCATCCATGTAGAAAGGACAATATTGGGGATGTGCAGTAGATGTCATACCGCAGGGCCTGGTGACCAGCAATATAAATGGCACAGGCTAGGTTGGGGGGGTTCTCGTATAGATTTTGTATTGGGCAGAGAAGCTTCACATTTACTCACCATAGGAGTAACCCCAACCATAGTGGATACTTCATTAAATGGGTTTTATGAGATTTGATACTCGGATACTCATCAGTATCTGATTCGTGGGGGCTGATCCAGGACCCCTGCCAATCTGTTGTTTGAGAAGGCACCGGTCAGCACCGTGTAGTGTCTGTGCTCGGCTCTAGTGAAGTGAATGGGTCTGAGCACGATTTCAAGCATAGCCACTATACAATGTACGGCACTGTGATAAGGTTGCAGCGTTCACAGGAGCGCTGGTGCCTTCTCTAAATAGCTGAGGAGGGGGGGGGGGTCCAGAGGATAGCTCATCAGTATAAAAATCTTAGAAGACCCCTTAAATTTACAGGCACTAGATGGTGCTGTATTCTGTGAGATGAGGAGGGTTTCTGACCCATGTGGTCTATAGCAGTGTTTCCCAACCAGTGTGCCTCCAGCTGTTGCAAAACTACAACTCCCAGCATGCCCGCACAGCCAAAGGCATGTCCGGGTATGCTGGGAGTTGTAGTTTTGAAACAGCTGGAGGCACACTGGTTGGGAAACACTGGTCTATAGGACCTGGTTTCTGTCCTGTGTGCAGAGTATACGACAACTATTGGTGGACATGCAGCTCGGAGACAGTGTTTTGACCAGGACTTGTCCCAAGTGGTCAGGGGCAGTCCTAGGTCCACCAGGAAGATCAGATGTCCTCGCCTCTTCATGATGCTTGGATGAGGCAGCTCATGGATATGTAGAAGTCCCCCTTTGTGGCAAAATCACATAATGTGAGATTGGATTATGTCTTCTGAACATCCGTTGTCCAATAGCCTGAGCATTCTTTCCTGACACATTAGGGTATGTTCACACTTGTGTTGTTGGATTCCGTCAGGCAGTTCCGTTGCCGGATCCGGCAAACTGATACCATTTGTAGACTGATGCGGATCCGTCTCCCAAGTGCATTGTAATACCGGCTCCGGCTCACCAGTTGTCATCCGGATAAACGGATCTGGTATTTATCTTTTTTACATTTTTAAAAGGTCTGCGCAGACCGCAAAACTGGATCCATTTTTCGGAAACACTTGGGGCCGGATCCGGCATTAATGCATTTCAATAGAAAATATTGCCGGATCTGCCAAGTGTTCCGGAATTTTGGACGGAGAAAACACTGCAACATGCTGCTGTATTTTCTCCGTCCCAAAAAAAAAAAAAATGTACAGTGACTGATCTAAAGACATCCTGACCGGATCGCTCTCCATTCAGAATGCATTAGAATAAAACTGAGCATTTTTTTTTCCAGTATTGAGCCCCTAGGACGGAACTCAATGCCGGAAAAGTTTAACGCAAGTGTGAAAGTACCCTTAGACTAGCTCTACACGACGACATTTGTCATAATAGTCTATGGCAGTGATGGCTAACCTTGGCACTTCAGCTGTGGTGAAACTACGACTCCCAGCATGCTCCATTTATTGCTATAGAGTTCTGAGAGCAACCAAGCAAGGGGGGCATCTTGGGAGTTGTAGTTTTACCACAGCTGGAGTGCCAAGGATAGCCATCACTGGTCCACGGTGTCGCACTGTGACTGCAACACAACAGTCGCAAAAAATCCATTCAAGATGGATTTTTCTGCGACAGTGGCAGCATGTCACATTGCCACACCATAGACTATTAAAAAAAAAAAATGTTGCGCGACACATGGCGTGTAGACCTAGCCTTAGACATTAAAGTGTGTGGTCAGCTCTAGTGTACGGTCCCACGACCAGGATAAGTGGTGAGATTTCAGACAAAAATCAACAAATTCCACTTAATGGTTGAAACCTGCAAATAGTCCTCCTGCCATTCCACAATGTATAAACTCCAAGTAGCTGGATCCTGAGGTTGCATATTATATTCCATATCATGGCACCAAAACACAGTCTTCCCGCGGAGATCAGGGCAGGACTGCGGTGGCATGGACAGGGGCCCTGAAGATACTGTGGGCCATTTTTTTTTTTTTTTACAGGTCAGTAACAGAATGAGTCACCTGGTAGACAGAATAGCGCCCCTTCTTTTCTACGGTCATGCCTGGTATCTTAGCTCAGTCCCTTTCAAGTGAACACCAGGTCAAGGACAAAGACTGATAATCTTTTGGAAGGAAACCGTTAATTTCTCCTGCTACCCAACATCTGACTCGCTGATCACAATTTGGGCAACTCTCTTATTTCAGCAGATAATGCTCCATGCAGAAATAGAAGAACCTACAACTGGGTCGGCAGAAGAACATGATGGCGGTTACCCAACCTCATCTCCCTCCTATCAGTTCCGACCTCATAGGCAACTGCATGTGTGGAAGCAGCTGCGCAGCAAGGACATATGATGTAATCAGAACATATTATGGGGGGTGCATCCTTTTTCCATCTTCAAGAATGGCTGCTGAGAGACCTATAACTACCTCTCCCTCATCATCCTGGATTCCCCAGACTTGTCGAAGACATCACGTAGCAGATAAATACAGATCTTTATTAGAGTTCACCAGCAGAAGCGGAGACAAGAGATTGTCTTTTTATAGCAATTAAAATCACATAGAAACTTCTGGATATCAAAGTTCATAAGAACAATTAAAAAAAAATCTGAGGACAAGACCACAGAACAGGAGCCCTCCCAAACCTAGAAAATGTCACTGAGTACAAACCAGGGTGTGAAAGGGGTGGCCGGACCACCAGCGCCATAACCATGATCACACAAGTGCAAATAAGAGTACGGGACCGGACAGCACAGTCAGTGGTGATAACAGAGAACACACAAAATAAAACCAGGGGTGGGCATAAAAACACAGGTTCTTGGTCCAGTCTCACAGAACATAGCACCATGACGTACATCTGCTCATTGGCAGAAGAGGGGTTCCTCAGCCCTCCGCACAGAAGGACAGGACATTCCGAAAGGGGGAAAGGTGAGCGCTCTCCGGGGAGACAGACGGGAAACTCTGCAGAAAAGCACAAATAGATTAGGTTACACATGAGCCAAGACCAGCTGGAAGGCTATACACGAACTCCAAGCAGCAGAACTGCCGTCCGCTACTTAAACAGGAGGACATTGGACTGTTACCTGCTCCTTGGTTTGGTCACACGCATATAAGGGTTCATCTGTCTTAGACTTGAGAAGCGGCACCGAGCACACAGTCAGACTGGATGTTACCGCAGCCAAATCTGCAAAAAGTAACAGAGAAATCTGAATATTAGCATTGCTGGCAGGAAGCGGCGCCCACCCACAGCATAATAAGAACATGTGCATGATCCTGCTCCAGCGCGTTTCACATAATCTTAGCACAAAACCTGCAGTGTCCTGGAACCCAGCACATTTAAGAAACCTGTTACTCGAGAAAAGCATCTGAGTGCACAGAGGTCACATACTGTTACACCACTCGCTAGAATAGCGGCTAGGCTCTCACCTGTGAGGGTGCAGTGCTTCAACGCCTGCTCAGAGGTATATTTCCAGATTCTGAGAATAGGAGAATCCCGCTCATTGGTAACATGACGGAGGCTCTGAGAGTGCAGGAGAGGACCCCTCCTCACTGGGATCCGGCTGGGACGAACACCCAAGCTTTCCAGAGACCTGTCAGTGAGAAGAACAATATAAAGGAAGGTAGGTACATGGAAGAGCCCAAGTCACACAGGAACCACAAGCATGAGAGAAGAGGAGCACAAGTCGCACACGAACCATGAGCACAACAGAAGAGAAGCACAAGTCACACAGGACCAAGAACATGACAGAGGAAGAGAACAAGTCACACAGGACCAAGAACATGACAGAGGAAGAGAACAAGTCACACAGGACCAAGAACATGACAGAGGAAGAGAACAAGTCACACAGGAACCATGAGCACAACAGAAGAGGAGCCCATGTCACACAGGAACCATGAGCACAACAGAAGAGGAGCACAAGTCACACAGGACCAAGAACATGACAGAGGAAGAGAACAAGTCACACAGGACCAAGAACATGACAGAGGAAGAGAACAAGTCACACAGGAACCATGAGCACAACAGAAGACGAGCCCATGTCACACAGGAACCATGAGCACAACAGAAGAGGAGCCCATGTCACACAGGAACCATGAGCACAACAGAAGAGGAGCACTTGTCACACAGGACCAAGAACATGACAGAGGAAGAGAACAAGTCACACAGGAACCATGAGCACAACAGAAGAGGAGCCCATGTCACACAGGAACCATGAGCACAACAGAAGAAGAGCCCATGTAACACAGGAACCATGAGCACAACAGAAGAGAAGGACCAGTCACACAGGACCAAGAACATGACAGAGGAAGAGAACCAGTCACACACGGACTCCTCTTCTGTTGTGCTCATGGTTCGTGTGTGACTGGTTCTCTTCCTCTGTCATGTTCTTGGTCCTGTGTGACTGGTCCTTCTCTTCTGTTGTGCTCATGGTTCCTGTGTGACATGGACTCCTCTTCTGTTGTGCTCATGGTTCATGTCACACAGGAACCATGAGCACAACAGAAGAGGAGCACAAGTCACAGGAACCATGAGCACAACAGAAGAGGAGTTCATGTCACACAGGAACCATGAGCACAACAGAAGAGGAGCACTTGTCACACAGGAACCATGAGCACAACAGAAGAGGAGTCCATGTCACACAGGAACCATGAGCACAACAGAAGAGGAGCCCATGTCACACACAAACCATGAGCACAACAGAAGAGGAGCCCATGTCACACAGGAACCATGAGCACAACAGAAGAGGAGCACTTGTCACACAGGAACCATGAGCACAACAGAAGAAGAGCACTTGTCACACACGAACCATGAGCACAACAGAAGAGGAGTCCATGTCACACAGGAACCATTAGCACGACAAAGAAGAAGCCCTAGAGGTAGAGTCCAGGTCACACAGAAACCATGAGCATGATGGAAGAGCACAAGTCACACAGGACCAAGAAGCAGATAATTGTCGTATCTATAAGTATTATGATGGACAGGCTAGGGCTGGAGAGTATATAATTACCTGGAATATTCTGCACTGTAATGGCTGTTGCTTCTTTTTTGCAAATTCTAAAACAAACATAAGAATGTTAAACAAGTAGCTTTACAATTCCTGGGCTCCATAGCACCTTCCTTCATTAATAAATGATGTACTAACTAATTACGTATCAGCATTCTATGCATTGTGAAATTCCCCTTAAAGCGCTATATCAATTTACCAAGTTTCCTAACGTAGAGTAACTGAGTAGCTCAACCACCAGGATGTGCCGTCTAGTGGTGGATTTGAGTCATTATTGATCCTTTTCATGCTCGGCATCTCTGCTTCTCGCTCTTTGTACCTGTATCAGGGGGATCTCTGTGTTGGGCCAGATCAGTGGTTTACTGGAATCTCCCTCCTGCTGACTCTTCTTGACTGCTGCTGGACTCTTAGTCTTGTTAGCTGAAGTCAAGTTGCTGAATCCACTGCCTGGTGAAAAAGAAGACATCAACAAAAGACGTCACAGAGCTTGCTATGGTGGTGGACGCAGACCAACAATCATGTTTATGAAAATAAAATAATAACGTTTGCTTCTAGGTAAGGGGAACCCTTCCTTCATCAATGTCAGTGTTATTCCACAGGCTATCCTATAAGTATCTGAAAGATGCAGGTCCCACCCATTTCTAGAATGGACCATCTCCAGCCTGTCTGGCCTGGATACAGCAGACAGAGGTGGTCAGGACTATAGAAAGAGCAGAACTTGCTGTGCCGAGTCATGAATTAGGACTACAGTGCGTCAGCTTTCAATGCGGGAGCTTTGCTGAAACGGGGCACAAAGGGACATGTCCCAACTTCCACCCACCTGATTATACCTGAATACTCTCTCATTGTGTTAATGTTATGAACGGGTCTATATATGTGATACATGCGGCATCTGACGTCACTCCCTCAGGCCAAGCTCACAAATGACACTGAATACTAAGGGTCGGAGACACTGACCTGACATGCTGAGTGACACCGGGAGGGTGCAGGGTGGCTTCTGATGGACCAAAGGACGCGGGCTTCCCCGACTGATAAGCGCTGACAAGTGAGGACTCTGTGTGCTGGGGATCTGGTGGCTCCTGGTCGGACTGTGGACAGTGGCCCGCAGAAGTGACTGGTGGTGCTGCCGCCGCTTCTCCTGAGCTTTGGTGTCTGTAAAAAGCGAACATCGCACTGATCACAAAAAACACAGGGTCATCACTAAGGACACGCAGGTAGTGACTGGTGAGTGAGTAATGGCATCAGTGATGGGTTCATGACCCTTTGCTCAAAAAGACAACCATGTAACAATCAAGGGACCCCATAACAAAACTTGCCATGGGGCCAAACTACACTATGAATCACCTTTAGCAACAAGTTCAGGAAATGAAGAGTGTCACTGTAGAGAGATAAGGCAGGAGAGTCTGCGGACCCAGGTCTAACTACCATCTCTATAACCTTTATTTATTAAACCTCCATTGAACTGGCATCACCCTAGGATGGGTCATAGTCATCGCAGCCATATGTCTAGTACAGAAGAAATGGAGCAGACCGGACACAAACTGTTACCTGTACAGGTAGGTAAACATCCCGGTCACACTGAACTGTGATCACATGACCAGGTGTCCCGATTGCAGATTCAGGAACATTCTAACATATAGCAGCGGTGGAGCAGGAGGTAATGTCAGAGACAACAAAAACATCTACGTATACGTATCCTTCATCACTAATGTAAACTCTATGGGGCTGATGCACTTTGGAGAAGGGACTTATCAGGAAAATGCACTCGAAAAAAAATTGACTCTGTATGTAACAGGGCCACCAAATCCCTGCCTGCTACATAATGTCTCCTGGATTTATGGCTCTTGCACCTTTTCTCCCCCCTTTGTCTTGCTCGTTTCTTATCATTTTTTCCAATATGTTGTACAATTTTCTGCCATCACGACTGGTAAGATCCCAAGAAGATAAATACACAAATAGTAGACAGCAGTGGTTGGTGCCATCTTACTTTTTGTCTCAGTATTTGTGTTTCATCTAAATCACAAGGCGGCATATTATCGGACCATTTCTAAAGGCGCCACATTCATAGGCATGCGTTTTTTGTCTGGCCAAAAGCCTGCATTTATTCTGGAATCCAACAGGATCCCATTATAGTCAATGTGGATCTGGCGATACATGGTCATATCCCGCTATGTCCGATACAGTAAACTCAGATAGCCAGATCCTCATGTGAACCTAGCCTAATAGTGATCCGTTATTCAGCATCTTGTGTCGGTAAGCCTGCAATCACTTATTAGTTCTACATGGAGAATGGTCCTCACTTGCTATGTGTAGAGTAGTTTTCGAAGGAAGACCTTAAGAAGATAAAGATGGTCAATGTAAAGGCCCCAAGTGTCCAGTACTTTGACTATAAAGAGATTTCCCACCAATAACACTGCCTGCCTATATATTTAATAACTGGCAATCTGTTAAAGGGGTTTCTAAGATGAGGATACTGGTGGCCTATCCTCTAGGTAGGTTATCAATATTTGATTGGTAGGTGTCCAAATCTCAGCACAGCAACTGATTAGCTGCTTGTAAGGGCCAAGAGTCGGCCGCTCACCAACCTGATATTAATGGCCGTTAACAGCCTGATCTAAAGATCAAAAAAAAAAAATCTTTAGAAGACACGACTGAGATCTCAGCTCTGTACTGATGAAAGGGGCGAGATGCATTCAGGTTTTTTCTCACCATAACAGTGCAACCGGTAACATAGCACTGTGCTGGAAACTGCCATATGCCCCATTCACATCAACGTGAAGTAACGCCAGGAAATTATGCGGCTTCTAGAAGAACACAAAGGGATGGCTGAAGGTGTTCCTTTGTTCTTGTTCCAATTTATATACTCTGCATTAAAACCCCTTTCAAGGCATATATGACTGTAGATGCTTAGACTTGATCTTACGACTGATGAGAAGCATTGTCCTAATGATGGAGAATGAACCACAGAAAATTGCAAGACAGATTCATTTAGGCTACAGTAAAGCCTAACTAGTGGTAGGTGCACACCAGGGGCGTAGCTAGAAATGACTGGGCCCCATAGCAAAAAAATGTTATGGGCCCCCCTCCCGGATCTCCCACCCCCACATACCTCTCAGACCCCCACCTCTTCCAGAGCTCCCACCCAAACACCCTTCCAGGACCTCCCACCCCAACATCCCCACACCCCTCCTAGACCTCCCACCGCCAGTCCCCAGATATAATGGTCCAGACATCAAGTGTCCTGCTCCCCCCTCTTGCCTATATAATGGTCCAGACCTCCAGGTTCATGCTTCCCCCTACTCCCCATATATTATGGTCCAGACCTCCAGGATCCTGCTTCCCCCTACTCCCCATATATAATGGTCCAGACCTCCAGTGTCCTGTTCCCCCCTATATAATGGTCCAGACCTCCAGGATCCTGCTCCCCCCTTCTCCTTTAATATAATGGTCCAGACCTCCAGGGTCCTGATCCCCCCTTCTCCTTAAATATAATGGTCCAGACCTCCAGGGTCCTGCTCCCCCTCCTCCCCAGATATAATGGTCCAGAGCTCCAGTGTCCTGTTCCCCCCTATATAATGGTCCAGACCAGACCTCCAGGGTCCTGCTCTCCCCTTCTCCTTAAATGTACTGGTCCAGACCTCCAGGGTCCTGCTCCCCCCTTCTCCTTAAATGTACTGATCCAGACCTCCAGGGTCCTGCTCCCCCCTTCTCCTTAAATGTACTGTTCCAGACCTCCGGGGTCCTGCTCCCCCCTTCTCCTTAAATGTACTGGTCCAGACCTCCAGGGTCCTGCTCCCCCCTTCTTCTTAAATGTACTGGTCCAGACCTCCAGGGTCCTGCTCCCCCCTTCTCCTTAAATGTACTGGTCCAGACCTCCAGTGTCCTGTTCCCCCCTATATAATGGTCCAGACCTCCAGGGTCCTGCTCCCCCCTTCTCCTTAAATGTACTGGTCCAGACCTCCAGGGTGCTGCTCCCCCCTCCTCCCCAGATATAATGGTGCAGGACTCCAAAGTAAGTTTTACCAGTCCCAGAGTCAGCCAGCCCTCACCTCACAGCCACTTGAACGTCTGCGCGCCCACACTCCAGCAGCGCTGCCAGGCCCAGCAGCACGCAGCTTCGCTGTACGCTCCGCCTCCTCCACTTCTGGCCAGTTGGAATGCCGCCCAGACTGGGAGCGGGACCACTCCATCTCCTCATTGCAGGTATGCCTCTCTGCCTCCGGCCGCGCCCTATCGCACCGCCCACAGCCTGCAGGCCCTGCAGATAGCGCTTTCTCTGTCTGTCCTGGAGGGGCCTGCGACCCCTGTAGCTACGCCACATGAATTTAAAAAAATATATAATCCTCAGCCGGTGGCCCGGGCCCCCAGTGGCATAGGGCCCCATAGCCATTGCTATGGCTGCTATGGTGATCCCTACACCCATGGTGCACACCAAGGGGATCATTTATTAAGACCTTTGGCGTATCCACCACCGCTTCTAAATGTAAGACAGCTTCTTTGTTGTCTTATATTTAGACCAGTTTCTATGACTAAACCAGGCGTAGAAAATGGTAAATGAGACGTGCCTGCCGGCCCACTTTTTTTTAGGCCTGGCGTGAGTGGGGAAAAGTCGCAGATTGCAGCGCAAAAGACCTTTGCGCCAATATACACCAGAAATACGCCTAATATAGGCCTAATTCTGGTTAGTAAATGACCCCCTATGTTTTTAAATACTGTTGGGATTGAGGATGTCACCCACTCTACAGGTAAACATTCCTGTTCTGGAACTCACTTCCTCTACTCTTTCCTCTTGGGTCTTTTGTTCTTATTTTCCTAGCTCATCATCTTCCGTTTAAATAGGACAGAATAGACTCTTGTTGTCCATCTATCCCTTATAAGACCTGGATCAGTTATGCTCTGTCTGCCTCCTCGGGAATATTCAATGGAGTCCATGAAGGAAAACTACATTTTTTGGATGGTTAACGGACAGTTTTAATGAAGTCAAGTCCTCCTTTAAAGCCTCTAAAAAAAGAAACCCAAAAAATGCATGATGTCTTATTTTCTCTCATGGGACAAGACTGTTAATCTTGCACCTTATTATCCTGCTGATTCCAGTGACTGGAAAATATATATTCAGGAAGTAGATTTACAGTAGATGTAGAGAAGATTCTTTAAGACAGTAAACACAGACTTATTTTTCCCACAAAGTGATACCTTCTCATCTTGTGGTGGATAAAATAATGCAGAAAAAAAATGGAACAAGACAGATAAGAGGTCATTTCGAACCCATCTATCTATATGTTGGAATGGAAGGTCTCTAAGAACTGGGACGCTCCTCCCAATGTTGATTTGGCTGTGGCTAAGCTTTACACAAAATCAGTGTTTCCTTCAGATTTTTCATCCTTCCTTAGAAACCCAATGGAGGATAGCTAACACTTCCCTGCAGAGATCCTTCACCACACCATGTAAAGCTTTTCTTGCGATTATTACAGTGACAGGAACCTTGAGAATTTGGCTTAGCCAGATTTAAGATGACACTGCAGCGGGCACCTCCACAGAAGAACTGCTTATTCCCATCTATAACTTAGGCTTCTGGCTTCCTAAGCAATTTTTTTTTTTCCTGGATACTCTGTCTATCCTTCAGGTCCATGATGCTCTGTAACTCATCTCATAGTAAAAGCTGGCCAAAACGCTAGAACCGCCTCTAAAGATAATTTTATTTCCCACTCCATTTGGCTAGGTCATTTATTTGTAGATTACTAAATGTCTACGAACAAACCATTGGGTTCTAGAGGGAATAAGAGATACTCCATCAAGAGATACAGAAGACATTTTTGTGCACTTGAGAAAGAGAACAAGTTCAGTAGATGTAATCATGCCTTAACTTCCTAAAATAAGTCCTCTACCTCAAACCCTAAGAGTGAATTGTGATGCCAGGTGTCAAGTGCTCCCAGTCTGAGCCACATTACAGCAGTTTTTTTTCCCCCAGCATGGCATGTTTCTGCTCTCCTAGACAAATTTCCAGAAAATATTGCTCTTAAATGGTTACTCAATAGCCATAAAAGGAATGTATTATATATCTATGTTTTGTCAATTCCAAGCCACATTATAGATTTTTGTCCTGAATTCAGAAGTTCAGGATGGAGACCCTATGGTCTGTGGTTGCTCTGACACAAGAGGGAGATTTCACTGTAAAATATAAATCAGAAAGAGGTCTATCCAAAAAGTTACAAAAACTCCCAAGACTGGAACTAGTCAAAAAAAGGGCAAATTTGTCATCTGCAATTCAGGACCCTTCTAGTCAGCCTACTATCTGCCCCTAGAGTTTTCACAAAAAGACTGGTAGACTGGCAGTCTACCAGTTTAAGCCAGTCTCCAAGAAAATACTTGTGGATCAGTTTTCTTCAGTGTCACAGGGTTTTTAATAAAACTACCAGAAAATCGGATCTTTCTCCAGTAACCTTCTTGAAGCTACTTGGGTTTCTTCTGGATTCAAGGGCAATGAAGCTTCCCCCATCAGAGAGGGTACTTCTGATAAACTTGTCCATCAGACACTTGATACAGAACCCTCTGATACCAATCGGATCCCTGATGAGGACATTGGAGTTTCTAATCTCCTCCGAACAGGTGATTTTGAGGGTAAAAATCAATCTTGAGCCTTTGTGATCCTTTCTCAAGGCATTTCTCCCATCTAGATCAGCAAGTTTTGCTTCTGCTGCAGACAAGACAGGCCTTGAGGTGATGGTGGAAAGTCACTTACCCTCCACAGTCAAATGAAGGGAACTTCAGATGCCTCAGCCTTCTTTAGGGGATGGTTCTGAAAGACCAGTGGGTTCAGGGAGTCCCAAGAAGAGAAGTCCTTGAACATTTGAGAGCTAATAGAGGTGAGACAAGGCTTTCTTACTTTCAAGATGTCCTCTTCAATTCCCACATCATGATCCAGTTCAAGTCTCATTTCCGTTTTTAACCTTAAGAAATAAGGTGGGGCAAGGAGTACCCTCCTGGAATGCAGTGTACCCTGATCATGGAGTGCCCAACTTCTCTGCAATACACATAAGTTTAGTTTTTTAAAGAGGGGGCGATCCTCCCTTGAAACATGCTGTGTGTTAATAAAGATATAGCGTGCACAATACTCCGCTTCAAGAATTATTGCACCTGAGCCAGTGACACAAAGGAGGTCCTACATTTTTTCATACTTGCCTACCAGTACACATAAGAGGTATAGATAATTCAGTCACAGATCTCCAGAACAGACAGTGACTCTTTCCAGAAGAATGGGAGTTGAATCCACAGGTTTTCCAAGCCATTTACAGGAAGTTAGACCAACCTAAAATGTATCTGATTGCGACCTGGAAGAATGTCAAGTTGAAAACCATCTGTTGTCTCTTCAAGACAGATTGGACAATGGCCCTAAATCAATTCTACCTGTATATGAGGGGAAACCTGCTGTACATATGTCTTCCGATCATTCACAAGAGTCCTCAAAATGATCAAACTGGACGGGGCAGATGCGATAGTCTTCATCGTCTTTTGTCCCAGGAGGGCATGGTTTGCAGACATATTAGATCTATCGAAGGTAGAACATTGGAAATTACCTATTATCTACCTGAACATAGTTTCCCCTCCATCTGATGGCTTGGATATTGAGAGGGCAAGATTAGCTAATCAGGTTTTGCCAAAGCCAGATGTATCCATTATTCTGACCATCCACTAACAAAGTATATCACAGAATATGGAGAATCTTCAGTGAATAAGACCTCAGTACTTCTGATGTATTATTCCTTCGCAAACTTGAAAGTCAATACTACGTGTTCATTTTGGAGCTGTGAATGCCCTTTTAGATTTCAAGTTCTCTCAGTCTAATCTTGTTAGAAGATTCTTTAAGGGCCTAAGACCGTAAAGACGAAACATCCATTCCCCTACTCCTATCTGGTATAGTGCTCTGGTTCTTCCCCCTTTGAACTTCTAGATCAGGTTCATTCCAGATACTTATCTCAGGAGACTGTTCTGCTGGTTATAGGTGGTCTACAAAGAGTAGGTAAGCTCCAAACTCTGTGTTACTATCTGAGAATCAGAACTGTTCCTGTATTTTTTTTTACCAAGGTGCACTCAGAACCAAAAAAAGAACCAGGAGGATATTCTACCAGAGTATTTTCTCAACCCTCTTAATGGAGAGGAAGAAAGATGTTAAAAGGGTGGTAGGTATTTAACTTCAATGAAGCAAAAAATGTAGATACTCTGCCCCAGTGAGAGTCAATGCCCATATAACCACATCTACGGCTACATTTACTAGATTTGCAGACGTTTCCTTTTCAGTGCTGCCAGGCCAATTCCTTGGCTTCTGCAAAGACCTTTGTGGACCATTACAGGCTGGGCATTACAAAGGGAATTTGTGTTTGTTACAGAAGGCGGTGTTCACCCCCCTTCAACAAATTCTTCAGTTTAAGTCCTCAGGTGATGTTGAGGACAATGAAGAACAGAGAATTCACTTACCTGAAATTTCCTTTCCCTCAAGTCCAAAGCAGCACTGTAACCCGCTCTAATAAATCCTTATACAGTTTATTTTACTTGGATATTTTACCATTTGCATTGGTTGAGGTATGACCTTTTAACCCTTTCTACCCCAGAGGTTTTTTAGTTTTTGCGTTTTGCGCTCCCTGCCTTCCCAGAGCCATAACTTTTTTATTTGTCTGTTCACATAGCCATACGAGGGCTTGTTTTTGCAGGACAAGTTGTACTTTCCAACGCCACGTTTTAATATTGCATATGATGTAGTGGGAAGCAGGAAATAATAAAATTCCACCACCATTTTTTTTATATATATTTTTTTTTTATTTGCGACGGTTGATGTGCGATAAAACTGACCAGTTACTTTCATTCAACAGGTCAGTGTGATGATACCTGATTAAAATTATTTAAAAAAAAGTGGAGGGGGGGGTTCTTTTATTTTTTCGTTGCCACATTTTGACCCCTATAACTTTTTGGTAATTAGGTGTACGGAACTGTATGGGGGGGCTCTTTCTTTGCGGCTCGATCTGAACTTTTCATTGATACCATTCTGGGGTGTGTATGACTTTTTGATCACTTTTTATAAAAAAAAAATTGTAGAAAATGAAGCGACCAAAAACGGGCGAATCGTCCATTTTGCTGTTAGCCATATGGGGAATACATATTTATATTTTTATACTATGGGCGTTTTCGCCCATAGTTTTTTATTTTGGGAAAAGGGGGTGATCTGAATGATGTTTTATTTTTAAAACTTTTTTTTTAACACTTTTTTATAGCTCCCATAAGAAACTATAACAAGAAATCATTAGATTGCTATTCTCATAGACTCCAATGCACTTGCATTGGAGTCTATGAGAAAATCGCTAGTTTCCTATGGAGCGCTATTACAGCCAAGGGCTCCATAGGAAATACTATGCAGCAGCCTCCTGTCATTCACAAAAACAGGGCTGCTGCACACACGCTCCGGCTCCTCCGATCGCCGCATGGGGCAGCTGTAGCATCACCGAAGAGCACGCTTCCAGTGTTTCATGCTCTCAGATGCAGTGGTCAGGATTGACCACTGCATCTGAGGTGTTAAATGTCCGCAATCGGCATTACTGCCGGTTGCGGACATTAGCCATGGGTGTCTGCTATAAGAAACAGCAGGCCACCCGCTGCTATCGCATCCCCCTCCACTCAGGAGCGGGCTACATCTTTAAAGACCCGGCCAGCACTGTACTATTAGGCCGCTGGTTGGAAAAGGGTTAATTGCTGCTTGTGTATTGTCTGTCATTTTTGAAGAAGTTGAATAATTAACCTAGGTGCTACCTCAGACTCGAGAAAAATGTAATTTCAGGTAAGCAAATGTAATTGTTTGGGGTCCGATTAAACTAAACAGGAGATTGAATAATGGCCCCATAGAAGGAATCTTCACAAACGTACACAAGATTCAGAACAGAAAAAGAAGTCTTGAGGTTTGAAGCAACCTGTAGCTCGGGTAAATCCAGAGACTCAAGATTATCAGGGTCAGAATCAATCCTCTAAAACAAAATAGGAGTTTGAAGAGCCATCATTTCATCTTCTGCAGTTGTGGAGACAACATACAAATCATAGGTCCTCCAACACTATCCTCCATTATACACTGATGAGCAAAAGGCTAACAATGTTTTGAACTTTTGACTTTCAGGCTCCATTGCTCACCATCCACTACAGCTTTGAACGTGAGACTCCCATCATCATCTTAGCGATCTTGTACATAAATGACACTTACAACGATTTAGCATATGATTAGTTCTGCAGATTCTTGTCATGTAACTGCATTGTTACTGTTTTTGCTCCTGGTGGTGAAACTATCTTTTTCTTCTTGTATACTACAAATTACAACTGGTTCTCACATTCCCTAATAGCTCAGTGTGTTATTAGGTTGACTCCCAAGCAAAAGGTCACTGGTTGGAATCCAAGAGCAGCCATGAAGATTCCCCAAGAAAACAGAAACAGCATCATCCATAGCGGTATCTCAGCCAAGAAAATTGCCAAAATGCATCATGTGCGCCATGACAATTGGAAGAATACTAAATGAAGTCCGTCCATCCGTTCCAAAGTCAAGAGGTGGAGGTCCAGGCAAAATATCAGAGCCAACAAGTTGGCTCATCACAAGGTCTATCAGTTCTGGAGTGACAAACACGGCAGTGGAGGCGGCTCGTATGCTTCATAATAGGGAGATCACGGTCGTTTGTGCAAATCACATTACAATGGTGGCCTGAAAATAAGGTGAAAAAGCCTGAGCTTGCAAAAATAAAAAGTAGGAACAGTGGACAGTAGAAGATTGGAAACGGGTGATTTTGAGCGATGAGATGAAAGTCAATAGACTGGGCTCTGATAGGTGCAAATAGGTCTGGAAGAAACAAGGGAAAAGGGGCTAACGTATCGAGAAATTGAAGGAACTGTCAAGTTTGGTGGAGAAAGCCGGATGATATGGGATGTTTCCCAAAGGCGTTGGATACTTGAACAGGATGGATGGTGGTCTCAATCCTGAGCTATATACGAGTATCCTATAATACGAGTTACGTCATACACTCGAGTACTATGGGTATGAAAAGGACAACATAGTGTTCCAGCAGGAGAACGACCCGAAGCATACGTCGAGATTGGTGAAGAAATGGTTCAATGAAGCAGAAGTGTTGGATTGGCCCCTAGACCTCAACCCAGAAGAACGCTTGTTGGTAGAGTTGACAAAAAAAAAAAAAAAGTGTATTTGTACCAGTATGCACCAACATTGGGAATGTGCAGAAGAAACCTGGGAACAGATTTCAGTCAAGACATGCTTGAATCTGATTGAGAGCATGCCCAGAAGGATTCAGGCAGTGTTGAAAGCCAAAAAGGTGGATTTACTAAATAATAAAAAAAAAAATTAGGAGCAAAACAGTAGCAATGCAGTTACATGACAAGAATCTGCATAACTAATCATATGCTAAATAGTCGCAAGTCCAATTTATGTATGAGCAAGCCGAGATGATTGTCTATAAAATGATGGTGGTCTCACGTCCAAAGCTGTAGTGGATTGTGAGATATGGAGCCTGAAAGTCAAAAAGTTCAAAACATTGTTACCATTTTGCTCGTCAGTGTATGTAATAAGTTAGAGACAGCACTAAGACGCGGGGTTACTACTCAATATCATCACATTCCTGAATACATGATTCGAGATTTCCAGAGCTGTTGCCAAAGACGACTTTCTGGTCATTGCAGTTTCATGTGGCCTTTAATGTTCAGGTCCACACAATGTTGTAATTTTTTTAACAGCATTTTGTGCTCCAGAGCTCATCTTCCTATTATAACGGGGAAGTTGCAAACCGTAGGAAGTCATTTTGCAGTAGTGTTCTGGTCATATAGACTGCACTGCTCTCGACACAGCCTTCAATCTTGAGCATGGCACAAGCATAACCAGGTCACGGTGGCTTCTCTGCCTTTGGATTAGCATTCAGCACGTTGTAGAAGAATGACATCTATTGTTATTTGGCATTTACAAAAGGCCATACATTTAATGCACCAAAGTCATAAGACCCAACCTCAGCAGATACCCTGCACCGTATTCTATTCACCAGTCTTTCCTTTTGAAAGTAATTTGCACAATAGTCACATAAGTGTTGCATGTATTCTCATCTGCTTTTGGAGGAACAGTTTTGATAGTTTTCTTACTGGGAGCCTCCCTTGACGGAGAAGTAACTTTAAGCCTTTGCAGAATGTTTTCCTTCAACAAATCTTGAATACGCCTTCCAAATTCATGAATCCCTGCAAAGTTTCCACACACCCAGTGCCGATGACAGAAGAGGAGCGCCAAAACATCACAGAGCCTCCATCACGCTTTTCAGGATGAGGTTCTTTTCCAAGAGAGCTTACTTTTATGTTAACAGAGTTGATGGGATTTATTAAGAACTTCTGCTTCATCTCCCCAAAAGGACATTCTGCTTGAGCGACTGGCTTTTGATTGGAAACTCCAGTCAGGTCTATTTTATAGGGCTCCACCTGGGTTTGGACCTCACTTGAATTTGCCCTCCTCTCACCATAGATACAAAACCTGTGCGATTCACCCCTCCATACTGCTGTGTCTTCTGTACACTCTCCGCACATTCAATCCACAGTTATCCTCACCATCCCCTTTATATATTTATATCGATCTAATCTATCTATGCCTAAACAATTATGTTCTAAATGAGAATAGTGTCTACCAAACACACCTCTGGGGGGGGGGGGGTTATCTTCTGAGATCAAACGGATGTGGCAAGTTGCAATTTAAAAACCTAGTTGTTCCCCTGAACATCTGCCGTCATCAAGCAGGGGTAGAGTTATACCACCCAACTGCCCAGTTTTATGCGGTATTTTCCTGCAAACAGACTGGAAAGTGGACATTCCTGGAAGAGTTTGCAAAGGTTCCTCTTGGATGGAGGTGCAAATATAGTAGAGCAGAAAGAGAAGACAGCAGCAAGAAGTGTGCCGTCAGATCTATGCAAGAACCAGGAGTAGCAGCATAGCCAGCTATGTATAACAGGTTGCACAGCCTCTACAGGAAAAAAATAAATATAATAATTATTGGTAAGAATTTTTTAATTGAAGACTAATTAGAAAGATCCTTTGTTTTGCATTTAAGAAGAGAATAAACAATTTAAATTTGGTGTAAAAGAGATCCATAGCCTTAAGGCATGGCTATGTTCATTCAAGACAATGTGTTGTCAGGTCCTTCAGAGCGAGAGACACTCTTTGTAAATGCTCTCCAATCAGGTCAAGAGATGAGGCTCCTGAACAAAGGATTCCATTCCATTAAACTTTTATACCCATATTGGCAACAGCGACCATAGGAATCTCAAGGTGTTTGGAGAGTTTCATCCATGGACTACGACTGATCTTCTTAATCACTTCCTCCGACAACTCTCAACTCTCGCAACAAAAAGCAGCAGTGTGCAGGTTGCTCTCGACATAAAAAGGGGAATGAGAGGTAATAAGAGTCTATCCATATCCCTCTGACCCACAGCATGGCGCTGACAGCAGATCAGAGACACTTGATATAGTAGCAGCACAGGAAAACTAACGTCTCTCTAAGGGGTGTATGAGTGTGACATAAGTAGGAACATAGCTGATCAAAAGTTGTTTTGCATTATGTGCATGAAAATTGATGTGAGAATATTTAACTTCAAGTTCTCTTTTTTGGTTACCCGGGGACACCAGTAAGGAGTAAAGTGATGTTTTAGAGGCGCTTTACAGTTTTCTTTGGAACATAAATTTCTTTAATGGGAGGTACCGCAAAGGGGACGGACAGCACCCCACTGACTAAGTTTTTTATTCCATGACTGCAGAGTTAAAGGGATTCTGTCACCAGCGACCCCCCGATCAAACAGTTTGCATAGACACATGACTGAAATTATACTTTTTCTTAATATGCAAATTGGGCCTCTGGTGTAATATGGGCATCAGCATTGCTCTTGTTGCACCCAAGCTCCTCTCATTTCTGTGGTCAGTCCCTGTTTGATTGCTTTCATTACCAGGGCCAGGAAGGGAGAGGCTGACCATTGTTGGGTGGGTGCTTCATTGTACCAAAGGCTCAATTTGCATATTAAGAAAAAGTACCAGAACTCGGGAACGGAGCTTCGGATCAACAAATTAAAAACCGCGTTTTAATCAGGTGAAGCACAGCTATGTGTCGTGATTGGGGAAGGGGTGCTGGTGACAGATCCTCTTTAGCATGCCATTATCCTAGGAGTTTATATCTATGAGTTGTGATGGATTGATGATGATTTGTGGAGAAGCACATTGGACATGTTGCCTTATGCACAAAGTGATGACACGGGAGGTACTTCTACAGAGGCGACACAGAGGCAGCAAGGATCATCAGCCTGAGCTCATTTATTACTGATGGTTAAATTGAATACAGACAATGTCACAGACAACAGTGATTACATTACACACAGTAACTGCCCCTTCTATGACCCACGTCTGCCCACCTGGTTAGGTGCACTCCAGCAGATAACACAGGGCTAGAGACTCTGACAACGACATATGACGACACACAGACGGGTCACGCTCGTTCACTATTACCTCAACAATGCCCATTATATGCCGGGCACAATATACGACAAGTGCGAATCCCAGAGAAGATAAATAAGGACACTTCACAATGGAAAGGAAAAGCACCAAAACAAAAGCATCAAAAATTCATTCAAGTATGTCAGGAAAGAACAAAAGGCTGCAAGCGGGAAAAGAACAGCGTCAGGTACAGGCTGGAGCCGCCGTATAAGACATGGACGTGAAAAAGTTCCATGTCGGAGTCCTGATTAAAAAGAAGGCAATGCGATATTACTCAGCGATACACTCCCTCTGCTGGTCAAGTCTGTAACGAATGTCTTCTACAGAGCCAAGATGTGGGGGAAGCGCCACGCATTGACCAGATCATGGACTGTCAGAACATAGAATACACATTCCTGTATATAAGTAAACACCCGGTATATAGGACAGCTGCCCGCAACAAGCAATGTCAAAGGAAAGAACTGGAGTCATGCCGGAGGAAGTCAAGAAGACAAGGGTTGGACTGAGAATCTTCACCTGGTGCAACTCTCATGATGCAGCTTTTGTTAGAGATCTCTCAGGTAATGTAGAGTTCATTGTGCTCCTACGAGACATAGCTTGGGTGTGTTTAAGAGGACTTAACGTGACCTTTGCATATTAAAGAATCACACACATGATCACTAAAAGATCCTGACAAATGGAAGGTTACAACACTGGGAGGTCTTCACCTCTGCTCGGACCAACAACGCCAGATGTACCCTAAGGGGGTGAGGACAGGATGCCAGCAGTGTGCAGAGCTCAGCTTACCTCGCACTGGACCCAGGAGTCTGTGAGCTCCTCCCTTCGGGGGGCTCTGGCCACAGATGAAGGTGAAACTGGCGGAGGGTCTGGTCTGGGGAGAGTTCTGTTGGCTACTGCTGCTGCTGGTGCCATTGCTGAAGCTCCGTGCTCTGCTGAGATTATTCTCTGAGGATGAAGCAAAACTGGAAAAAAATAATAATAATAAATTCAACAAGTGGGATCATAAACAGCCAGAAATACAAAACTATTATATTTTTTTTTAACAAACGATAAGGCTTCTTTCACATACACTACTAAGGGTATAAAAGAAGAAAATCTAATGACATGGCCTCCTTGTTCACCTGATCTGAACCCCATTGAGAACCTGTGGTCCATCATCAAATGTGAGATTTACAAGGAGGGAAAACAGTCCACCTCTCTGAACAGTGTCTGGGAGGCTGTGGTTGCTGCTGCACGCAATGTTGATGGTGAACAGATCAAAACACTGACAGAATCCATGGATGGCAGGCTTTTGAGTGTCCTTGCAAAGAAAGGTGGCTATATTGGTCACTGATTTGTTTTTGTTTTGTTTTTGAATGTCAGAAATGTATATTTGTGAATGTTGAGATGTTATATTGGTTTCACTGGTAAAAATAAATAATTGAAATGGGTATATATTAGTTTTTTGTTAAGTTGCCTAATAATTATGCACAGTAATAGTCACCTGCACACACAGATATCCCCCTAAAATAGCTAAAACTAAAAACAATCTAAAAACTACTAACAAAAATATTCAGCTTTGATATTAATGAGTTTTTTGGGTTCATTGAGAACGTGGTTGTTGTTCAATAATAAAATTAATCCTCAAAAATACAACTTGCCTAATAATTCTGCACTCCCTGTATGTGTTTTGGCATTCCTGGTTTTGAGATCCAGCAGGAGATCCGTTTAATGTCCATGCATTCTGAATGGAAAGAGATGCATTCAGGATGTATCCGGATGCCTTCAGTTCCGTCAGCATTCCGTTTTGTGACCGGACACAAAAGCACTGCAAGCTGCGGTTTTGTGTCCGGTCATCGAAACGGAAGAAAACCTGATCAGTCACTAAAAACAACGCAAGTCAATGGTTTTAAAAAAAAAAAAAAAGGGGGGGGGGATCCGTCACCCATTGACTTTTCAATGTCTTTAGTGACAGATCCAGTTAGTTCCATTTTGATTTAACACGGAAGGTTCTGATGGAAAGATGCATACTGATGATGTATAAAACAAAACGGAACCGGTTTGCTTAGGTTTTGAGATCCTCTGCTGGATCGCAAAACCTGAAACCAAAACGCATATGTGAAAGTAGCCTAAAGCAAAAGTGAGGGCATCACCCACAATCTAGGGCCCTCAATCTAGGGCCTCCACCAATCACACATTCATGGCTGTCCACAAGTACAACCCATTAATGTCATTTGAGCCCCCTGTTTACATGGCCTAGGACAGGAGATATCAGAAGTAAACACCCACATTGTGTAAGTCGTTTGACAATCGGACATACCTGCTTGCCTTAGGAGGAGTCTTAGTGCCCTTCTTTCTGGAGCCTCCAAGAGCGGCTCCTTTGGTATTACGGACATGTTTCAGCATCCACTGCCCGCAGGTTGGAGAGGCTGCTGTACTCCGACATGATGAGCCGAGGCCAGGGGTTACACTCCGCCATATCCAGAGCTGCGATGGCAATGGCTCTGCCAACCTGGCAGACACAGAGAAGGTGCAATTAGTGATCGGTAAGTACTCAAGACCAGGCAGGATTTATGATGTCCCTCAATGACATAGATCAGGAACACAAAAACTATATCCTCCCAAAATAACCTGTCAGGAAAATAGCTTGGCCCGTCCCAGGGTGGGAGCCAAAGACTTAATCTGGACATACACATGCTCGGCTCAGCCTTCTCGAAAGATATCCAACATTGGGCCACAGAAGGCCCTCATACACATTAGATGATTGACCAATCCAACCGAAACGTGTCCGGACAGATATTTCCCATCAGGCTACACTCTGCTGATACCCACAGTCCAAGCATATTACACTGCAGCATATGGTATGAACATTAGTACTGTACGGCACAGCGGAGCATGCTCTCTAAAGGGAGGGTCAGCATTGTGGTGTAACTTTCTGCATCTCAAAGCCAAAAGAACAAGCTAAGGTGTGTCAGAGGTGCTGACGAGACAGGCCTCATCACCAAGGCAAGGAGACCACACAACATTCCTGCTGGCCTGCTCAAATAACAACCGTTATGCCACCAGACAATGACCTGGCGGCTGCGATGCCCACAGACGGCAGGTGGGCAGAGGTTAGGTTCAGATCGCTCCACTATTTATCCAGAAACACACAGGTCACGAAGATGTACCAGAAACCATAGGGTATCTACACAGGGACAGCAGAGGGAAGGGCGTGTCGGTCATTACCTGCTCAAATATGTCAGTGGTGAACTTGGGGGGGAAGGCGGGTGGCGGAGGGGGGGTGGCTCTCCCGTTGTCGTGACACGCCCCAGGGATGGTGTTGACACAGCGGCCGGTGTTGTAATTGCACTCCAGAGTGTAGCTGAAATAGTAACAGCACCAAAAGCAAAGACATGCATCACAGACAGAAGAGGGGTCCAAACTTTAATCTCAGGGGCCACAGCTCCGAAATATGGCTGGTCGTGTCTGTTCTGTATAGGCACGAGGGATTCAATCACAGAGCATACAAAAGCCATACATGGGAACAGGAAGCATGGCGTCACGTGACCAGAAGATTACCTCCATCATCTTACCTGTGAACAATCCCCGTGGCTTTGTGTATGGCCACACGACCACTGCCCTCCTTGGACTGACCGTCCCTCTTGTCCTTCGCATACATGTTCTTCTCTGAGAAATTGCAGCCCATGAAATCGAAATGAGCGGAGTTCAGGGAGATGAGCTTAGGATATAATAAGTTCTCCATCTGGAGATAAATGACAAGGAGGGGCAGGATTGTAGCAGTTATATTATTGTACATAGGGGGCAGTATTATAGTAGTTATAATCTTTGCCAATTTTCTGTTTATTCAAACGAATAACAAAAGCTCAGATTTACAATCTCAGGCAAGTATAACAAGTATAACAAATACATTGTAGACGTTACAATAAAGGATCATTTTAGATATTCTTGGAAAACATCCAAGAGTATGCTTAGTGAAGACGATGCTGGATTTCGAATGTATGAACATCTAAGTTAGAGTGGTAACCTTATTGCTGGGTTTAAAACCAAATGTCATATACACAAAGACATGGACAGACAGGGGGAGGCCTTGAATACCATGATGTGTGTTCAAGGTCTAATATGCGTGACATACAAAAAGAAGGGGAGGGGGGGGGATGAAAGGGAAAAGGTTCCTTTTGTAGAGCTGGAAAGTAAGAGTGAAGGGGAGTCAAGCAAAGCCACGATGCAGTCTCCATGGCCACCATAGATCAAGAAATTTCTGTCGTTTTCCCCTCTTCTCAGGCTGCCAGTTCCTCCAAGCGGTAGATTTGATCCGTTTTTTCCCACCATTCTTTTAATGATGGAGGTTTATCTCGTTTCCATTTCAGCGGGACAAGTAGCCTGACTGCTGTGAGCAGCAGTGTAGGTAGACTAGTTTTTGATGGCAAAAAATTATGGTTTGGGCACCAGAGCATCAATAGCTTAGGATCCAATTCTAAAGGGCATCTTGAAGGGCAAACAGTTATAATCTTGTACATAGGAGGCAGTATTATTGTAGTTGTATCCTTGTACATAGGAGCAGTATTATAGTAGTTATATTCTTGTACATAGGAGCAGTATTATAGTAGTTATATTCTTGTACATAGGAGGCAGTATTATAGTAGTTATATTCTTGTATATAGGAGCGGTATTATAGTAGTTATAGTCTTGTACATAGGAGCAGTATTATAGTAGTTATATTCTTGTACATAGGGGCAGTATTATAGTAGTTATATTCTTGTACATAGGAGGCAGTATTATAGTAGTTATATTCTTGTACATAGGAGCAGTATTATAGTAGTTATATTCTTGTACATAGGAGCAGTATTATAGTAGTTATATTCTTGTACATAGGAGCAGTATTATAGTAGTTATATTCTTGTACATAGGAGGCAGTATTATAGTAGTTATATTCTTGTACATAGGAGCAGTATTATAGTAGTTATATTCTTGTACATAGGAGCAGTATTATAGTAGTTATATTCTTGTACATAGGAGCAGTATTATAGTAGTTATATTCTTGTACATAGGAGCAGTATTATAGTAGTTATATTCTTGTACATAGGAGCAGTATTATAGTAGTTATATTCTTGTACATAGGAGCAGTATTATAGTAGTTATATTCTTGTACATAGGAGGCAGTATTATAGTAGTTATATTCTTGTACATAGGAGGCAGTATTATAGTAGTTATATTCTTGTACATAGGAGGCAGTATATAGTAGTTATATTCTTGTACATAGGAGCAGTATTATAGTAGTTATATTCTTGTACATAGGAGGCAGTATTATAGTAGTTATATTCTTGTACATAGGAGCAGTATATAGTAGTTATATTCTTGTACATAGGAGGCAGTATTATAGTTATATTCTTGTACATAGGAGGCAGTATTATAGTAGTTATATTCTTGTACATAGGAGGCAGTATTATAGTAGTTATATTCTTGTACATAGGAGCAGTATTATAGTAGTTATATTCTTGTACATAGGAGCAGTATTATAGTAGTTATATTCTTGTACATAGGAGTCAGTATTATAGTAGTTATATTCTTGTACATAGGAGGCAGTATTATAGTAGTTATATTCTTGTACATAGAGGCAGTATTATAGTAGTTATATTCTTGTACATAGGAGCAGTATTATAGTAGTTATATTCTTGTACATAGGAGCAGTATTATAGTAGTTATATTCTTGTACATAGGAGGCAGTATTATAGTAGTTATATTCTTGTACATAGGAGGCAGTATTATAGTAGTTATATTCTTGTACATAGGAGCAGTATTATAGTAGTTATATTCTTGTACATAGGAGGCAGTATTATAGTGGTTATATTCCTGTACATAGGAGGCAGTATATAGTAGTTATATTCTTGTACATAGGAGGCAGTATTATAGTAGTTATATTCTTGTACATAGGAGTAGTATTATAGTAGTTATATTCTTGTACATAGGAGCAGTATTATAGTAGTGATATTCTTGTACATAGGAGCAGTATTTTAGTAGTTATATTCTTGTACATAGGAGCAGTATTATAGTAGTTATATTCTTGTACATAGGAGTAGTATTATAGTAGTTATATTCTTGTACATAGGAGGCAGTATTATAGTAGTTATATTCTTGTACATAGGAGGCAGTATTATAGTAGTTATATTCTTGTACATAGGAGCAGTATTATAGTAGTTATATTCTTGTACATAGGAGCAGTATTATAGTAGTTATATTCTTGTACATAGGATGCAGTATTATAGTAGTTATATTCTTGTACATAGGAGCAGTATTATAGCAGTTATATTCTTGTACATAGGAGCAGTATTATAGCAGTTATATTCTTGTACATAGGAGCAGTATTATAGTAGTTATATTCCTGTACATAGGAGCAGTATTATAGTAGTTATATTCCTGTACATAGGAGCGGTATTATAGCAGTTATATTCTTGTACATAGGAGCAGTATTATAGTAGTTATATTCCTGTACATAGGAGCGGTATTATAGCAGTTATATTCTTGTACATAGGAGCGGTATTATAGCAGTTATATTCTTGTACATAGGAGCAGTATTATAGTAGTTATATTCCTGTACATAGGAGCGGTATTATAGCAGTTATATTCTTGTACATAGGAGCGGTATTATAGCAGTTATATTCTTGTACATAGGAGCAGTATTATAGTAGTTATATCCTTGTACATAGGAGCAGTATTATAGTAGTTATATTCCTGTACATAGGAGCGGTATTATAGCAGTTATATTCTTGTACATAGGAGCGGTATTATAGCAGTTATATTCTTGTACATAGGAGGCAGTATTATAGTGGTTATATTCTTGTACATAAGGGGCAGTATTATAGTAGCTATATGCTTCAATATAGGGGCATTATTATAGTAGATGCATTCTTGTACACCATGAGCATTATTATAATAGTTATCCTCTTGGTGGCACAGTTCATGAATGAGGACATGTTGATGTAAGGTCTGTACACACACACTGAGAACTCATATTTAGTGTTGGTTTAGAAGCTCCATTAGAGTTAAAATTCCCTCTAAAGTCTATATGACCCACTTCAGGATATAAAAGGTAGACACAGTCACAGAGACCAGAACAGGTCAACTGGATGATGCCCTGCATGCCGAAAAGTAGGACACTGACATTAATGCGTCACCAACAGAAACTCGAGCTAAAGTCAGAGAACATAGAAAACAGGACCTACGGTGGAAGGTGAATTTGTGGGTTTGGAGCACACTTGAAACCATTACAGATCTCTCTGTTACTCTTCTCCCTTCATCAAGTTGACCCTGTACTGTCTCAGATGCACAGGGTCCTGTGATTTGCTGCCTGACATTATACTGAAGCAAATGACCTGATGCAAGGTCTTCCGTCTTTTGGTCATTTGCATGTGGATCAGGTCTCCTCTACACTCCAAAGAAGACATGAGATGGGGCCTATTACTCAGGCTTTGCAAGAAGCGCAAATAATGTACCATCGGGGATCACCTTTATCCCTCACTTTCTAAGGGAACTCTTGATCTCATCCACATAGTCTCTGAAGGTTTGCAGGCCCTTTAGAAAGTTGGTATTTGCATGGATCTACAGGCTACCACAGAAGTCTGCCATGGGCTGGTCATTCAGACCCCCTGTATCATCTCAAGGGGCTCCCACCTTAGTCTAGCTTTTATTTGGGACACTACAGAACCTTCTAGTTCTTGATGTTCTATCACACTTCTGCTCCATTTAGTTTTATAACCGTCTTGTTTCAAAGGTGAGGTTTTGAGGTTCAACCATTGTGGATCATCATGTTGCCTTTCAGATTTGGACTCTGTGGTGGCTGGTCATCCTTCTTTCAGGAACTTTGCTTTCACCCAAATTTTCCTAGAGACATTGCTTATGTCCATGATTTATCCATTTTTTATTTTTATAATTGATATGTTTTGCGCCACATTGCATCTGTCTTGAACAGATGCCTTTATGTTGTGTCACACTGTCTGATGCCTCATCCTGCTACGATCGTCTTTATCTCCTCAACACAATTACTGTAGCTATGGGTGAGGGGTCTAATTCCACACAAAACAGAAGACATTCCTCTCGTATCTTAAACATGCTCCAGATATTATGTCTACAATCACACCTCACCCCACAATCTCATCCTAATTACCTAGACCCTCGGAGCTCCACATGTTCCTCTTTAATCCACCCCAAAGGGAGAATTGTGGTTTTAGAGGGTTACATGATGTTACCTGTCTTACCTCCTCTCGTCTATCAGCATATTACTTGGTGTGCATTTTGTCTTTGACACAACCTTAGACAGGTCAGCCCCTCTTTCACAACCACGTCCTGCCCCTCAGACTGCCATTCCTTTTATTTTTAAATACTATTAGAAGTTTATGAATGGTCAGCAGATGGGTGTTGCCGGTCAGGAGGTGTGTCCCTGCACAGTCTGACACCAGCAGCATTGGTTGGATACAGGCAGACACACCCGCTACTGGTAACACCCAGCAGTTCCTTTACTCCAGGCTGCTGGCAATGTGTAAACTTCTAGCAGGAATAATACAGGATTGGCACAACATAGAGTCATAAGTACAGATTCTCCAAAATTGTTATGACATGGGGAATGCAAGTAATTACCAAGACAGACGTGTCAGGAGATCGGTCCGCTTTAAATTGACCTATAGGGGCTGTGTCATCTAGGACAACTCCAGTCCTCAGGGCACACCTTCTGGTCATGTTTTCAGGATTTACTTCGTATTAAGCAGGCAATATTGTTATTGTCAGTGCATCAGGACTTACCTCAGGTATTCATTCTGTGGGATATTCTCAAATCATGACTGGTAGGTGGGCATTGGGGGAACATTGATCTGAGACACTGGTGGCATATCGCTAGAATATGTCATCAATGTAAGACAGGTAGAGTTCCAGGAGGTGAAGGATAGGCACAGTGCATGCACAGCGTGATCTCCATTCACTTCTTTGGGAGTTCCAAAAATAGCTGAGCAAGCGTGCTCAGATATCTCCAGAACGCCCAGAGAAATGGATGTGGAGAGAACATGCACGGCTACCTCTCCACTCACCTGTATGGGGGTCCTGGAAATAGCCGAGCTGGCTCAGAGACTAAATAATCCTGACTGGTCCTGGTCCATCACAGGGCTCCTGGCCTTGTATCTTCCGAAGGTGGTTAAAGATACCAAATCACTGCTTGCTATGCTTTAGTCTAAAATTGAAAAGGCACTACGATGGACTCCATCCAAATATTACCGATGGGCCAACAAACCTGATAAACTCTTAGTGTAACAACTAGGAGCCAAACAGATACAAATCTGGTATCCAAACTAGACTTGGCCAGACTGCTAATACAGATAGTATTTAGGACATTTTCCATACATACCATCAGAAACTATTCTACTCTTGCCCCTAGGACTGTGGTGGGGGACTTTGTTACGTTCAGTGGGTGGGGAACCATTGTGCCAACTAACCAGTTTGGCCTTTGTGCTAAACCTGAGGGCGTTCTCCTGGCCGCCTAGTATTCACCCTTTAACCCCTATACAGGGATATGGACTTCGCTGCAACTTGGCTGCTTGGCTTGCCTCCTGGAGTAGTCCTGGTGTAGTTGGTTGCTGAACCACAGGAGTCAGAGCACCAAGGACAAAGACAAAAGAGTAGACTTAACACAGTCCAATAGTCAGGGCAGGCTGAGTACATGCGTAATCCAGGTCACAGTTCCAAGGTCGGAGCAGGCGGCAAGGAGCAGAAATCAGAAGACAGACAGGGTTCGGCTCAAAATAACTCAGACGAGATTGTCTTGGCTGTGTACTGAACAAGTAGAAAACCTTAATGCTGAGGCGAGGAGAGGGATCCAGAGCTCAGCAACTTAACCAGCGACAGAGGCAGGAGAAAGGGACTATGTATCGTGGCCAAAACCTGGCTTGCTTTTTATATGACAACCGAGGAGGTAGACTTTACTATTAGGAACTTGAAGTTTGGTAGACCTCTTTCTCCAGACGGTCTATATCAGCACTTATTACAAAACATTCTCCTCTCCATGGACTTCACATATCCTCCTGTATGGTCTCCACCTTTGGCAGGGAAAACCTATGCCCTCAGAATTTTCCTCTGCTATGGTTGCAGTTGCGCCCAAGCCTTAGAAGGGATGATCTGGTGTCCACCAATTACAGACCTCTTTCACACAACTCACATACTAAAGTCACGTTTGCACTGTGCTGACTAGCAGACAATTACATCTTCCTTCCTGACAATTCTCTGCTCGTCAGTGGAAGTGAGAGCCGCATTTACATGCAGTGATCACCTCCAGTGTATGGGGAGTATAGATCACTACTACCGTCGCTCGACCTCACTAAATATATTGTTTCGGCGGAGCAGATCACTGTTCACACAGCGCGACCTGCTGCCCAGAAATGAGGATTGAGGTGTCCACATCATAGATCGTTTTACCCAATGGATATGTGTTTCTCGTTCATCAGGGAATCTGCGGCACTTCAACGCGGGCAGATAATCGGTACCAAGCGTTCATGGGTCCGTTCCCAATAATGTGCGGTGTAAATGAGCCTCAAGATTTTCACTTCTATGCGAGCTTATAGATGGCGTCTTCCAGCTTTGGTCCATGCGGATCAAGTGGGATCCCAGTCAAAGACTTATTAGAAAGATCTTAAAAACCATTCATCTCACCAAAGTTGTCCTCCACACAGATGGCCCTCTGGACACTAAAAAGGCCTTAGATAGATTTCGTAAGACTATTTCGAGTTCTTTCTAGTACTGGCTATTAAATCCCTGTATTCTGATCCAGATGCCATGGTAAATCCCCAGCTACCGCATTTCATCCTTTTAAGATCCAGCATGCAGTTATTTAGGGATGCACTCTTCCCCGGTTTACTTGCTTTCATAACAACCCGAATAACTCAGGAGTCAAAATTGGTCAGACTTAGTAGAAGCTTAGGCTGTTCATCGATGATCTGATTCGGTCACTAAAGAAGCTTCAGAACTCCCAACATTTCTTACATGTCTCCGCAGTCTTGGGGGGCCTCAGTTCAATCACAACAACTCTGAAATACTCTACTGTAATATTCCCCCCGGATGCAAAAACCATTAGACCATACCGCTGGTTTTCAATCCAAGCTGCAGCATTTTCTCCGATTGGGGCTCTCCTTGACCAACCATTCAGATGCTTCATACAAGGTTGGCCATCCACCTATGTGTAAATCTGGGGCTGAGGCAAGCTGTCCACCTCTTGGCTAGGCAGGTTTCATACAATAAAGATGGTGGTTCTTCCACAATTTCTGTATTTATATAGATCTCTTCCTAAATCGGTTCCTTTAAAGCAGGGGTGGGGAACCTCCGGCCTGCAGGCTGCATTCATGTGGCCCCCGGCCCCCTGCCAGAACCAATTGTGAAAATGTTAATGATCGCTTCCATTATGGAAGTGGTCATTAGCAGGTGGGAGCCACAGAAGATGAGAACAGCGCTGCACTGGCTGTACTGCCCTTCTTTGGTCTTCTTCTAGTCCCACGCTGTGTCCTGACACATACAGCGTCCGGACATAGTGCGCGTCTACGTGCACTATTTACCTGGTGCTGTGCACTGTCAGGCGGAGAGAAAGACCAGGGAGGGTAAGAGAATCTGCCAAGTGGCAGCGCTGTCCGGAGCTGGAGAGGTACATTTATTTTAAATGTTTGATCTGAGGTCTGACTGGGGCTGATTTGAGGCTAATCGAGGGTGGGGAGGGTCTGATGTGAGGCTGGGAGGCCTATTGGGGGGTCTGACGTGAGGCTGGGAGGCCTATTGGGGGGTCTGACGTGAGGCTGGGAGGCCTATTGGGGGGTCTGACGTGAGGCTGGGAGGCCTATTGGGGGGTCTGACGTGAGGCTGGGAGGCCTATTGGGGGGTCTGACGTGAGGCTGGGAGGCCTATTGGGGGGTCTGACGTGAGGCTGGGAGGCCTATTGGGGGGTCTGACGTGAGGCTGGGAGGCCTATTGGGGGGTCTGACGTGAGGCTGGGAGGCCTATTGGGGGGTCTGACGTGAGGCTGGGAGGCCTATTGGGGGGTCTGACGTGAGGCTGGGAGGCCTATTGGGGGGTCTGACGTGAGGCTGGGAGGCCTATTGGGGGGTCTGACGTGAGGCTGGGAGGCCTATTGGGGGGTCTGACGAGAGTCTGGGAGGCCTATTGGGGGGTCTGACGAGAGTCTGGGAGGCCTATTGGGGGGTCTGACGAGAGTCTGGGAGGCCTATTGGGGGGTCTGACGAGAGTCTGATCTAAGGCTGGGGGTCCTGATCTGAGGTTGAGAAGTCTGATGGGGGTGTGATCTGAGGCTGATGTAGGCTGGGGGGTCTGATAGAGACAGGGACAGTGAAAGCTGGGTGAACCCCTCTCTGGGTTTAGCTTGGCTGTCATTAATGCCAAATAAAGAACTAAATATATAACATTCTCAACTTAAAATTTAAACTGCTATGTGTGGTCAAAATGGCGCCTGTACTATTTGTAATATATACGGTGCAGGCGCCATTTTGTGCTTCAAAAACACAGCGCTCTAGATTGTTTTTAATTAAAGCACAATTTCTGTAACTTAACCCTAAGTCACTTATATGTTTGACCAAATTTTGCAGTCAAATTTTTAAGTTGAGAATTTTGCATGGCCCCCGAACAATGTTACAAATATCCAAATGGCCCTCGGCAGCAAAAATGTTCCCCACCCCCGATGTAAAGGATTCAGAAGCTTTACAAGATGACCTTTCAATACATACTTTCCTCCAAATAGCCTCATATTCCAAGGGGAACCAAGTGAAGGGAACCATCAGTCCTAAACATCATAGGTCACAAGACTGGATCAACTGTTCCTTGTGCATTCACCTTCTGATTCAACCCCTCCTTGGGTCCCATTGCAATCAGACTTCCTCCACTTTCATGTAGGACCCTTATCTAGATGCCTTCTCATTTGCCCTTGATTTCAGGCACAGTGGTTACTTTCCTATTGTTCCTTGCTCTTGTGGAGGTCGGGGCGCTCTCTGTACCCTCTGTCTCCAGCGTTTGATCTGTTTGGTAACGTATTCATGGTTTTCTTAGAAACTCACTAGGATCCATGATCTACTATGTGGAAAATTGAGGTCACCATCCTATTTTACTGATAATATACCATATTTTCCACACTATAAGTTGTTACCGATGGAGAAAAAGAAGAAGAAAAAAAAAATTATCGAACCAAATGGTGTTATTTTGTGATCTGTGGTTTGCAAACGCTGTCTGGGCAAAGGGCCCTAAACAGGAAAGTGGGATGTGAACAGGAACTCTGAGGTGTGCCCACAAGTCACAGGAGGAGGACACTGCCTTTCGGCTGAGAAATGGTCAGTAAGGGCAGTCAGGTTACAGAGGCTGAAACATCTAATCAAGTTCTACATAGGAGTTATCTGGTTCCATCTCCATGTATTCCATATATCTGAATGCATCTCCTTTATTTTTGGGAGGCCACAATAATGAGGGCACTATGTATGTATGTATGTATGTATGTATCTTGCCCTGTTGTTGCCTCGTGATGCGATTGTACATTTTCTCTTATTTCAGAATCATTAGGGATGACTTTAGAAAAAAGACCACCTGGATAACCCTATCCAGACATAACATGATTATAGCAGCTCGCACTCACCTGCTCGTTCTCATCTGTGAAGTAGTTCCCATACATAAAGCATCCTCTTTTCGAAGCGTGACCATGAAGGTCCACATAGAAGGCAATACCACTTTCCTGAGGAGGAACAGAGGTTGTGGCCTCATTGCTGCTATCAGTGTCCAAACGGGACTCGCCATGGTCGCCGTCAACTTCAGCCTTGAGATCCGGCCCCAAGGCCCAAAGTTCCTTCTCCCTGGTGAAGTCCTCGTCTTCGGGTAAGATGGTGGTTTCTTGCGTCAGGCCCTGAGATGTCACATATGGACCCTTCCTGTCCATACTGTTTAACAGGTTATTTGTCTTCTCTATGTCAGACAAGTCGTCCTCTGTGGGGAGCTGTGTCGGGGAATGATTCAAAGTCTTTGGTCGGAGTGCAGGGTTAGAGGGGGAAAGAGTTGTGGTATTCCTCGAGTCGGGATCACTGGAACGGACGCGGTCATGGATATGGTGGTAGAGGAGGACAGACTTTGCTCCATAGACTGATGGGTGAAGCTCAAAATCTGGGGCAAGATATTGCCGGTTCAGGTTCACTCCCCGAGTATCTGTCCTGTAAGACGAGGGAAGGACCGGTCAGAAATATCACACCGGCCAGTCAAATATAATGAAGTACCCACGCTTGTCCCATTGGTATGATGAAGCATGTTATATAATAAGTACATTAAACCGTGAAACAAGAAAATGGAATATAAAACCTGAATATTAAGGGATGGGTGTAGACCAAAGGTAAAGTAAAGGAGGGAACGGAAAGAATTTGTCCCCTGAGAAAGGACGTAGCAGAGATGCCCTTCACCCTATCGGGATCCCAGCTCAGTCATCCCCAGGAGGTCAGGGAAATAAGACCCAACCAGAGTAACCCCTATACTTTTTCCATAAACCCCACATATTTGCAAACTTGATTGGGGAACGGGTCTCCCGGTGTGTTAGCTCTTCAAATCTGTTCTTCGTTGATCTGCCTATGTGCAATCAGAACTCTGGCTCACCAACTCTCGCCAAAAGAGGATGTAGTACTTTGGTGTTACTCAGAGCCTGTACTTCCATGAATAGACTTAGGAGGCACAGTTTGGGCAATACCACATAATTGTATTTGTGCACAGGTGACCAGAATTCTGCTACTTAAGGACACGGTCACCATAGATGGAAGCAGGAGCCTCTCTCTCGTCCACACCTCCAGCAAGTGTGGTTACAGTCAACAGGAGTATGATGCCATCTAGTAAGTACTTTATAGTAGTTTTCCTGCAACTTAATACAATGGAAAATTTTTGTGGAGAGTGAAATTTACCCACCAAGATCCTGTTCCCACTGGTCTAATTTTTGGAAGAAAGAGTGTATATATGGCCGAGATCTTTTTCTGAGGCTCTAAATTTTGTAAGGCGTAGTTCTCAAATATAGACCTTTGCTAAAGAGGGAACATTCCTCTTGATATATCCCATGAGGTGATGGATGTGAAAGGTGAAGAGGTCAATAAGAACAAGGGCAGAGTCCCCAGATCACAGAGATCAAGTAGTGGGAGATGCTTAGAAGATGTGGTGGTAGGTATGCTGGATGCCTGAGGCGAGTCCAGTGATGCATCTCTAATCTGCATCAGTTCCACTGGGTTGACTAATAGACTCGCTCAGTCCCCCTAAATCCCAAGGTGTAAGTGTGGGTTTGGTCAAGACATTAGGAGTATGCTGTGGTCCATTAGCCCGGAGAAGTAAACTGCACATGGAGAGTTCAGCTTGGATATCCAGTTGGTCTACAGGTGCCCTCAGCCAGTCCAGACAGCGGGTGCTTTGAATTGTCTTGTAGGAAGATCTAAAATCATGGCGCTCTAGTCCTCCCTGTCCAATAGACTACACAAGGCAAGTGTGAGCTAAATCGGGGCTTCTGCCTCCACCACAGAAAGGCATACAAGATGGACTTCATGGAGTTTGATCGGGAGGACTTGTAGATCAGAACGTTGAAATCTAAAACACTAAATATTTATTAATATTTTGATTAAAACGTATAGGAAGGGAAGGGTTAATGTGTGTCCGAAAGTATCAAACCTGCGTTATATCTGCAGAGTTTAATGGACCAAACAGTAGCTCTCAGCTGCGGAACCGCGTATCCTAATGCGTACAGCGGTTCTTTTCATTGTTAGGGTACTTTTACACTTGCGTTGTGAAGATCCGGCAGGCTGTTCTGTCGGCGGAACTGCCTGCCAGATCCGGAAATCCGAGTGCAAACAGATGCGGATCCGTGTAGGAAATGCATTGAAAACACCAGATTATTTTTATTTTTTTTTGCATTTTTAGTGCAGACTGGAAAACCGGATCAGTTTTGCAGGAACATTTGGTGCTGGATCCGGCATTAATGCATTTCAATGGAAAATAATGCTGGCAAGTGTTCCGGAATTTTGGACGGAGAAAATACCACGGCCAAATACTGTAAGTGACTGAACTGAAGACATCCTGACCCATACTGAACGGATTGCTTCCCATTCAGAATGCATTGGGATAAAACTGGTCAGTTCTTTTCCGGTATTGAGCCCCTAGGACGGAACTCAATGCCGGAAAAGAATAACGCTAGTGTGAAAGTACCCTGATGTGTAACGCTTCTAAACCACAGAGTAATTACCAGTGTGAATGGGGAATTCGTTCCATACTCTCATCCTGGGGCAGTTCCGCCCGTCATACAGAGTGCCCCTTGCTTCCTATCTCCACTCACACAACACAGCTACATCTACTCTACGCGTTACGCTTGTTACTAATGGCCATCCTAGTGCCGAGACAGCCGCCTCACCAGACGAGGCGTGCATGTCTCTGTTTTGTTGTAGTATTCTCTCTACTCCTGATGAGCTTAGTAACAAGCGAAACGCGTAGAGTAGATGTAGTAGGCATTATTTTCCATTGAAATTCATTAAGTGTTCTGGCAAAACGGACCCGGTTTTCAGTCTGCGCATGCGCAGACCTTTAAAAATGCAAAAATAAATAAATACCAGGATCCGTTTTTCCAGGATGACACTGGAGAGACGGATCCGGTGTTTCAATGCATTTCTTAGACGGATCCGCATCTGATTTGCACTCGGATTTCCGGATCCTTCGACAGGAACAGCCTGCCAGATCTTCACAACGCAAGTGTAAAAGTACCCTAACAATAAAAAGAACCGCTGTACGCATTAGGATACGCGGTTCCGCAGCTGAGAGCTACTGTTTGGTCCATTAAACTCTGCAGATATAACGCAGGTTTGATACTTTAGGACACACATTAACCCTTCCTATACGTTTTAATTGAAATATTAATAAAGATTTAGTGTTTTAGTTTTCAACGTTCTGATCTACAAGTCCTCCTGAAACTCAAACTCCATGAAGTCCATCTTGTATGCCTTTCTGTGGTGGAGGCAGAAGCCCCGATTTAGCTCACACTTGCCTTGTGTAGTCTATTGGACAGGGAGGACTAGAGCGCCACGATTTTAGATCTTCCTACAAGACAATTCAAAGCACCCGCTGTCTAGACTGGCTGAGGGCACCTGTAGACCAACTGGATATCCAAGCTGAACTCGCCATGTGCAGTTTACTTCTCGGGGCTAATGGACCACAGCATACTCCTAATGTCTTGACCAAACCCACACTTACACCTTGGGATTTAGGGGGACTGAGCGAGTCTTTATTAGTCAACCCAGTGGAACTGAGGCAGATTAGAGATGCATCGCTGGACTCGCCTCAAGCATCCAGCATACCTACCACCACATCTTCTAAGCATCTCCCACTACTTGATCTCTGTGATCTGGGGACTCTGCCCTTGTTCTTATTGACCTCTTCACCTTTCACATCCATTACCTCATGGGATATATCAAGAGGAATGTTCCCTCTTTAGCAAAGGTCTATATTTGAGAACTACGCCTTACAAAATTTAGAGCCTCAGAAAAAGATCTCGGCCATATATTCACTCTTAATTCCATAAATTAGACCAGTGGGAACAGGATCTTGGCGGGGAAATTCTCAGAAGCAGGAAACTGTGTTTTTTTTGTTTTTTTTTCCACTCTCCAAAAGTACTTACTAGATGGCATTCTACTCCTGTTGACGGTGACCACACTTGCTGGAGGTGTGGACGAGAGAGAGGCTCCTGCTTCCATCTATGGTGACCGTGTCCTAAAGTAGCAGAATTCTGGTCACCCGTGCACAAATACAATTATGTGGTATCGCCCAAACTGTGGCCTCCTAAGTCTATTCATGGAAGTACAGGCTCTGAGTTGATGTAGTGGAGCGTAAACCATACTTCTACTCTTTACAGTGACTCGTAGATACAGAACTTTCGGTAAAACAATCTTTTTAAGCAGGCCAAGTTTAGATAAAGAAGCAACTTGTTGAAGCGATAAAGATGGGAGTTTGAGGGATGTTAACCAGTTGTCAATAAGAGCTTCCTGCTCCATTCCTTCTGTGGGGGAGGGGTATATAGCCTTCTACATTACTCACCAAGTCAGTGATGCGCAGGTCTTACTAGGAGTGGGAAGAGGGGGTTGGCTTTCCTCTGTGTCATTTCAGAGACACGTAGCCTCCAGAGCGGAATGGAGACTGAACTGATGCATTCTGAGCCGATCCTTTTCCATTCAGAATGCATTAGGGCAAAACTGACCCGGTTTGGACCGCCTGTGAGAGCCCTGAACGGGGGCGTGAAGGTGGCCCAAGCACGTTCTTAAGGTCATTACGAGGCCAGGTCAGGTGATCCCATATCTCTGGAGACTGACGAGGTTTTTGAGAAAGTTCCAACCTCTGAACCACCATCTGCAACTCAGTAATGGTCTTTTCTCTGGTTTGGTCTAAATGGGCCTCCAAGGCCAAGAAGTGCCCCCTGACTACCGGTTTATGGTCTTCTCATAACAGCCCCGGGGAGGCACCAAGGTGGAGATACTCAGTAAGGACTCCCTCTATTTGCTTCAGATGTGTTTCCTTATCAAGAAGGGTAACAGGCGCCATCTTGAATCAGCCTTGGGAAGACCCTTCAGACAATACTCCATAAACCCTGGAGGATGGTCCGATAGCAGCATAATGCCTATCCTCGTGCTATGTGACGGTAAAAAGAATCATCTCTGTCCTGGGATGGACCACCCCCCACTAATCAGTAATCCATTAAGGACCAGTAATGGACAGCAGTGTCACCCCCAAATACTCACCTGTAATGTCCCCTCACCACCCCATCAGGGTTCAGCATGGGAATGAGCTTGAAGATGAACATGCGCCTCAGCATGGCCGCCCGGGGGTCGTCCTGCCTCAGGATAAATTCCAAGAAGCCGTTGAAGACAAAGCTGGAGGGCGTCTCCCCTGGGTGAACGCGGCTGCTCAGGAAGAACACCTGTTGACGGTGGCACAGCAGAGGTCAGATAAAGAGCCGGTAATGTGTGTGGGGGGGGGGGAATGGGGTCATATTCACACTCACCCTCTTCCCAGAGAAGCAAAACGGCCGTGGACAGGAGCGATCCGGGAACAGCTTGTCCAGTCTGGGCTCCCGTTCCTCCATCATCCCGTGGCAGGAGCTGATGGTGAGAAGGTCGACGCGGAGGCCCTCCAGGGAGTGACAGAGAAGCTCCCGATGGTAGTAGATGGATTCGGGCGGGCTGCTGCAGAGGACAGCAGAGATTTAATAGTCACACTGCCGGACAACTGCTCCTCTCCCCCGCCCACATCTCCAGGGTCTGCCCTGATCTCAGGATGTTCCACAGACTCCTTGTGAAGTGTGCCCCGGACAATCACCATGTACCATAAAGGCTGCAAAACCCTCCTGACCAGGTCCTGGAGTCCAGGCAGGTTACGTCACAAAGCCTAAGCTGCGAGAAGTACTAGGTCGGGGCAGATATTCAGAGAGATGCAGCGACTGATCTTCATCACGTACGTCTCCCCGTTACCGGCTGGCGACAATACTGCCCCAATAAAACCCTATAGGGTGGCAGCTTACCTGCCGGGAGACATGACCTTGCTGTCGGAGAATCGGTCGTCCAGGCCGGACAGCAGCTCTTGGCTCTCCTCATAAGAGAAAGGGTAGCAGAAAGCAAAGTAGGTGGTGGCGCCGCGGCAGTCCAGGAAGCGGTGGGCAAACGACAGGACAAACTGGTTCTCCACCATCTGTAGAGAGGAGAAAGCGATGAGTGACCCCTGCCAGGTCATGTCTGAGAGGTTGTCACAGCCCCGCCCCCTGTCACTGACATCACTGATCTATTACAATGTGATCAGACATGAGAGCCACACCTCTTATACTACAGTAACATCTATTACTGCCGACAACCAGCCCGTATATCACGTCTGGGAGGTTGTTACAGCCCCGTCCCCTGACCTTATACTACAGTAACATCTATTACTGCCGACAACCAGCCCGTATATCACGTCTGAGAGGTTGTCACAGCCCCGCCCCCTGTCACTGACATCACTGATATATTACAATGTGATCAGACATGAGAGCCACACCTCTTATACTACAGTAACATCTATTACTGCCGACAACCAGCCCGTATATCACGTCTGGGAGGTTGTTACAGCCCCGTCCCCTGACCTTATACTACAGTAACATCTATTACTGCCGACAACCAGCCCGTATATCACAGCCCCGTCCCCTGACCTTATACTACAGTAACACCCATTACTGCCGACAACCAGCCCGTATATCATGTCTGGGAGGTTGTCACAGCCCCGCCCTGTTACTGACATCACAGAATATTAAAACAACAAGCGTCCCCTAGTGAGCACTATTCTCCTGCTGTATAGCCTCTACAGTTTATCGGGGTCTCCCTGACTATGGGGTAGGGAGGGGTACAGTCCAGCATAATGATAGGGGATACCTGGAAGGTGGGTCTTTCGCGGACACGCTCCCAGCGTGAGCGGATGGGGACAGTGCGAACGAATGGCGCCATTCCCTGGCCGTACAGCTTGCTCTGTTTATTCATGTTCATGATGTTTATTTTAATGAGTTTCCCCGGAGCTCCGCCTCTTACGCTAAAGTAAAACCAGGACCTGCAGAGAGAGAGTCAGGATGTACATGATGTGGGGAATCTGCGCCCTGCCCCCCACTATGCTTTGCCAGAGGGTAACAGCGCTGCCTCCAGCCCTTGACGCCGCCCACACCCAGCCCCCGACACTGCCCACCATGCACCACCCAGCCCCCTGCGCTCGACGCCACCAAGCCCCCTGCGCCACCAAGCCCCCTACGCTCGACAACGTCCGCCACCCAGCCCCAAGCGCTCTGCGCCAACCAGCCCTCGCCACCCAAGCCCCAGGCACTCAACGCCACCCACCAACCAGCCCTCCTCGCCACCCGCCACCCAGCCCCCGGCGCTCCACGCCGCCCGCCACCAAGCCCAAGGCACTCAGCGCCACCCACCACCCAGCCCTCCTCGCCACCCGCCACCCAGCCCCCGGCGCTCCACGCCGCCCGCCACCAAGCCCAAGGCACTCAGCGCCACCCAGCCCTCGATTACATCCGCCACCCAGCCCCAGGCGCTCGGCTCCACCCACCAACCAGCCATCCTCGCCACCCAGCGCCAGGCGCCACCCACCACCCAGCCCTCTACGACGTCCGCCACCAGCCCCAGGCTCTCGGCGTCACCCACCAACCAGTCCTCCTCGCCACCCACCACCCAGCCCTCCACGCCGCCCGCCACGCAGCCCGCAGAGTTCATTATTAGCAAGGGCTCTGCCACAATTGGCAACCTCCATGACGAGACAATGCCAGGCATCTCGCGGCAAATTGGCGTCACATACCTGTTTCCATTCTCGTACTCTGTGTCTGCGCAGTCCGGCTTCGTCCCAGACGTTAAACTCGTAGTCGGGGGTGGGTGTACAGCTGCTGGTCCCTGCCCCGCTGCTGCCATTACTGCTGGACAAGTCCCCGTCTCCATCGGACCTCTCTACCTTCTCCACCCGAGCTAAATTTCCAGAATCGAACTTGGAGCTGAAGAGTAACCCCCCACAGCGGACTTCCATCACAACACGACGGCGGCTGAGAGGAAGCTCATTCTCCGGGAGTCTGTAAGACAGAAAGAGGTCATGTGACCACCCATGTTAAGCGGGAGCAAACACCAAAGACAGGTCATCAGGTCATGTGACCACTAGCATTACATGGTCATGTGACCGTTGACATTACATGGATGCGGACACCAAGGACAGGACTTGTGACCACAGGCATTATATGGACACATAAACACCCACCAAGGACAGGTCATATGACTGTTTACATTACATGGATGCAGACGCCAAGGACAGGTCACATGACCACAAGCTTTACGTGGACACACACATGTAGCGCATCATCAGGATAAAATAAGGTCTAATTACACCAAACCGCAGAAGGACCACCACGGGGCACTGATCTTTCAACACAACAACCAGCAGGGAGCACTGAAGACAATGCCCACACATCCCTGAATATACTGACCATGATCCGCCAGACGGGTGACTGCTGCCGTGTTCTCCGTACCTCGTGTATCTTCTCATGAAAAGGGCCTAAGAAGGAATAAAGAAGGTTATGAGACCTATTGTGGCGAAACCAACCTCGTACAGCATCGAGTGCAGGACACGGGGCAGTATCATCAGTCCATACAAGTCTCCAACCCTCTGCTGACTCCATAACTGCAGAGTCCAGACCTCCTCTGTGTCGGGAGCTTCATGGCCGAGCAGCTGCACAATGCCAGGCGTCGGATGGACGTTATAAAGCCGTCACCACTGGACTCTGGAGCCGCATTGTGCCAGCTGTGAGGTCTGGTGGAGGAGGGGTGATGTTGGGGGGGGGGGGGGTCGGTTCAGGGGTTGCCTCACCCCTTAGGTTCCAGTGAAGGGAAATCTTAAAGGGGTTCTGCAGTTTTTTTTTTTAAACTGATGATCTATTCTCTGGATAGATCATCAGCATCTGATCGGTGGGGGTCCGACACCCGGGACCCCCGCCGATCAGCTGTTTGAGAAGGCAACGGCGCTGGAAGTAGAGCACAGGCCAGTGATACTAGTCGTGACGTCACTGGGCCTGCAGTACACAGAGAAAAGCCAGCGGTGCTCCTCGACCATTGCTGCCTTCTCAAACAGCTGATCGGTGGGAGTCCCGTGTGTCAGACCCCCGCCGGTCAGATGCCGATGATCTATCCAGAGGAAAGAAACTGCAGAACCGCTTTAATGCTTCAGCAGAGAAGACATTGAGGACAATTGGATGGTGACAGCTTTGTGGGAGCAGTTTGGGAAAGGCCCTTTCCCGCTCCAGCAAGGTCCATAAAGGTATGGCTGGTGACCGGCCGCGCAGAGTGCTGACCCCAACCCAATCCAATACCTAGAATGGATATTACTGAGACTGGCCATCTTGTCTGATGTCAGTGTCTGTCCAGTCCTCCGGTGAACGCTGATAGGACCATCAACTGCAGACAGTTGTGTCCAGTGATGGAAGCAGGTTCTGCCTGGGTACGAAGGATGGCAGGAGGGCTGGAGAGTGCCTGCTGCCATCATACATACTGCGGAGACAGGAGTAACAGCAGGTGGCATGTGCGGGACACCACTACCTACCATGCCCGGTCTGGTGTCTGCGGAGGGTACACTGACCGGCCTACGATGTGTCCAGGACATCGGAGAACCAGTCCGACTGACATTTTTGGGCTAATTTAGGAGAGGTGGTGTTCCAACAAGATAACACCCGCTGTATACTGGCTGCACCGCACAACATGTTCTACAGGGTTTAAAGAGGACCTCTCATGGGTCCGGACATTATAAACCAAGTATCAGGGTACGTAGGGCATACAGCGGGGATCTAACTGCACTCCATTCTCCTGCTGTGGCCCCCGTTGTATTCTTCCGCCTGGTATGCTAATTTTAGCATCGGAACAATGTCTCCTGCATGTGTGACATATATCCGACCGGCCTCCTGCATGTGTGACATATATCCGACCGGTCTCCTGCATGTGTGACATATATCCGACCGGTCTCCTGCAGGTGTGACATATATCCGACCGGTCTCCTGCATGTGTGACATATATCCGACCGGTCTCCTGCAGGTGTGACATATATCCGACCGGTCTCCTGCAGGTGTGACATATATCCGACCGGTCTCCTGCAGGTGTGACATAATCCGCCCGGCCTCCTGCATGTGTGACATATATCCGACCGGTCTCCTGCATGTGTGACATATATCCGACCGGCCTCCTGCATGTGTGACATATATCCGACCGGCCTCCTGCATGTGTGACATATATCCGACCGGCCTCCTGCATGTGTGACATATATCCGACCGGTCTCCTGCATGTGTGACATATATCGACGGTCTCCTGCATGTGTGACATATATCCGACGGTCTCCTGCATGTGTGACATATATCCGACCGGTCTCCTGCATGTGTGACATATATCCGACCGGCCTCCTGCATGTGTGACCTATATCCGACCGGCCTCCTGCATGTGTGACATATATCCGACCGGCCTCCTGCATGTGTGACATATATCCGACCGGCCTCCTGCATGTGTGACATATATCGACGGCCTCCTGGGAATATCCGACGGCCTCCTGCATGTGTGACATATATCCGACCGGCCTCCTGCATGTGTGACATATATCCGACCGGCCTCCTGCATGTGTGACATTATCGACCGGCCTCCTGCATGTGTGACATATATCCGACCGGTCTCCTGCAGGGTGTGACATATATCCGACCGGTCTCCTGCATGTGTGACATATATCCGACCTGTCTCCTGCATGTGTGACATATATCCGACCGGTCTCCTGCATGTGTGACATATATCCGAACCGGTATCCTGTAGGTGTGACATATATCCGACCGGTCTCCTGTAGGTGTGACATATATCCGACCGGTCTCCTGCATGTGTTGACATATATCCGACCGGCCCTCCTGCATGTGTGACATATATCCGACCGGTCTCCTGCATGTGTGACATATATCCGACCGGTCTCCTGCAGGTGTGACTATATCCGACCGGTCTCCTGCAGGTGTGACATAGATCCGACCGGTCTCCTGCAGGTGTGACATATATCCGAACCGGCCTCTGCATGTGTGACATATATCCGAGCCGGCCTCCTGATGGTGACATATATCCGACCGGCCTCCTGCATGTGTTACATATATCCGACCGCCTCCTGCATGTGTGACATATATCCGACCGGCCTCCTGCATGTGTGACATATATCCGACCGGCCTCCTGCATGTGTGACATATATCCGACCGGTCTCCTGCATGTGTGACATATATCCGACCGGTCTCCTGCATGTGTGACATATATCCGACCGGTCTCCTGCATGTGTGGACATATATCCGACCGGCCTCCCTGCATGTGTGACATATATCCGACCGCCTCCTGACCTGGCCCCCTACACGAACGGCCTCCTGCATATGGTGTGGACATATATCCGACCGGCCTCCTGCATGTGTGACCTATATCCGACGGCCTCCTGCATGTGTGACATATATCCGACCGGCCTCCTGCATGTGTGACATATATCGACCGGCCTCCTGCATGTGTGACATATATCCGACCGGCCTCCTGCATGTGTGACATATATCCGACCGGCCTCCTGCATGTGTGACTATATCCGACCGGCCTCCTGCATGTGTGACATATATCCGACCGGCCTCCTGCATGTGTGACATATATCCGACCGGTCTCCTGCAGGTGTGACATATATCCGACCTGTCTCCTGCAGGGTGTGACATATATCCGACCGGTCTCCTGCATGTGTGACATATATCCGACCGGTCTCCTGTCAGGTGTGACATATATAGACCGGTCTCCTGATGTGTGACCTATATCCGAACGGTCTCCTGTAGGTGTGACATATATCCGACCGGTCCTCCTGTAGGTGGACATATATCCGACGGTCTCCTGCATGGGTGCATATATCCGACCGCCTACCTGCATGTGTGACATATATCCGAACCTGGTCTCCTGCATGTGTGACATATATCCGACCGTCCTCCTGCATGTGTGACATATATCCGACCGGTCTCCTGCAGGTGTGACATATATCCGACCGGTCTCCTGCATGTGTGACCTATATCCGACCGGTCTCCTGTAGGTGTGACATATATCCGACCGGGTCCTCCTGCATGTGTGACATATATCCGACCGGTCTCCTGCATGTGTGACATATATCCGACCGGTCTCCTGCATGTGTGACATATATCCGACCGGCCTCCTGCATGTGTGACATATATCCGACCGGCCTCCTGCATGTGTGACATATATCCGACCGGCCTCCTGCATGTGTGACATATATCCGACCGGTCTCCTGCATGTGTGACATATATCCGACCGGTCTCCTGCATGTGTGACATATATCCGACCGGCCTCCTGCATGTGTGACATATATCCGACCGGTCTCCTGTAGGTGTGACATATATCCGACCGGTCTCCTGTAGGTGTGACATATATCCGACCGGTCTCCTGTAGGTGTGACATATATCCGACCGGTCTCCTGCATGTGTGACATATATCCGACCGGCCTCCTGCATGTGTGACATATATCCGACCGGTCTCCTGCATGTGTGACATATATCCGACCGGCCTCCTGCATGTGTGACATATATCCGACCGGTCTCCTGCATGTGTGACATATATCCGACCGGTCTCCTGCATGTGTGACCTATATCCGACCGGTCTCCTGTAGGTGTGACATATATCCGACCGGTCTCCTGCATGTGTGACATATATCCGACCGGTCTCCTGCATGTGTGACATATATCCGACCGGTCTCCTGCATGTGTGACATATATCCGACCGGCCTCCTGCATGTGTGACATATATCCGACCGGCCTCCTGCATGTGTGACATATATCCGACCGGCCTCCTGCATGTGTGACATATATCCGACCGGCCTCCTGCATGTGTGACATATATCCGACCGGTCTCCTGCATGTGTGACATATATCCGACCGGTCTCCTGCAGGTGTGCCATATATCCGACCGGCCTCCTGCATGTGTGACATATATCCGACCGGCCTCCGGTAAGTACCTCCATCTACCAGTATATGACATAGGGGCAGCCCGCTCCGGTAAGTACCTCCAGCAGGTGACAGCCGTCAGTGCCCCGGTAGGTCTCCTCCGCTCCGTTCACACCTCCCCTCTCATCACAGCTGAGCTCCGTAACCCAAACAAACCTCCCCCCTCCTTTCCATTCCGGGCAAGCAGGCAACAAGCCGCGCTGTGATTGGTCCGCCTCACCAGCTACGTATAATGCGCTTGTTGATTCGCTTCTGAACCGTTGCGTTCCTCGCCTCGCTGTGAGGAAAGGGCGGGGACTAAAGACCTGTTTCCATGGAGACCAAACCAGTAACGGCAGGGGCTAGTGACCTGGGCGGCGCCTGTGAGGTGACAGACTGCAGGACGGGTGGAGCGCTCTGCTCCAGCGCCTTCGATAGCTCAGTTGGTAGAGCGGAGGACTGTAGAGGAAATGCAGACATCCTTAGGTCACTGGTTCGATTCCGGTTCGAAGGACATTTTATTCCTGGAAGAAAAATTACTGTAAAATGTCATTATGATAACCTCCCTATAGAGAAAATAACTGACATTATTATATTATATTGGAGTTCATTATCTCCCCATAGCGGGTTCATTATCTCTCCTCATAGCGGGTTCATTATCTCTCCTGATAGCGGGTTCATTATCTCTCCTGATAGCGGGTTCATTATCTCTCCCGATAGCGGGATCATTATCTCTCCTGATAGCGGGTTCATTATCTCTCCCCATAGCGGGTTCATTATCTCTCCCCATAGCGGGTTTATTATCTCTCCTGATAGCCGGTTCATTATCTCTCCCCATAGCGGGATCATTATCTCTCCTGATAGCGGGTTCATTATCTCTCCTGATAGCGGGTTCATTATCTCTCCTGATAGCCGGTTCATTATCTCTCCCGATAGCGGGATCATTATCTCTCCTGATAGCGGGTTCATTATCTCTCCCCATAGCGGGTTCATTATCTCTCCTGATAGCGGGTTCATTATCTCTCCCCATAGCGGGTTCATTATCTCTCCCCATAGCGGGTTCATTATCTCTC